>NC_091164.1:29009704-29304704 GCF_040958095.1 Procambarus clarkii | reverse complement strand
CTTTCCTCCTCAGCTCTCTCTTGCCTATTTATTGCCTGTCCCTACCTCCTCATCACAATCGACTTGAGAATGGTCCAGGACGGACCGAAACGTCGTCGTCCCTTCAATTTCTAGTGTGTGGTCTGGTCAACATACTTCAGCCACGTTATTGTGACTCATCGCCTGCATTTAAAAACAAAATTTGTTTTTCTTTCATTCTCATGATTCATGGCTTTTTATGTAATTTATGTTTGTTGGCGCTTTCTACTATGATCACACTCTCGTTATATTCACTCGTATTCTCTAAACTATCCACACTAAGTCTTCATCACACATTACTCACGAAAAATAGTAATAAATTCATTATTTATAAAGACTCACAAATATATACTGGGAACGGTGACCATAGAGTGTTCTAGACCATAGAACACTCAGTTGACTGGGGAGCAGAAGAAAGAATACAATCTAGGAGACGCAGGAAAAATGAGCACAATACATCAGACTGGAAGACAGCGAAGGATGTCATAAACTGGAGGTATTCCCAGCGCTGTACTGTGGGTTTCTCCATTCATTAGCTTGTGTTTGACTCATATTATAGAACAAAAGAGACTGGAAAGGAGAGTGGTAACGTCCGAGACCTGATGTCTGCTCGTCCTAGACGACTCTAATGTTTTCCAGCTGCTTCGTTAACAATGGTCCCTGAAATCTTGTCAGTGGCGGGTTATTAGATGGTTCCGAATGAAGAAGGGAAAGCGTATTGATTATTTTCTGGCGAAATCAAGAAGTATGAAAGTGTAGTCAAGTTACCCAAACCCAAGTATGACGCAAACAGTTTTTATAATACTATTATTTCAAAATGTTCAAAATGCTTTTAAAATCCATTTTAAAAGCCGTGGAAAAGAAGTTCCTGTAAACAATCTGATACGGAGTACGGGTATTAAGCGGATCCGTCATCAAAAGAAAGGTGACACACAAAATGCAATCTATAAAGAAGTAACCAGCACGACACCCGGACGCTCTATTAGATTGTTTTACAAATACTTCTTGTCCGGCTTACAAAATAAAGGAAAGAGTCCTGAGAGATGTTATTGATTGCAATGTTATCCCCACAAACACTAATCAGAAGAAACAATTAACAATATATTACAAAACCAAGAAGACCGCCAACTTACTTATGAAGAACTCTCCAGACACCAAGCAAAACGCCTTGAGAGAGACTAACATCGTCTATGCTTTTACATGCCCACTTGGGTACTGTCAGCCCCAAAGATCACACTATATAGGAGAAGAAAACAACGTCTCTCTCTCTCTCTAGGCGATTAACAATGCACTAGCAACGGGCTCCATCAAGGAGCATATAATCTCATCACACAACCAGACCATCACCAGTGACATCTTAACAAGCAACACCGAAATATTAGACAGGTATAACGGCAACAGAAGACTGGACATCAGTGAGGCTTTACATATCTAAACATCAAGACCACCGATCAACAGCAAATTAACACATACATTCTACCCACTGCAAGACCCCGACCCCGTGGTCTGACCACGGGGTCGGGGTCCCCAAATCAGAGTATATATATATATATATATATATATATATATATATATATATATATATATATATATATATATATATATATATATATATATATATATATATATATATGTCGTACCTTGTAGCCAGAACGCACTTCTCGGTCACACATTACTCACGAAATATGTCGTACCTTGTAGCCAGAACGCACTTCTCGGTCTACTATGCAAGCCCGATTTGCCTAATAAGCCAAGTTTAACTGAATTAATATATTTTCTCTATTTTTTTCTTATGAAATGATTAAGCTACCCATTTCATTATGTATGAGGTAATTTTTTTTATTGAAGTTAAAATTAACGTAGATATATGACCGAACCTAACCAACCCCATATACATATATATACACATATATATATGTATGTATATATATATATATATATATATATATATATATATATATATATATATATATATATATATATATATACATATATATATATATATATATATATATATATATATATACATATATATATATATATATACATATATATATATATATATATATATATATATATATATATATATATATATATACATATATATATATATATGTCGTACCTAGTAGCCAGAACTCACTTCTCAGCCTACTATTCAAGGCCCGATTTGCCTAATAAGCCAAGTTTTCCTGAATTAATATATTTACTATATTTTTTTTCTTATGAAATGATAAAGCAACCCTTTTCTCTATGTATGAGGTCAATTTTTTTTTATTGGAGTTAAAATTAACGTAGATATATGACCGAACCTAACCAACCCTACCTAACCTAACCTAACCTATATTTATAGGTAAGGTTAGGTTAGGTAGCCAAAAAAAGCTAGGTTAGGTTAGGTTAGGTAGGTTAGGTGGACGAAAAAACATTAATTCATGAAAACTTGGCTTATTAGGCAAATCGGGCCTTGAATAGTAGGCTGAGAAGTGCGTTCTGGCTATTAGGTACGACATATATATATATATATATATATATATATACATATATATATATATATATACATATATATATATATATATATATATATATATATATATGCGAACAAGCCTGAATAGTCCCCAGGACTATATGCGACTGAAAACTCACACCCCAGAAGTGACTCGAACCCATACTCCCAGGAGCAACGCAACTGGTAACTACAGGACGCCTTAATCCGCTTGACCATCACGACCGGACAAAAGGAAGTGATAGCCGAAGCTATTTGAACCACTTCCCCGCCGGCACTCGGATGGTAATCTTGAGCATAGCATTTTATCATGCCCAAGATTATGCTATGCCCAAGATTACCATACGAGTGCCGGCAGGGAAGTGGTTCAAATAACTTCGGCAATCACTTCCTTTTGTCCCGTCGTGATGGTCAAGCGGATTAAGGCGTCCTGTAGTTACCAGTTGCGTTGCTCCTGGGAGTATGGGTTCGAGTCACTTCTGGGGTGTGAGTTTTCAGTCACATATAGTCCTGGGGACCATTCAGGCTTGTTCGCATTTGTGTTCCTCGCGTGTGCCCCAAAGAATGAGGTGATTTGATAAAGTGCTATGCCCAATATTACCATCCGAGTGCCGGCGGGAAAGTGGTTCAAATAGCTTCGGCTATCACTTCCTTTTGTCCAGTCGTGATGGTCAAGCGGATTAACGGGTCATGTAGTTACCAGTTGCGTTGCTCCTGGGAGTATGGGTTCGAGTCACTTCTGGGGTGTGAGTTTTCAGCCATATATATATATATATATTATATATATATATATATATATATATATATATATATATATATATATATATATATATATATATATATATATATATATATATATTTATATATATATATATATATATATATATATATATATATATATATATATATATATATATATATATATGTTGTACCTAGTAGCCAGAATTCAGTTCTTGGCCTACTATGCAAAGCCAGATTTGCCTAATAAGCCAAGTTTTCCAGAATTTCAATATTTTTCTCACTTTTTTCTTATGAAATGGTAAAGCTATTCATTTCATAATGTATGAGTTAATTTTTTTTTATTTGAGTTAAAACTAACGTACATATATGATCGAACCTAAACAACCCTACCTAACCTAACCTAACCTAACCTATCTTAACCTAACCTAAAGTAACATAACTAAATTAATAATTTATGTTCTTAATATATTATGCAAATAGTATTTAAAATAAACCAATAGGAAACAATTTATTTAAAAAAAAAGAAAATCACTCGGCCTATTAGGCAAATCGGGCCTTGCATAGTAGGCCAAGAAGTGCGTTCTGGCTACTAGGTACGACACACACACACACACACACACTGCTAGCAAGGAAGTGTTGTCTAAAAGGTGTAGAGAAGTTCAAGAAAATATTCCTGCGGAGGGATATGACAAGGGAAGAGAGAATACGGACAGCAGACGCGAGGAAGGAGCGCAGGGAGAGAGAAGGAAATCAGAGTACCACAACCCAGAACCCTACAATCCCAGAGGGAAGTGGAGAACCCTACTCAAACAGTGCAACAGCCACAGGGATTGGGGCATCACCCCCACATTCTACCCAACAGACACCCAACCTGCCCCATCCCCTGTCAGCCCCCCACTAAGTATCCACCTAGGGCACCCTCCCCCCACCCACCCCCCACCCACCCCCCTCCCCCCACTCACCCCCCTTCTCCCCCTTACCCCTCTCCCCAGGACCTCCCTTCTCCCCCATCCCCCATGCCCTCCCTTCTCCCACATGCCTTCAAGTCTCTCCCACCCCCATGCCCTCCCCCCTAAGCCCCCCACAGTCCCCCACCCCACCTAAGTCTTCCCCTCTCCCCCACTCCCCTAAACTCTCTCCTCTTCCTCAACCACCTCAGCCCTCCCTTTTCCCCCACGCCCCCCAAGCCCTCCACCCTTTTCTCTCCCCCCAAGCCCCACCATCTCCCCTATCCCCCACAGCCTCTCCTCCCCCCATGCTTCCCCAACCCTCCCTCTCTTACCCACCCCCTGTACCCTCCCCCTCTCATCCACCCCCTGTACCCTCCCCCTCTTATCCACCCCCTGTACCCTCCCCCTCTTATCCACCCCCTGTACCCTCCCCCTCTCCCCCACCACCCCAAGCCCTCCCTCCTCCACCAATCCCCCCGTGCCAGGTCCCCCCAGCTCCCACTCACCCCAGATCCCAAAGGTCCCCCCCAGAAAAGAAGCAGAAGAGAGTCAGTTTCAGGGTGATGTACTCGAACATAGATGGGATCACAAGCAAGACAAGTGAACTAAGGGAAAGAGCACAAGAAGCTAACCCAGATGTAATCGGACTCACTGAAACAAAACTCTCTGGAATCATAACGAATGCCGTGTTTCCCCAGGAGTACACAGTAATAAGGAAAGAGAGGGAAGGTAGGGGAGGAGGCGGAGTGGCCCTACTCATGAGAAGGGAATGGAGTTTTAAGGAGATGACCAACCCGGGCTGTGAGGAGTTCAGAGACTACATAGCAGGCACCATAACAATGGGAGGACCAAGAATAGTAGTAGCAGTAATATACAACCCTCCACCAAATGACAGGAGACCCAGTCAAGAATATGAAAACAACAACAAGGCAGTTAACACTATAATTGAGAGGGCAGCCTCTGCTGCCTGTAGAAATAGATCCTACCTGCTCATCATGGGCGACTTCAATCACGGAAAGATTGACTGGGAGTACAAGGAACCGCATGGAGGCGAGGATACGTGGAGAGCCAAACTATTGGAGGTGGTGACAAGCAACTTTTTAACCCAGCATGTCGGAGAACCCACAAGGATGAGAGGCAATGACGAACCAGCGAGACTCGACCTAGTCTTCACTCTGAACGACTCCGACATAAGAGAAATCGGTTTTGAGGACCCAGTAGGAATGAGCGACCACAGTGTACTGGTGTTTGAATACTTGATTGAAGAAGGGTTATTGAACTCGAGGAGGGATACCGAAACCAAAAGGTTAGCATACCGAAAGGGAAACTATGAGGGGATAAGAAAATTCCTAACAGATATAGCATGGGAAACAGAGCTCAGGGAAAAGACGGCCCAAGATATGATGGATTACATCACGCAGAAGTGCAAGGACGCAGCAAACAAGTTTGTCCGAGTCCAAAAGGAAAACAGAGAAATGAAGATGAGAAACCCATGGTTTAATCAGAGATGTAGGCTAGCTAAGCAGCAAAGTAAAAGGGCATGGAGAAACTATAGGAATAACAGGACACTGGAGAGCAGAGAAAGATACCAGAATGCCAGGAATGAATATGTCAGGATGAGAAGAGAGGCAGAAAGACAATACGAAAATGACATCGCAAGCAAGGCAAAGACTCAGCCTAAATTGTTGCATAGCCACATTAGGAGAAAAACAACAGTAAAGGAACAGGTTATGAGATTAAGGATAGGGGCGGAAGGATTCACTACAAATGACAAGGAAGTGTGTGAGGAATTGAATAAGAAATTCCAGGAGGTCTTCACCTTAGAGCAAGGAGAAATTCCAGAGGTAAGTGAGGGAATAGCTAACCAGGAACCACTGGAAGAGTTTGAGATTACCAATGGGGAAGTAAGGAAGTGTTTACTAGAGTTGGACGTGACGAAGGCTATAGGCCCAGATGGAATCTCCCCTTGGGTTCTAAAGGAAGGAGCAAGAGAACTGTGCCTACCACTCTCCATAGTGTATAACAAATCACTGGCAACAGGGGAACGTCCAGATATTTGGAAAGCAGCTAATGTAGTCCCGATATACAAGAAAGGGGATAGACAGGAGGCACTGAACTACAGGCCAGTGTCCCTAACCTGCATACCATGCAAGCTGATGGAGAAGATTGTACGAAAAAAACTAGTGGAGCATCTGGAGCGAAGGAACTTTGTAACACAGCATCAACATGGGTTCAGGGATAGCAGGTCCTGCCTCACAGGGTTACTTGAATTCTACGACCAGGCAATAAAAATAAGGCAAGAAAGAGAAGGGTGGGCAGACTGCATATTTTTGGATTGTCAGAAAGCCTTTGATACAGTGCCATACAAGAGGCTAGTGCGAAAGTTGGAGATGCAGGCTGGAGTGAGAGGGAAGGTACTCCGGTGGATAGAGGAGTACCTAAGCAACAGGAGACAACGAGTCTGTGTGAGGGTTGAGGTCTCAGATTGGCGAGACGTCACAAGTGGAGTCCCGCAGTGGTCAGTCCTTGGACCTATACTGTTTCTGGTATATGTAAATGATCTCCCAGGGGGTATAGATTCGTTCCTCTCAATGTTTGCCGACGATGCAAAAATTATGAGGAGGATTGAAACAGAGGATGATAGTAGGAGGCTACAAGATGACCTGGATAGACTGAGTGAATGGTCCAACAAATGGCTGTTGAAGTTCAACCCGAGTAAATGCAAAGTAATGAAACTAGGCAGTGGAAACAGGAGGCCAGGCACAGGATACAGAATAGGAGATGAAGTACTTAATGAAACAGACAGAGAGAAAGATCTAGGAGTTGATATCACACCAAACCTGTCTCCTGAAGCCCACATAAAGAGAATAACGTCTGCGGCATATGCGAGGCTGGCTAACATCAGAACGGCGTTCAGGAACCTGTGTAAGGAATCATTCAGAATCTTGTACACCACATATGTAAGACCAATCCTGGAGTATGCGGCCCCAGCATGGAGCCCGTACCTTGTCAAGCACAAGACGAAGCTGGAAAAAGTCCAAAGGTATGCTACTAGACTAGTCCCAGAACTAAGAGGCATGAGTTATGAGGAAAGGCTGCGGGAAATGCACCTTACGACACTGGAAGACAGAAGAGTAAGGGGGGACATGATCACAACCTACAAAATCCTCAGGGGAATCGACCGGGTAAACAAGGATGAACTATTCAACACTGGTGGGACGCGAACAAGGGGACACAGGTGGAAGCTGAGTACCCAAATGAGCCACAGAGACGTTAGAAAGAACTTTTTCAGTGTCAGAGTAGTTAATAAATGGAATGCATTAGGAAGTGATGTGGTGGAGGCTGACTCCATACACAGTTTCAAATGTAGATATGATAGAGCCCAATAGGCTCAGGAATCTGTACACCAGTTGATTGACGGTTGAGAGGCGGGACCAAAGAGCCAGAGCTCAACCCCCGCAAGCACAATTAGGTGAGTACACACATATGGTTGTTAGAGTTTAACCCAACCAAATGTAATGTAATGAAGATATGTGTAGGGAGCAGGAGGCCAGATACAAGGTATCATCTGGGAGAGGAAATTCTTCAGGAGTCAGAGAAGGAAAAAGACTTGGGGGTTGATATCACGCCAGACCTGTCTCCTGCAGCACATATCAAGCGGATAACATCAGCGGCATATGCCAGGCTGGCCAACATACGAACGGCAATCAGAAATTTGTGTAAAGAATCATTCAGAACTTTGTATACCACATATGTCAGGCCAATCCTGGAGTATGCAGCCCCAGCATGGAGTACATATCTAGTCAAGGATAAGACTAAACTGGAAAAGGTTCAAAGGTTTGCCACCAGACTAGTAACCGAGCTGAGAGGTATGAGCTACGAGAAGAGAGTACGGGAATTAAACCTCACTTCGCTGGAAGACAGAAGAGTTGGGGGGACATGATCACCACATTCAAGATTCTGAAGGGAATTGATAGGGTAGATAGAGACAGGCTATTTAACACAAGGGGAACACACACAAGGGGACACAGGTGGAAACTGAGTGCCCAAATGAGTCACAGAGATATCAGAAAGAACTTTTTTAGTGTCAGAGTGGTTGACAAATGGAATGCTTTAGGAAGTGATGTGGTGGAGGCTCACTCCATTCACAGTTTCAAGTGTAGATATGATAGAGCCCAATAGGCTCAGAATCTGTACACCTGTTGATTGACGGTTGAGAGGCGGGAACAAAGAGCCAAAGCTCAACCCCCGCAAACACAACTAGGTGAGTACACACACACACACACACACACACACACACACACACACACACACACACACACACACACATATATATATATATATATATATATATATATATATATATATATATATATATATATATATATATATATATATATATTTATATATATATATATATATATATATATATATATATTTATATATAAATATATATATATATATATATATATATATATATATATATATATATATATATATATATATATATATATATATATATATATATATATATATATATATATATGTGTCGTTCGTTGTAGCCAGAACACACTTCTCGGCCTACTATGCGAGGCCCGATTTGCCTAATAGACCGAGTGATTTTCCTAATTTTCAATAAATTGTTTCCAATTAGTTTATTTGAATTATTAGTATTATATTATATTAAGAACATAAATTATTGACTTAATTGTGTTGGTTTAGTTTAGGTTACGATAGGTTAGGTTAGGTAGTGTTGGTTAGGTTCGGTCATATATCTACGTTAGTTTTAACAAAAATTTAAAAAAATTAACTCAGACATAACGAAATGAATAGCTTTATCATTTCATAAGATATATATATATATATATATATATATATATATATATATATATATATATATATGTATATATATATATATATATATATATATATGTCGTACCTAGTAGCCAGAACTCACTTCTCAGCCTACTATGCAAGGCCCGATTTGCCTACTAAGCCTAGTTTTCATGAATTAATGTTTTTTCGACTACCTAACCTACCTAACCTAACCTAACCTAACGTTTTCGGCTACCTAACCTAACCTAACCTATAAAGATAGGTTAGGTAAGGTTAGGTAGGGTTGGTTAGGTTCGGTCATATATCTACGTTAATTTTAACTCCAATAAAAAAAAATTGACCTCATACATAATGAAATGGGTAGCTTTATCATTTCATAAGAAAAAAATTAGAGAAAACATATTAATTTAGTAAAACTTGGCTTATTAGGCAAATCGGGCCTTGCATTGTAGGCTGAGAAGTGAGTTCTGGCTATTAGGTACGACATATATATATATATATATATATATATATATATATATATATATATATATATATATATATATATATATATATATATATATATATATATATATGTTTATATCTACATTTGAGTGAGGTGGATGGGGTGATGTGGTATTAATAGGGTATTAAATTACTAAACACAAGACAGAACACGAAACAATGGGGATTGAATGGAAGTGATTTGTAGAAAGCCAATTGGTCCATATTTTTTGATGCTTCTATATTGGAGCGGAGTCTTGAGGTGGGTAGAATATAGTTGTGATACTATATTCAACAACTATATTGTCACAACTATATTCTACCCACCTCAAGACTCCGCTCCAATATAGAAGCATCAAAAAATATGGACCAATAGGCTTTCTACAAATCACTTCCATTCAATACCCATATATATATGTATATATATGTCGTACCTAGTAGCCAGAACGCACTTCTCAGCCTAATATGCAAGGACCGATTTGCCTAATAAGCAAAGTTTTCATTTATTAATTGTTTTCGACTACCTAACCTAACCTAACTTTTCCGGCTACCTGAACTAACCTAACTTTTTCGGCTACCTGACCTAACCTATAAAGATAGGTTAGGTTAGGTTAGGTAGGGTTGGTTAGGTTTGGTCATATATCTACGTTAATTTTAACTTCAATTAAAAAAAATTCACCTCATACATAACGAAATGGGTAGCTTTATCATTTCATAAGAAAAAAATTAGAGAAAATAAAATAATTCAGGAAAACTTGGCTTATTAGGCAAATCGGGCCTTGCATAGTAGGCTGAGAAGTGCGTTCTGGCTAAAGACGCGATATATATATATATATATATATATATATATATATATATATATATATATATATATATATATATATATATGTCGTACCTAGTAGCCAGAACTCACTTTTTGGCCTACTATGCAAGGCCCGATTTGCCTAATAAGCCAAGTTTTCATGAAATAATATATTTTCTCTATTTTTTTTCTTATGAAATGATAAAGCTACCCATTTCATTATGTATGAGGTCAATTTTTTTTATTGGAGTTAAAATTAACGTAGATATATGACCGAACCTAACCAACCCTACCTTATCTATCTTTATAGGTTAGGTTAGGTAGCCGAAAAAGTTATGTTAGGTTAGGTTAGGTAGGTTAGGTAGTCGAAAAACAATTAATTCATGAAAACTTGGCTTATTAGGCAAATTGGGCCTTGCATATTAGGCTGAGAAGTGAGTTCTGGCTACTAGGTACGACATATATATATATATATATATATATATATATATATATATATATATATATATATATATATATATATATATATATATATCGTACCTAGTAGCCAGAACTCACTTCTCAGCCTACTATGCAAGGCCCGATTTGCCTAATAAGCCAAGTTTTACTGAATTAATATATTTTCTCTAATTTTGTTCTTATTAAATGATAAAGCTACCCATTTCATTATGTATGAGGTCAATTTTTTTTTATTAGAGTTAAAATTAACGTAGATATATGACCGAACCTAACCAACCCTACCTAACCTAACCTGACCTATCTTTATAGGTTAGGTTAGGTTAGGTAGCCGAAAACGTTAGGTTAGGTTAGGTTAGGTTAGGTAGTCTAAAAAACATTAATTCATGAAAACTAGGCTTATTAGGCAAATCGGGCCTTGCATAGTAGGCTGAGAAGTGAGTTCTGGCTACTAGGTACGACATATATATATATATATATATATATATATATATATATATATATATATATATATATATATGTCGTACCTAGTAGCCAGAACGCACTTCTCAGCCTACTATGCAAGGCCCGATTTGCCTAATAAGCCAAGTTTTCATGAATTAATTGTTTTTCGACTACCTAATCTACCTAACCTAACCTAACCAAACTTTTTCGGCTACCTAACCTAACCTAACCTATAAAGATAGGTTAGGTTAGGTTAGGTAGGGTTGGTTAGGTTCGGTCATATATCTACGTTAATTTTAACTCAAATAAAAAAAAATTGACCTCATACATAATGAAATGGGTAGCTTTATCATTTCATAAGAAAAAAATTAGAGAAAATATATTAATCCAGGAAAACTTGGCTTATTAGGCAAATCGGCCCTTGCATAGTAGGCTGACAAGTGCGTTCTGGCTACTAGGTACGACATATATATATATATATATATATATATATATATATATATATATATATATATATATATATATATATATATATATATATATATATATATATATATATATATATATATGTATGTATGTATATATTGGTGTATACTGGCAGCAGGTTTTCTTTCAAACATGTTTCATTGAATATGCACAGTGAACATATAAAAGAGGAAAGAATAATGAAAGAAATAATCCGTAAAGGAGTAAAAAGCACTACTCCTAACCAAAACATAAACCTGATAATATTCTACAAAACCAAGAAGACTTCCGAACTCCTTATCAAAAACAGCCCGAAGCCGACGGAGAACCCTCTACAGCAGTCAAGCGTTGTATACATGTACACTTGCCCCCACGAAGGATGTAACCTTCAATGTAAGTACATAGGTATGACGTCGACCAAACTGACGAGGCGTTTGACATGCCATCTTCAATCTGGTGCCCCTAGGAATCACATGAGACAAGCTCATGACATTACTCTAACCAGAGAAATGTTGAACAAGAATACCTGCATAATAGACAAAATCCAAGATGCAAGAAGATTACAAATTCTTGAGGCAATTCACATAAGAATAGAGCGACCTACCATGAACACCCAAATCACGGAACTATTTACTCTACCCACCATGGGAGTAAGGACAAGACAAGAACATATCGATGCCAACACAGAAGACAATGTCCAAAATAATAGGCCAATTACACTGGATTAATCTTTGTGTTTAGATAGGAGCTGCCTCGTATGGGCCAATAGGCCTTCCGTAGTTACCATTATTCTTATGTTCTTATGTGCTTCATCCCCCATTTATCCCTTATGTATCCCCCATTTTTTTACCTTTATTGTCTTATCACCTGACCCAGTGCGGGTATAAATCAACCAGTTATGTAAATTCTTTTCATTTGAGAATGAACCATGGAGGTTCGAAACGTTGTGCAAATTGTATAAATAAGTGTAATACATTCTATAGTAATTCACTTTTTTCTTCACCTTGAAATTACGAAAATGAGTTTTGGAGAACTCCTCTTTCAGGTAAGCCCTGATGCTAAGAAAATAGTTAGAGAGATAGAAGCCCTAAATCCGAAGACAGTAAATACAGAATATGCAGTCATATTCAATGAGACATGTTTAAAAGAAAACCTGCTGCCAGTATACACCAATATATATATATATATATATATATATATATATATATATATATATATATATATATATATATATATATATATATATATATATATATATATATATATATATATATATGTCGTACCTAGTAGCCAGAATGCACTTCTCAGCCTACTATGCAAGGTCCCATTTGCCTAATAAGCCAAGTTTTCCTGAATAAATATATTTTCTCTAATTCTTTTCTTATGAAATGATAAAGCTACCCATTTCATTATGTATGAGGTCAATTTTTACTTATTGGAGTTAAAATTAACGTAGATATATGACCGAACCTAACCAACCCTACCTAACCTAACCTATCTTTATAAGTTAGGTTAGGTTAGGTAGCCTAAAAAGTTAGGTTAGGTTAGGTTAGGTAGGTTAGGTAGTCGAAAAACAATTAATTCATGAAAATTTGGCTTATTAGGCAAATTGGGCCTTGCATAGTAGGCTGAGAAGTGCGTTCTGGCTACTAGGTACGACATATATATATATATATATATATATATATATATATATATATATATATATATATATATATATATATATATATATATATGCAAGGCCCGATTTGCCTAATAAGCCAAGTTTTCCTGAATTAATATATTTTCTGTAATGTTTTTCTTATGATATGATAAAGCTACCCATTTCATTATGTATGAGGTCAATTTTTTTTATTGGAGTTAAAATTAACGTAGATATTTGACCGAACCTAGCCAACCCTACCTAACCTAACCTAACCTATCTTTATAGGTTAGCTTAGGTTAGGTAGCCGAAAAAGTTACGTTAGGTTGGGTTAGGTAGGTTAGGTAATCGAAAAACAATTAATGCATGAAAACTTGGCTTATTAGGCAAATCTGGCCTTGCATAGTAGGCTGAGAAGTACGTTCTGGCTACTAGGTACGACATATATATATATATATATATATATATATATATATATATATATATATATATATATATATATATATATATATATATATATATGCGGAAAATCCACAGAGAAATATGATAGGAGGTGAACGTTTCGGCTTTGTTAAAGCCTTTGTCAACACCAGACTGACTAAGGAGAAGGGAGAAGGGGAGGATATATAGACCGACACCTGACCAACCCATCCCTAGGGTTGGTCAGGTGTAATTAACCAAAAAAGGTATAGCTTAGCTTAGAATGGTCAAAGAGGATTAAGCGGTCAGAGAATAAGGATGAAAGATTAAAGAAAAGCCTCATGAACACACAATATATGAATATACAATTATAATGAGACATTGTAAGCCTCTCTATCAGAGTTGTTTCTTAAACTGTTGTGCAATATTATAACTTAAAAATGGATCAAGTTTGTACATTCCAGTACTAACATTAAGAAGATTTGGACACTGACTGATTAGAGCAGACTCAATCAAATTCCGTTCCACGAAATCCCCACAATTGGTAATGCTTTTTGCCCCATTCCAGTTAATATTGTGATCGCATAAACTCGTATGTAGATACAATGCATTAGACGTTTGGGCAGTTCTTATACTATAAGCATGTTGTGACAACCGCAATTGAAAGGACTTTCCTGTTTGTCCAAGGTACACAGAATCACAATCATTGCAGGGAATCGAATACACACAACCTGCTGTATCAGGGGAGTTTTTTATTAAATTGGATTTGATCGTACTATTAGTAAACACCAAATTTATATTAAGTTTCTTAAAAATCAGAGACAATTTTTCATGTCCACTCGCATAAGGTACCACCAATGAGTTAATAATTTTTGGTTTCGCCTTAGGGACGTGATTATAAAACGTACGCTTGGCTTGTACAAACGAGAAATCCAAAAACCTCTTAGGATATTGTAAACTCTTCCCAATTTCATATATTTTAGCAATCTCCATCAAAAAACTCAGGGCTGCAAATCCTCAAAGCTCGTAGAAACATTCCTGAAAATACTGCCCTTTTAACTTTACTATGATGATTCGAATAAAAATGAACATACGACCCCACGTTGGTAGGTTTCCTATACACATTAAATTTGAACTTTCTAGTGACTCTATGAATCATAATGTCCAAAAACGGAAGAGTACCATTTTCCTCAGTTTCACAAGTGAATTTTATTGAAGGTACCAAAGAATTGAGTTCATTAAGAAAAACTATCTGGTCTTTGTTGCACGGCCATAAGCACAAAATATCATCAACATACCTAAACCAAACTACATTAGCCGGGATAATCCTGGATAAGATTTTTGTTTCAAAGAATTCCATATACAAATTGCTTAAAACTGGGGACAGGGGATTGCCCATCGCCATACCAAATGTTTGTTTGAAAAATTTTCCATTAAAACTAAAATAATTGTCTTTTATACACAATTTAATAAGTTCCAATACTTTATTGGTCTGCAAGCTCAAATTATATTTAGGCAGTTCCTCACGTAGAAATTCTAACAGATCATCAACAGGAACATTAGTGAATAAAGAGGTCACATCGAAACTTATAAGTTTAAAATCAAAATTTAAATTCAGTGTGGATAGCTTATTAACTAAGTCCACATTGTTTGTCAAGTGTGAGTTGGAAATAGTACCAACTATAGGGGACAAAACTTTGACTAACCACTTAGAGAGTTTATAAGCCGCCGAACCAATTGAACTAATAATCGGCCTTGCCGGATTATATGGCTTATGAGTTTTTATAAGACCATACATGTAAGGAAGAGAGGGGGATCGACTTGTTAGCCTAGATATCAACTCTTTATCGCCTTTACACACAGTTTTAAGAGTTTTGTTAAAATGTGCAATCACTTTTTCAGTAGGATCTCTGTTAACCAATAGATAAGTATCCCTGTCTTCCAAGAGTAACTCCATTTTTCGGACATAGTCATCTTTATTCATAATAACTACTGCATTTGACTTATCAGCCTTGGTAATATGTAATGAACTATCTTTTTTGAGATTTTTGAACGCATGAACAAATCGACTTGGACAATTAGGAACAGAATTGTTAAGTAAAACGCCATACATCATACCTTTGCACACATTTATATCTTCAACTGAGACATTGCTATACTTTTCAAGATTGCTGAAAGATTGTCTTGGACAAACAGGAAAGACCTTACAATTGCGGTTGTCACAACATGCTTATAGTATAAGAACTGCCCAAACGTCTAATGCATTGTATCTACATACGAGTTTATGCGATCACAATATTAACTGGAATGGGGCAAAAGGCATTACCAATTGTGGGGATTTCGTGGAACGGAATTTGATTGAGTCTGCTCTAATCAGTCAGTGTCCAAATCTTCTTAATGTTAGTACTGGAATGTACAAACTTGATCCATTTTTAAGTTATAATATTGCACAACAGTTTAAGAAACAACTCTGATAGAGAGGCTTACAATGTCTCATTATAATTGTATATTCATATATTGTGTGTTCATGAGGCTTTTCTTTAATCTTTCATCCTTATTCTCTGACCGCTTAATCCTCTTTGACCATTCTAAGCTAAGCTATACCTTTTTTGGTTAATTACACCTGACCAACCCTAGGGATGGGTTGGTCAGGTGTCGGCCTATATATCCTCCCCTTCTCCCTTCTCCTTAGTCAGTCTGGTGTTGACAAAGGCTTTAACAAAGCCGAAACGTTCACCTCCTTTCATATTTCTCTGTGGATTTTCCGCATAAAATGATCAGTGTTTTGTGATCGTCAATTGCATATATATATATATATATATATATATATATATATATATATATATATATATATATATATATATATATATATATATATATATATATATATATATATATTTATATATATATATCGTTTAATTACAGAATGTTATTACAGTGAGGCAGACATTCATTCTGTAACTTGCCAGTATCACTCTGGCAGACACCAGTAATGTTAGTTCATTGCTTCACACCGGACTGTTAATTATTATATTATTCTTAATGTGCAATAATTTCCCTCACGTGGATAATTATATTAATTGTTGAATAATTCACGCTCTGTGAGGCGTCCATGAGAGTGTTGGGGAGAGTAACGGCTTAGACAATAACCAGTTTGCAACACTTTAATGCAGGTGTTGTGTTCTCCATTGTGTGTTGCATGCTGCTCTGGAATGATGTACTGTTGTTCTCTGTGTGTTGCATGTTGTTGTAGCATGTTGCACTGTTGTCTCATGTGTGTTGCATGTTGTACTGTTGTCCCCTGTGTGTTGCATGTTGCTCTGTTGTCTCCTCTGTGTTGCATGTTGCACTGTTGTCTCCTGTGTGTTGCATGTTGCACTGTTGTCTCCTGTGTGTTGCATGTTGTACTGTTGTCTCCTGTGTGTTGCATGTTGTTGTAGCATGTTGCACTGTTGTCTCCTGTGTGTTGCATGTTGCACTGTTGTCTCCTGTGTGTTGCATGTTGCACTGTTGTCTCCTGTGTGTTGCATGTTGTACTGTTGTCTCCTGTATGTTGCACTGTTGTCTCATGTGTGTTGCATGTTGAACTGTTGTCTCCTGTGTGTTGCACTGTTGTCTCCTGTGTGTTGCATGTTGAACTGTTGTCTCCTGTGTGTTGCATGTTGCACTGTTGTCTCCTGTGTGTTGCATGTTGCACTGTTGTCTCCTGTGTGTTGCATGTTGCAATGTTGTCTCATGTGTGTTGCATGTTGAACTGTTGTCTCCTGTGTGTTGCACTGTTGTCTCCTGTGTGTTGCACTGTTGTCTCCTGTGTGTTGCACTGTTGTCTCCTGTGTGTTGCACTGTTGTCTCCTGTGTGTTGCATGTTGCACTGTTGTCTCCTGTGTGTTGCATGTTGCACTGTTGTCTCCTGTGTGTTGCATGTTGCACTGTTGTCTCATGTGTGTTGCATGTTGAACTGTTGTCTCCTGTGTGTTGCACTGTTGTCTCCTGTGTGTTGCACTGTTGTCTCCTGTGTGTTGCATGTTGAACTGTTGTCTCCTGTGTGTTGCATGTTGCACTGTTGTCTCCTGTGTGTTGCATGTTGCACTGTTGTCTCCTATGTGTTGCATGTTGCACTGTTGTCTCCTGTGTGTTGCACTGTTGTCTCCTGTGTGTTGCACTGTTGTCTCCTGTGTGTTGCACTGTTGTCTCCTGTGTGTTGCACTGTTGTCTCCTGTGTGTTGCACTGTTGTCTCCTGTGTGTTGCACTGTTGTCTCCTGTGTGTTGCACTGTTGTCTCCTGTGTGTTGCACTATTGTCTCCTGTGTGTTGCATGTTGCACTGTTGTCTCCTGTGTGTTGCATGTTGCACTGTTGTATCCTGTGTGTTGCATGTTGTACTGTTGTCTCCTGTGTGTTGCATGTTGCACTGTTGTCTCCTGTGTGTTGCATGTTGAACAGTTTTCCTGTGCGTTTGTTGCATATGGTTGTGTGCACTATGGAATGTGTAGAATACTACAGGTGTGAGGTGATTCGAGGGACGATGGGTGACGGATGCACGGTACTCTGCGGATGACAGGTGCACGGTACTCTGTGGGTGACAGGTGCACGGTACTCTGTGGGTGACGGGTGCACGGTACTCTGCGGGTGACGGGTGCACGGTACTCTGCGGGTGACGGGTGCACGGTACTCTGGGTGACGGATGCACGGTACTCTGCGGGTCACGGGTGCACGGTACTCTGCGGATGACAGGTGCACGGTACTCTGTGGGGTGACGGTTGCATGGTACTTTGTGGGTGACGGGTGCACGGTACTCTGTGAGTGACGGGTGCACGGTACTCTGAGGGTGACGGGTGCACGGTACTCTGTGGGTGACGGGTGCACGGTACTCTGAGGGTGACGGGTGCACGGTACTCTGTGGGTGACGGGTGCACGGTACTCTGAGGGTGACGGGTGCACAGTACTCTGCGGATGACAGGTGCACGGTACTCTGTGGGTGACGGGTGCATAGTACTTTGTGGGTGACGGGTGCACGGTACTCTGAGGGTGACGGATGCACAGTACTCTAAGGATGACAGGTGCACGGTACTCTGAGGGTGACGGGTGCACGGTACTCTGAGGGTGACGGGTGCACGGTACTCTGAGGGTGACGGGTGCAAGGTACTCTGCGGGTGACGGGTGCACGGTACGCTGTGAGTGACGGGTGCACGGTACTCTGAGGGTGACGAGTGCACGGTACTCTGTGGGTGACGGGTGCACGGTACACTGTGGGTGACGGGTGCACGGTACTCTGTGGGTGACGGGTGCACGGTACTCTGTGGGTGACGGGTGCACGGTACTCTGAGGGTGATGGGTGCACAGAACTCTGCGGATGACAGATGCACGGTACTCTGTAGGTGACGGGTGCACGGTACTCTGTGGGTGACGGGTGCACGGTACTCTGAGGGTGACGGGTGCACGGTACTCTGTGGGTGACGGGTGCACGGTACTCTGAGGGTGACGGGTGCACGGTACTCTGATGGTGACGGGTGCACGGTACTCTGAGGGTGACGGGTGCACGGTACTCTGAGGGTGACGGGTGCACGGTACTCTGATGGTGACGGGTGCACGGTACTCTGCGGGTGACGGCTGCACGGTACTCTGAGGGTGACGGCTGCACGGTACTCTGAGGGTGACGGGTGCACGGTACTCTGAGGGTGACGGGTGCACGGTACTCTGCGGGTTACGGGTGCACGGTACTCTGCGGGTGACGGGTGCATGGTACTCTGCGGGTTACGGGTGCACGGTACTCTGCGGGTGACGGGTGCATGGTACTTTGTGGGTGACGGGTACACGGTACTCTGAGGGTAGCAAGTTATTTTCTGTATGAGTGGTAATGGTAAGAAAAGTTAAACAAAAGATAAAATTAATACT
Source organism: Procambarus clarkii (assembly GCF_040958095.1). Classification (NCBI taxonomy): domain Eukaryota; kingdom Metazoa; phylum Arthropoda; class Malacostraca; order Decapoda; family Cambaridae; genus Procambarus; species Procambarus clarkii. The sequence goes on along the minus strand of NC_091164.1, from coordinate 29,285,053 downwards.
CTTGGTAGCTATTAAGAGGTGTGTAGAATATCTTAGTTGGAGAGATGCTTTTAACTGTTGCCGGACTAATATTAACAACAGACTTAAGACTTATATTTTAGACCCTATTTAGAGACTAGGGTTAAGGTGTAACATTGTCAGCAACAACTATACTAGTGATTGTTTATAACTAAATAATAAGTCCTGACCAATGGAAACATTTAACATTTATCTCATCTCTTTCACTGAATTACATCAGTGAAGGATCCAGAAAAACGTTATTAATTTAATGCAGTGAAAAACGTATTTTTAGTGAACTAAAAATATGAGACGCTCTCAGAAAATAGCGACCATGATGGATTATATCAAATAATCTTCGGGAGGAAGAGTTATTGGAAGACTGAGTTGAGGAAGATTGAACTGTGAGAGGAGGAAGAGAGAAGTTTTGACAGTGAAGTGCGATCTTTTTGCAGTTATTGTTTATCCTTCCAAGTAACTGTGGTGGTGAATATTACCCGCCTGTAGAGTCTGTGTGGTGAATATTACCCGTCTGTAGAGTCTGTGTGGTGAATATTACCGTCCGTAGAGTCTGTGGTGGTGAGTATTACCCGTCTGTAGAGTCTGTGGTGGTGAATATTACCCGTCCGTAGAGTCTGTGTTGGTGAATATTACCCGTCTGTAGAGTCTGTGTGGTGAATATTACCCGTCCGTAGAGTCTGTGGTGGTGAATATTACCCGTCTGTAGAGTCTGTGGTGGTGAGTATTACCCGTCCGTAGAGTCTGTGTGGTGAATATTACCCGTCTGTAGAGCCTGTGGTGGTGAGTATTACCCGTCCGTAGAATCTGTGGTGGTGAATATTACCCCTCCGTAGAGTCTGTGTTGGTGAATATTACCCGTCCGTAGAGTCTGTGGTGGTGAGTATTACCCGTCTGTAGAGTCTGTGGTGGTGAGTATTACCCGCCTGTAGAGTCTGTGGTGGTGAATATTACCCGTCTGTAGAGTCTGTGTTGGTGAATATTACCCGTCCGTAGAGTCTGTGGTGGTGAGTATTACCCGTCCGTAGAGTCTGTGGAGGTGAGTATTACCCGTCCGTAGAGTCTGTGTGGTGAGTATTACCCGTCCGTAGAGTCTGTGGTGGTGAGTATTACCCGTCCGTAGAGTCTGTGGAGGTGAGTATTACCCGTCCGTAGAGTCTGTGGTGGTGAATGTTACCGTCCGTGAAGTCTGTGGTGGTGAATGTTACCGTCCGTAGAGTCTGTGGAGGTGAATATTACCCGTCCGTAGAGTCTGTGTGGTGAGTATTACCCGTCCGTAGAGTCTGTGGTGGTGAATATTACCCGTCCGTAGAGTCTGTGGTGGTGAATATTACCCGTCTGTAGAGTCTGTGGTGGTGAGTATTACCCGTCCGTAGAGTCTGTGGTGGTGAATATTACCCGTCCGTAGAGTCTGTGGTGGTGAATATTACCCGTCCGTAGAGTCTGTGGTGGTGAGTATTACCCGTCCGTAGAGTCTGTGTGGTGAATATTACCCGTCTGTAGAGTCTGTGGTGGTGAATATTACCCGTCCGTAGAGTCTGTGGTGGTGAATATTACCCGTCCGTAGAGTCTGTGGTGGTGAATATTACCCGTCTGTAGAGTCTGTGGTGGTGAATATTACCCGTCCGTAGAGTCTGTGGTGGTGAATATTACCCGTCCGTGAAGGCAAGTTTAGGAAGCCCATGACTACGGTATGATTATATTGACCTGTCCTTGAAGACAGGTTGACCCGTCTATGGTGATTGTCAGGGTGTTATTGACCCGTCTATGGTGATTGTCAGGGTGTTATTGACCCGTCTATGGTGATTGTCAGGGTGTTATTGACCCGTCTATGGTGATTGTCAGGGTGTTATTGACCCGTCTATGGTGATTGTCAGTGTTATTGACCCGTCTATGGTGATTGTCAGTGTTATTGACCCGTCTATGGTGATTGTCAGTGTTATTGACCCGTCTATGGTGATTGTCAGGGTGTTATTGACCCGTCTATGGTGATTGTCAGGGTGTTATTGACCCGTCTATGGTTATTGTCAGGGTGTTATTGGCCCGTCTATGGTGATTGTCATGGTGTTATTGACCCGTCTATGGTGATTGTCAGGGTGTTATTGACCCGTCTATGGTGATTGTCAGGGTGTTATTGACCCATCTATGGTGATTGTCAGGGTGTTATTGACCCGTCTATGGTGATTGTCATGGTGTTATTGACCCGTCTATGGTGATTGTCAGGGTGTTATTGACCCGTCTATGGTGATTGTCAGGGTGTTATTGACCCGTCTATGGTGATTGTCAGGGTGTTATTGACCCGTCTATGGTGATTGTCATGGTGTTATTGACCCGTCTATGGTGATTGTCAGGGTGTTATTGATCCGTCTATGGTGATTGTTAGGGTGTTATTGACCAGTCTATGGTGATTGTCAGGGTGTTATTGACCAGTCTATGGTGATTGTCAGGGTGTTATTGACCCGTCTATAGTGATTGTCATGGTGTTATTGACCCGTCTATGGTGATTGTCAGGGTGTTATTGACCCGTCTATGGTGATTGTCATGGTGTTATTGACCCGTCTATGGTGATTGTCATGGTGTTATTGACCCGTCTATGGTTATTGTCAGGGTGTTATTGACCAGTCTATGGTGATTGTCAGGGTGTTATTGACCCGTCTATGGTGATTGTCAGGGTGTTATTGACCCGTCTATGGTGATTGTAAGGGTGTTATTGACCCGTCTATGGTGATTGTAAGAATGTTATTACGACCTGCGTCATGAGTCATCGTCCTGCGTCACGGGTCGTCCTCCAGCGTCACGGGTCGTCCTCCTGCATCACGGGTCGTCCTCCAGCGTCACGGGTCGTCCTCCTGCGTCACGGGTTGTCCTCCAGCGTCACGGGTCGTCCTCCTGCATCAGTAGTCGTCCTGCGTCATGAGTCGTCGTCTTGCGTCGCGGGTCGTCCTCCAGCGTCACGGGTCGTCCTCCTGCATCACGGGTCGTCCTCCTGCGTCACGGGTCGTCTTCCTGCATCACGGGTCGTCCTTCAGCGTCACGGGTCGTCCTCCTGCGTCAATAGTCGTCGTCCTGCGTCAGGCGTCGTCCTGCGTCAATAGTCGTCATCCTGCGTCAGAGGTCGTCCTCCAGCGTCACTGTTGGTCCTCCTGCACCACGGGTCGTCCTCCAGCGTCACGGGTCATCCTCCTGCATCACGGGTCGTCCTCCTGCGTCCCGGGTCGTCATCCTGCGTCACGGGTCGTCCTCCTGGGTCACGGATCGTCCTCCAGCGTCACGGGTCGTCCTCCTGCGTCACGGGTCGTACTCCTACGTCACGGGTCGTCCTCCTGCGTCACGGGTGTTCTACCAGCGTCACGGGTAGTCCTCCTGCGTCACGGGTCGTCTTCTTTCGTCACGGGTCGTCCTCCAGCGTCACGGGTCATCATCCTGCGAAACAGGTCGTCCTCCGGCATCACGAGTCGTCTTCCTGCGTCACGGGTCGTCTTACTGCGTTACGAGTCGTCGTCCTGCGTCACGGGTCATCCTCCTGCGTCACGGGTGTTCCACCAGCGTCACGGGTAGTCCTCCTGCGTCACGGGTCGTCTTACTGCGTCACGAGTCGTCCTTCTGCGTCACGGGTCGTCCTCCTGCGTCACTGGTCGTCCTCCTGGGTCACGGGTCGTCCTCCTGCGTCACGGGTCGTCCTCCTGCGTCACTGGTCATCTTCTTTCGTCACGGGTCGTCCTCCAGTGTCACGGGTCATCCTCCTGCGTAACGGGTCGTCCTCTTGCGTCACGGGTCGTCCTCTTGCGTCACGGGTCGTCCTCCTGCGTCACGGGTCGTCTAACTGCGTCACGAGTCGTCCTTCTGCGTCACGGGTCGTCCTCCTGCGTCACGGGTCGTCCTCCTGCGTCACTGGTCATCTTCTTTCGTCACGGGTCGTCCTCCAGTGTCACGGGTCATCCTCCTGCGTAACGGGTCGTCCTCTTGCGTCACGGGTCGTCCTCTTGCGTCACGGGTCGTCCTCCTGCGTCACGGGTCGTCTAACTGCGTCACGAGTCGTCCTTCTGCGTCACGGGTCGTCCTCCTGCGTCACGGGTCGTCTAACTGCGTCACGAGTCGTCCTCCTGCGTCACAGGTCGTCCTCCTGCGTCACGGGTCGTCCTTCAGCGTCACGGGTCGTCCTCCTGCCCAGAACGACTGGCACGATACAGTGCAGAATGTTACAAGGTCGTCCATAAAACTTATCGCTGCTGTGTGGAGCAGCGGTGCCCCTTGAGCCGGGGACAAGAATTACTTCAGCGTACAGTGAAGCTGTGGGAGAGTAGTGCGTGGGAGGGGGTTAACTGTGGGAGAGTAGTGCGTGGGAGGGGGTTAACTGTGGGAGAGTAGTGCGTGGGAGGGGGTTAACTGTGGGAGAGTAGTGCGTGGGAGGGGGTTAACTGTGGGAGAGTAGTGCGTGGGAGGGGGTTAACTGTGGGAGAGTAGTGCGTGGGAGGGGGTTAACTGTGGGAGAGTAGTGCGTGGGAGGGTGGTAACTGTGGGAGAGTAGTGCGTGGGAGGGGGTTAACTGTGGGAGAGTAGTGCGTGGGAGGGGGTTAACTGTGGGAGAGTAGTGCGTGGGAGGGTGGTAACTGTGGGAGAGTAGTGCGTGGGAGGGGGTTAACTGTGGGAGAGTAGTACGTGGGAGGGGGTTAACTGTGGGAGAGTAGTGCGTGGGAGGGTGGTAACTGTGGGAGAGTAGTGCGTGGGAGGGGGTTAACTGTGGGAGAGTAGTACGTGGGAGGGGGTTAACTGTGGGAGAGTAGTGCGTGGGAGGGTGGTAACTGTGGGAGAGTAGTGCGTGGGAGGGGGTTAACTGTGGGAGAGTAGTGCGTGGGAGGGGGTTAACTGTGGGAGAGTAGTGCGTGGGAGGGTGGTAACTGTGGGAGAGTAGTGCGTGGGAGGGTGGTAACTGTGGGAGAGTAGTACGTGGGAGGGTGGTAACTGTGGGAGAGTAGTGCGTGGGAGGGTGATAACTGTGGGAGAGTAGTGCGTGGGAGGGGGTTAACTGTGGGAGAGTAGTGCTTGGGAGGGAGTTAACTGTGGGAGAGTAGTGTGTTGGAAAGAGTTAACTGTGGGAGAGTAGTGCGTGGGAGGGGGTTAACTGTGGGAGAGTAGTACGTGGGAGGGTGGTAACTGTGGGAGAGTAGTGCGTGGGAGGTTGGTAACTGTGGGAGAGTAGTGCGTGGGAGGGGGTATACTGTGGGAGAGTAGTACGTGGGAGGGTGGTAACTGTGGGAGAGTAGTGCATGGGAGGGTGGTAACTGTGGGAGAGTAGTGCGTGGGAGGGGGTTAACTGTGGGAGAGTAGTACGTGGGACGGTGGTAACTGTGGGAGAGTAGTGCGTGGGAGGGTGGTAACTGTGGGAGAGTAGTGCGTGGGAGGGGGTTAACTGTGGGAGAGTAGTACGTGGGAGGGTGGTAACTGTGGGAGAGTAGTGCGTGGGAGGGTGGTAACTGTGGGAGAGTAGTGCGTGGGAGGGTGGTAACTGTGGGAGAGTAGTACGTGGGAGGGTGGTAACTGTGGGAGAGTAGTGCGTGGGAGGGTGGTAACTGTGGGAGAGTAGTGCGTGGGAGGGGGTTAACTGTGGGAGAGTAGTACGTGGGAGGGTGGTAACTGTGGGAGAGTAGTGCGTGGGAGGGTGGTAACTGTGGGAGAGTAGTGCGTGGGAGGGGGTTAACTGTGGGAGAGTAGTACGTGAGAGGGTGGTAACTGTGGGAGAGTAGTGCGTGGGAGAGTGGTAACTGTGGGAGAGTAGTACGTGGGAGGGTGATAACTGTGGGAGAGTAGTGCGTGGTAGGGTGGTAACTGTGGGAGAGTAGTACGTGGGAGGGTGGTAACTGTGGGAGAGTAGTGCGTGGGAGGGGGTTAACTGTGGGAGAGTAGTACGTGGGAGGGGGTTAACTGTGGGAGAGTAGTGCGTGGGAGGGTGGTAACTGTGGGAGAGTAGTGCGTGGGAGGGTGGTAACTGTGGGAGAGTAGTGTGTTGGAAAGAGTTTACTGTGGGAGAGTAGTGCGTGGGAGGGGGTTAACTGTGGGAGAGTAGTGCGTGGGAGGGTGGTAACTGTGGGAGAGTAGTGCGTGGGAGGGAGTTAACTGTGGGAGAGTAGTGCGTGGGAGGGAGTTAACTGTGGGAGAGTAGTGCGTGGGAGGGAGTTAACTGTGGGAGAGTCGTGCGTGGGAGGGAGGTAACTGTGGGAGAGTAGTGTGTTGGAAAGAGTTAACTGTGGGAGAGTAGTGTGTTGGAAAGAGTTAACTGTGGGAGAGTAGTGCGTGGGAGGGGGTTAACTGTGGGAGAGTAGTGCGTGGGAGGGATTTAACTGTGGGAGAGTAGTGTGTGGGAGGGATTTAGCTGTGTGAGAGCAGTGCGTGAGAAAGAGTTAACTTTGGGAGAGATGTGCGTGGGAGAACATTAACTGTGGGAGAGTAGTGCATGGGAGGGAGTTAACTGAGAGCTCCGTGTTATATAACAGTTACATGTATTCAGGTGACTTAACACTATTACACTCGGCTTCGCTGCTCCAACAGAGTATCACGTCAGCAAAAGTTTAATAATTAGCATTACCCAGCATGATGAGATCCAGCGGAGCCAGAACGTTTAGGGGACCACAGTCTCCAGCCACCTGCAAGGTGACACAATGAGCTAACTGAACTCTCCTAATAACTCCCAGGCACTGGCAAGAACAAGGGATATCAATTATGTATAACACAATATTCTGTGCCCACTTGTCACGTGCTATCGCGAGTTATGCGCAGGAAAAGCTTATCACTAAATTACGTAATCACTTTACACAACAAGGATGATATTAATTACTGGGAAAAGATTACATAATAACAAATGATAATCATTTGTATATAACTGGTCCATGGACCAGGTATTGGGACTAACAAAATGTTAGTCTCCCTTTAGAGATAACTCAACCCACAATACACGAGTGCCACAGACTCCTTTCAAGTGTAATCTACCTCAAGACACTATAGTGATAGTGCACTGAACGCAGAGCTCACAAATACCCTAAATGTGAAGAACTATAATTGGACACTTACGCAAGTGCCTGGGTGCTACCACACTGGGCTAGCGACCTGTCACAGCCACACGTTAACTCGGTTAATAGTCTGCTGTCTTTCCCAGATACTGAGGGAGTCTTACTTAATCAGGCAGTAGATTTGTCAAAATCAGTCACAAGGTTACACGGTATCAAACTATAGTTTAAACACATACGTAACTGGCCGTCTTAACACTCACTCTGAGCTCACCTCGTTAATTAGACGTCGACTCGGCTCCAGGAGCTGAATGGTGTAGGTTCCTCATCCGCTCGGCTTTCACCTCACAACGGCCGCACATGTATACGATGTCTATTTGCAGACTACTTGGATGTGCGGTTTCACTGACCACACGCTGATACAAGACTAGTTTGTGGTGATGAAGCAATCACACTCAACTAAGTAATCACATGGTGCGATAATATACTCAAACACGTGGTTATACTTTAAGTTTTTCTTTTTTTACATGCGAGCAAGCGGATAAGTACAATAAAAGCAAAACAGAAAACAAACTAGAACAAAACAAGTAGAGCACAAAATTACAAAAGTACAAACACGCAAAATAACAAAATAACGAAAGGTTTAAGTACAAAACACCGGCCTGAAGGGCCGACAACAAAAACACAACAATAAAAACAAACACAACAATAATGACAAACACAATAATTACATACACAGGAAAATAGTACATAAATGACAGCATTGCAACACATAGCACCCAAACCCTCACCCAACAACCCAATCCCAGGATCATAATTATACAAACGAGCCTACTGGCCCTGCAAACCACACACGGAGAGGCACCAATACAGAATGATAATAAAAACAAGAAAGGGAATACAAATACATAATACAGAAACCAAAATGAAACTACAACCGCAATACATGATAAGGAGAACAAAAACAAGCTGGGCCACGCTAGCAGCCCAAAAGGCACGCAACACCCCACTAACAAGCGCATAACCAGAACAAAAAAACACAAAAACATGAAAACAGAATAACAGGACATCCACAAACAGACAAACACTCAAACAAACACCGGAACGCACAGGAACCGAACATACACAAACAACCCACACTAATAAATCCACAACCACAAACCAGAGCATGCAGGAACCGGGAAAACACACCCGCCTCACCCACACATACACATGCATTCCACAATCACTCACACAAACAGAAACAAACCAAAACACACAGCAAACAAAGAAATCACGGGCGAGGAATACATTTATCAGAGACAGGAACATATTTCTCAGGGAACTCATTCCGAGGATACTTGTTCTTATAGACCTCCCAAACCAAATACGCCATGTCGGTAGGGGGAACGATCCCTCCGTGGGGCCCTGCATAAGCTCAAGAATCACCAAGTCAGGCGGAAACGGTCACTCCCTAAGCTTGCCGACGCAAGTCGCATAACGAGGCAGGGTAGGGCGAACCACCCCCTCCGAGGAAGAAGATGACACCAAAGAAGCGTACGTAGGCCGCCGAGACGGACATGCCGCTGAACGCACAGGAGAAGGCAATGGCTGCTGAGACGGTAACACCTCCACAAATACCGCAGGAGAAATAGAAGAGACGGCCGAAGATGGAAGAAGCATCAAAGCCGCCGCCAAGGAAGGGGGCACGGATCCCTCAGAGTGGGCAACCTTTTTCAACACCACCACCAGGTCACTATGGGCACCATGAACCTTACCAGGGGGAAACCACCCCCCACGAAGAATCGGAACCATCCAACGTGGGCGACGCACCCGAAGCATGATCCACACAAGCGCCACATCAGAAGGAGAAGCCGAAACACCGGCACGTGCAACCGCAGGCACATGCACCTCTGCCACCACCGTAGAATGCGACGCAACCGGAAGGGAAAGGAAGGGAACTATCAAGGGAAAGCGCCAAGCCAACATGACTATATAGCACTGGAAAGGGGTCAGGATAAGGATTTGGGATGGGACGGGGAGGAATGGTGCCCAACCACTTGGACGGTCAGGGATTGAACGCCGACCTGCATGAAGCGAGACTATGCTCTACCGTCCACCCCCAAGTGGTGGACGGAGCTACCTTCAGGTAGCTCTGCAACTGGAGCTACCCCATCGTCGCCGGAAGATCCACAGTCGTCTAATTTGCCAACATCAACTCAGGCAGAAGAAGAACGCCGGGAACGCTTTGGCTCCGGCCACACATCATCAGATCCAGAGGCTGACTCAGAGACACATGCAACACAAGCCGGGCAAACCGATGCTGGACGCAGAACGGCAGCATCCTCAACCACATGGGGTACCAGGCCAGGCACAGGAGGAGGCGCCTTACCCACCCTAGAACCCAGCACAGCCGGGACACATGGCAAGGGTGCAGGGACAGACGCAGCAGGTGAAGAACTCGAAGATGGGAGAGCCGTGCAGAGGGCAGTCGAAAGACCCACAGGAACTCCAATGACACCAACCGGAGCAGGACGAGCACCCGACGGCGACACAACCTCAGGAGGAGAGGCGACAACAACAGGAGGCGCACCAGTCGACACAGGTGGCATAGCATCGGCCAAAGAGACATTCACATCCACGCCCACCGAAGCCTCCTCCACAGGAAGCGGCGGGAAATCCTCCTCACTGAAGAGGTTCACGTGCACAACAGCAGGTGCAGAACACCCAGCAGCCTGATGGCCCAAAAAGGCCACAACGATAACACGTCCGAGGCTGGCGGGCGTAAAACACCCGTACATGGTATCCCAGGAGTCACAAGGAGGATGGAATGTCCGATCGTAGCCGCATTCCCAGGGTGCGAATGCTCGTCCGCACACCCTTGAGTGTCCCCGAGGAGAGCATGTGCAACCACACATTAACAACCGTGCCAAACTGGCCGAAGTAACACCGCAGCAGTCCCTCTGGAAACTCCAAGGGGGTTCCATGAACACTGACATAAGTGAGGGCACCACTATGATCAGAGAGGGTCACAGTACCCACACCGTCCGGCTGGGGTAAGGTCCGCCCCTCGTAGCGACGGAGAAACTCCCAATACACCAGCTCCTCTGTAAAATTGATACTCGCCCGATGTGCTGTCACCAACTCGATGCCATAAATGTCCACCACAGGGACACAAAGCGTTTCACACAACACAAGCGCCACCTCTGTGTACCCGGCTCGTCCAGAAAACTCGAGGCCCACGAACTGAGCCTGCACTACAGGGGGAAGTGGGACCCCCCATCTTGAACTTCACGTCAGCACAGACCAGGCGGGCAGAGACGCACACGCCCCCTGCCGGACAAACTGGCAAACATCCACCAACTGCTGGAAAGGACAGGCAACACGTCCACATTCCACGGCAGCTAGAGTGCCACCATACTTAAAGTATTTCACAAACCACGCAAGCTAAGATAAAAAACTTTATATTTCTACACGATGAAAGCGTAAATGTATATTGAGCAGTACGGCACACTGGCGACTTGTGTTTACACAATGATGTCCAAGATAATGAACGATGGAACACTCGTTGTCGTTGGTTGAGGGGCGACGACGATCGAGGGATCGGATTTAATAATCTGTAACTCCTGCTGTAAGTGAGTTCACTTGGATCAATATGTCCGATATTATCGCTACAACAGTGTCTCAATTCAGTCTTTGTAAAAAGTTGTACCACCTGTGTGAGTCTCTACAACACACGCCAAGTAACCATGATACAAAGACCAAGAAATGTACTTGAGTCTGATGTATACTTTTTATGTCCGATTTTAGCCGAAATCGACACATGTTGATCCTAACCCCATGGGGCGACACTTCGGTACTGACTGATACACAGCCACACCAGCCTGACTGAGCTGCCCAAAACCCCCATGAGTAGGCTGAACATTGACACGGGAACCAATGAGACATCAGCTAACATAACTGATCAGTGATAATGCGGGTGTCATGACAGTTAGGGAAGAGACGGAAGCCTCTGGAAGATGTAGAAGAGTGCGTACGTGACCTCACACCTAGTCAACGATCTTGACCTGATCTTTTTGACCCTAGGCGGTCCTTTGGCAACACACAGCCTCACATGTCTTTGTCACCAACTATCTTTTTACTCCTCATATGCATCAGCTCTGAGTAACACATAATCTGAGTGTTGTTCTTCTGTTCCTTGTGGAGTTCGTAATAGCAGGCGAATGACATCCATCTCAATATCACTGGACTGGACTCAATACCATGGACCATACCCGGTCCATGGTGACGGTGTTGATGCCCTGTCCATCTCTCTGTGACAGTAGTTCATTTGTACTTTTGAATATCCAGCTGCGGGTTTCCCTGCTTTCTCTGAGACTAGTTATTTTAATCTGTCCTGGATACCTGCTACACCATTATATATATATATATATATATATATATATATATATATATATATATATATATATATATATATATATATATATATATATATATATATATATATATATATATATGTCGTACCTAGTAGCCAGAACGCACTTCTCAGCCTACTATTCAAGGCTCGATTTGCCTAATAAGCCAAGTTTTCATGAATTAATTGTTTTTCGGCAACCTAACCTACCTAACCTAACTTTTTCCGCTACCTAACCTAACCTAACCTATAAAGATAGGTTAGGTTAGGTTAGGTAGGGTTGGTTAGGTTCGGTCATATATCTACGTTAATTTTAACTCTAATAAAAAAAAATTGATCTCATACATAATGAAATGGGTAGGTTTATCATTTCATAAGAAAAAAATTAGAGAAAATATATTATTTCAGGAAAACTTGGCTTATTAGGCAAATCGGGCCTTGAATAGTAGGCCGAGAAGTGCGTTCTGGCTACTAGGTACGACATATATATATATATATATATATATATATATATATATATATATATATATATATATATATATATATATATATATATATATATATATATCACTCATACTTAAGTTGTATTTCCTGACAAGTAACTTTATATTTCTGGAAAAGCAGGAGTGACCAGTAATAAATGAGTACCTGCTCAATGGTGGTGGAGTTATTTTCTGTGACTCTAAAAGTGCTCTGCAGTCCTTAAATAACCCATCACAATGTATGTCGGAAGTAGCTTGTAATATTGAATGGAATGTAATTTTTGCCAATGATAATAATTCTTGTATAAAATTTGTGTGGATCCCATCCCATGTTGGAGTTGAAAAACATGACTTTGTAGATCAATTGGCCAATGAGGCTTGCAGGAAAGAAAACATTGATTATGACTTTGGACTATCTAATGCAGTTATTAGAAACATACAAATTAAAGAAATTAATTCAGATTTAGAAGAACTAAGAAATGCACAGAGACCTGAAAGCTGCAGTATTAAAAGTTATGACAAGTTCTGTAATAATAGGTATTTGTATGGTCAGCACAGTAACCGGACCAGGCAATGTGATGTAGTAATTGCGCGAATTCGCCTTGGCTATAGACACATCTGGCAGGTTAGTGAGGCTGAGCCACTACCAGAATATTCAGATTGTAAACTCTGTGATAAACCTTTAATGCATTCACTAGAACACTATATTGATGAATGTGAAACCATAAAGGACTTTAGACCTCCTGGCCTATTGTACCACCAACTGTGTAACTATTTTATTGACTCAGGTGTTCTGGACGACATCCTAACAATTTACCCCAAATTTGCTTGTCCATTTTAAAGAATGAAGAACAATTTCTATTTATACTCTAAGCTGCATCACTTATGAACCCATCCCTGCCCTTGTGTGGCAGTGCACAATAGAAAGTTGTTTTCACATATCCACACATTAAAACATTGATTGTAACCGTGATATATATGTGCTTCAGCCTACAGTTTAGACCTATTGTCTTATGTATGACCCTCTGTCCTGCGTGACAGTGAATACTAGCATTAACCTCAATTTAATAAGACTATCAAAATCCTCAGATTAGGCAAAATTGTAATTAATTTTGTCAATAAAGATGTTAATAATAATAAGTACCTGAAGAAAGAATTGATTGAGTTTACTGGATGGGCAATTACTTTCAAACAGAATTATATCATTCGTGTGTGAATTATTTCTTCAAGTGTGGGTGTGGTCACCAGGGCAGGAAGGAGAGAGCACTAGCGCAAGTCTGGACACCCAAAATACGTCCGGAACATTTCTCCATTCCCATGATAACATTTATTCAGGCTATAAGGTCACTAATATCATCAGAAAAATCCCACCGATGCTCTTCATAATAATTTACTGGAATCTTTCATCCTATTATTATTAGTTTTGGTTCTCGATGAAACGAGTCCTGTGAACGAAAAGCAGTTATATATGTAATAAATAGTATATATGCTGCAAGATTGAATGTTAGGTTGTAAATGATGTTTTCTACACATTTCTATCATAGCCTTTTTGGTCGGTGCGAGACGAACTAGATCATCAGCATAACAGAAAACATTGGCATTATTAATGCCTATGCGGCAGCCATCTGTATTGGCTCTTAACTCTTTCAACAATGGACCAAGATAGATATCATACAATATTGGATTAAGAACGGCACCTAGTTTGACCTCTATTTTTAGGGATAAATTGTTAAGAGATAAAATTGTTCCAGTTCACAGTTAATACTTCAGTTACGAGAGGTATACGCTGGGAGAGTTACCATACAGGATGTCGTGCTGTTTCCTCCTCCTCCTCAGTGTTGGTCACAGGTCACTCGTGGGAGGGTGTTACCCCCAGGGGTTATTTATTATGCAATGAAAACAATGTTCTTAAGTGTGACCAGCAAGGAGGGAGAGGAGGAAGATGGTAGGGAGGGAAGGGTATATGAGGAGGGAGATGGATGGGAGGGAAGGGTGTATGAACAGTGTGCTGCAGCCAATCACAGCCAGGCCTACTAGCTCCTGAGGCCTGATTGGGGACAGGTGCAGTCACTCTTAAACCAGCCCGTCCTCTTTAGCGTTTACAATGTCACTAAAATGATGCCCTAAATTGCCCGAACCTAAACTAACCGAGGACCCACTAATAGAAAATGTGCTGTTTAACAGAGGATTTATATAATAAAATGTAATGTACTGTTTGAGAGAACAGAATGTTTAGGAGCAGGGAGCCGGCTTCCTCAAGCTAGGAGCTTCATTTTGATGTTGGGGTCAAACGAGAGTGAACGTGATCTTGGCGTGAGAATTCTGTGCGTTCTGTGCTACCACATTCATCGTTGTCCACCCGATTCTGCCTATATACCTCTTGCTGTCGTTCAGAGCAGTGGTGCCGGGAGCTTTGTCTCCCAACTACTACCTTGGGGCTACCTTCAGATGGTTCCAAAGATGTGTTCCAGCGGGTCTGTCGTTGATCAGGTTCTTAGTATGCAGTCTGGTCAACTGAGGGCTAAGTTAACTACTGTTACTGGTCACGCGTTAGCAATGTGAGAGCGAAGTCACTTGGCTTAGCGGGGACGTCGCTGATGTCATCAGGTGACCTGTTTGAGTGGTGACCTCGTCGGGGATCAGGTATAGACACCAAGCACGGGCAGGGGGAGCCTGGTGATCAATAGTCTGGGTCATGACTGCGGAATCATCGTGTAGGTATGCTCTCAATCATTCCAGATGATTAGCTGCATTTGTTGCTAGAGTCTTAGCGAGAGGCAGTTAACAGCTTCTTCCATCATACTCGCTGCTTTAAGCCTGCGCTGCTGGAGCGTCAGAGATCGTGGGAGTGTCTCACCGTCCAGCTGGTTATGGAGCGATTGCGGAACCTCCCAAGTGAAGGAAGGGAACGCAGTTGAGAACCTAACACATGTCAGTCTACTGAGGTGTGTCACTGAATGTTAATATATCATACATATGCATCCATAAATATGTGATTTTTCCGAATGCCTGATGAGCCCTCGTGTGTACTCCCCAGTTCCAGCAGTATTGATGAAGACAGTGTACAACCTCCCCAGCTGCAGCAGTGTTGGTCAAGACAGTGTTCAACCTCCCCAGTTGCAGCAGTGTTGGTCAAGACAGTGTTCAACCTCCCCAGTTGCAGCAGTGTTGGTCAAGACAGTGTACAACCTCCCCAGTTGCAGCAGTGTTGGTCAAGACAGTGTACAACCTCCCCAGTTGCAGCAGTGTTGGTCAAGACAGTGTACAACCTCCCCAGTTGCAGCAGTGTTGGTCAAGACAGTGTACAACCTCCCCAGTTGCAGCAGTGTTGGTCAAGACAGTGTACAACCTCCCCAGCTGCAGCAGTGTTGGTCAAGACAGTGTACAACCTCCCCAGTTGCAGCAGTGTTGGTCAAGACAGTGTACAACCTCCCCAGCTGCAGCAGTGTTGGTCAAGACAGTGTTAAACAAGTGTCATTCCTCAGTGTTAAGTCTAAGCCTTGCGTGTCGGAAAATCCGACACCATTTAATAATATTACATTCAGGCAGATAATATTGCTGCTGTATTGTATACACAAGTTAACCCATAGAAAATGTAACTTGTAGTGGAATTTCAGTCTATAGAAAACGGGATATCATTACCACATACTATTATAAATTCACCACCTATTATGGTGGGAATTATTCTTAAATACATTAGTCTTTGGACTTTACCATCATAAAAACATCTCATATAAATTAACTTAATTATCAGAATTAAAATAGAGTAAATGTGACCCTTCTATCACTTACTGTCATCTGGACAATGTAGGCCAGTAGCGTCAGTTGTGAGGGAGTGGTCAGCCATTGTTATTGTTTAATACAACAGAGTCGTGGAGCGAATTACGGCTCCTATAAATTCTCTTGGACGAAGTGTTATGGAAGATCAGAGTAGTGATCTGCCATCATCAACACGCTGTCAACAAATACAAGTTAAGTGTTCTGCCGAAACCCATTTATCTATCATTTATGGCCATTAATGTAAGTAGATAGGGCGTACCGATTAGAACACGAATGATCGACTCAAACAAGGTAATTAAGCCTAGGTCTTTATGGTTCCATGTACAGTGTTTTCTCTGATATATACCTGTCATATATTAGGATTCTGGCTTCATAGCTAACGCCTTTTTGATAGGTCAAGACGAGGAAGCATGCTTTGTGTACCAGTTACTGGGTGATGGAAGCTACCTCAAAGAGGATAATTTGGTGTCTACATCCTGGTTATACATGGTGGACTAAGGCCTGTTGTACAATAAGATAAGGAACCTCTTCAATGTAAACTAATGTGTAGATAATACTGTAGTTTGATTGGCTGCATATATAAATTCAATATAAACCCCCCCCCTAATGTGTAGAGGATCGATTTGTGAGATTATTGCAGAAATACAGTCCACTTAACATCATACAAATTGCTATCGAAGTATACAAATTAACGTAAATATAAATTCATATAAATTAAATAAATATAAATCTCACAGGTCGGTTCCCACATTGCGAGACGAGTTCTGCTTGAAGCCTCGTCGTCATTCTCTTTGACGTTAGGTTCTTCTGTCTTGTTTCTTTGTTTTTCTGTTGCACTTCATTAAAGAGTATTCACAATCATTATTTATGTATGATCAAGTAATTATTAAAGAAAGGCGACAAGTCGGGAAGACAATTTATTGTGGATTATTACTAATAAAGTCTTTATTGATACCACGGGACCTCAAGTATGACATTCTTAATTATTTAGCCGGTATGAAACCTAGTCCCTTACTTGATTTCATTAATATGAGTTATAGAGAGGGAAAGTTACCAAGAAAATGGAAAGAGGTTGTCATCATTTCTATCCCTAAGTCAAACGGAGGCTACAGACCTGTCTCCTTAATATCCTGCTTTTGTAAAATGATGGAAAGGATTTTGTTAAATAGGCTACCCTACCTTGTAGGTGATAACATGTCCAGTAATCTCTTTGGTTTTATCAAAGGCAAAAGTACTGCAGATTGTCTCTTAAAGTGTTTGTCTAATATGTATGACAATTGTAGAGTTTTTGTTGATCTACAAGGAGCATTTGATAAAGCCAATGGGGAAGTAATCTTATACGAATTAGCCAATCTGGGAATAACAGGGAGATTGCTACACTGGATAAGGGATTATCTACAAGGCAGAAAAGGTCAGGTGTATTATCAGGGACACATGTCTGAGGAACGGAGGTTTCAGTTAGGTACCCCACAAGGGGGAGTATTAAGTCCCACCTTATTCAATGTATTAATGAACAGGTTAGCATCAGAGATGTATCCTCCAGGGGTCACGACGATCATATATGCTGATGACATTCTTATACAAGGCACTTCCGGGAACAAAATTCAAACTGCTCTTAACATACTTGGTACAACCTGTCACAAGTTAGGCTTAGTTATAAATGCAGATAAAACCAAATATGAGTATAGGAAACGAAGAAATATAACACTTACTCTAAATGGTGGGGAACTGAGCCGTGTTCAGAAGTACAAGTATCTGGGCATGTATGTTGGATACACATGTGAGAGTAAAAATGCTGAAATAAATCATATCAGCACCTTATGTAAAGCCCATCTGCATCCTCTAAAAGCACTGGCTTTTTCTGGTAAAGGTGTTGGGGTACCTATCTTACGGATGTTATACATAAGCACTGTTCGGTCCCTGATAGACTACGCAGCACCCGTTTTGTCTTACACAGGCCAAGGCAGAATTAAAAAAATAGAGCTGATACAGAACGAGGCTATGAGGATTATTCTTGGATGTCAAAGAAATGCAATGATTGAAATAATGAGAATGGAATTAAATTTACAGAGTGTGTGTGATAGAGTCCGTGACATTAACACTAGAGTAGCTATTCGTTTCATGTGGAGAAAAGGAGGGGATAAGTTGTTTGAGAGCGTTCAGACCTGCTTGAGTGACGTACACACTTCCAGGAAACTGAGGGAGACACGCTACACGAGGGGATTAGCTCATGACCTCAGGGAATACGATGTACTTGACTGCTGTAAACCCTCTCGACAGTGTAATATGTCTGCTCCCTGGAAAGTACAGAAAATAGACGTCGAAATTGTACCCCTCAAGGTGAAAAAGATTCATCATGAACCGGGACAATTACGGTGTTTGTATGGAAGCATGATATCTCGGTTACCAAGAGGCAACAGTTTACATGTATATTGCAACGGGTCGGTGGCGGAGGATGGCAGGGCAGGGTGTGGTGTCCTAATAAGGGAATATACGGAGTTTGGGACTGTGGACAGGATAATTGAACTCCGGCTTAGTAATTATATATCATCCACACAAGCTGAACTGCAGGCCATTCTGGCGTGTTTGGAGGAAGTACGTCATGACGACAAAAATGTTTTTGTATTTGTCGATAGCCGAGGAGCACTGGAGTCCTTAAACAGTCGAAACCCAGTCTTCATGTCTATAGTTGAGGATTGTAAGAGAAGAATAACTGAGATACAGCTGAAAGGTCATAGTGTGAAATTCATGTGGATTCCATCTCATGTTGGAATAGTGCTCAACGAGGTGGCGGATGACTTGGCCAAACGTGCCACATCAAAACCACAAATTGACATTGAATGTGAGTTCACAATGAGACAAATAAGAAGCAAAATCAGAAATATTCAGGCACAGGCAGGAGTGGAGAGGAGAGGGATAATGTATGAGAGAAGTCTAACCATGCAACACTACATGTATGTGAGTCAAAACACCCATTTCACTTATGGTAAAAGGAGAAATGCTTGGAGTGACTCTGTGTATATGCGGCTCAGGCTTGGGTACAAATATTACTGGGAATATGGGATAGGTGCTCATGATAATGACACGAAGTGTAAACTATGTGGTATGTTAAGGTCTCACACCCTTGCCCATTATGTTCTTGATTGTCCGTTGATTAATGTATATAGAAACACTGAGATAAGGACTGTTCCTGAGCAAATAGCCTGGATGTGTCACAAAGGAAAGGTTGCTGATATTCTTGAGAGATATAAGAATTTTGCACCAAGACTGTAATATTTTGTTGAATTATCCGTATAACTAGGTCATAAAAGTATTTGTGTACGTCTGATACCATACTACTTGTGAAGGAGGAAATGTACATGTTTATCTCTCAGAATGTTTGGTAACAGGTTTATTGTTTGTGATGTGTGTCTATGTATGTACTAACACGTTGTACTGAACGGGGTGAGAATAGCTTGAGCTACCTCATCCCTTTGTGTGTATTTTACCTCAATAAACTTATTTCAATTTCAATTTCAATTTCAATTTCAAGTAAAAAGCCTTTTATCACTATAAATGACTAGTCTTCTAATGTCATAATTATCTAACCTCTCATGAAATCAAATTTTAATGGTGAAATATCCGTCCTCGAAACTCATTCTCTAGGATGGTCTTCCTTGACATAACCTGACATTCTCTAGGATGGTCTTGCTTGACATGACCTGACATTCTCTAGGATGGTCTTGCTTGACATGACCTGACATTCTCTAGGATGGTCTTGCTTGACATGACCTGACATTCTCTAGGATGGTATTGTTTGACATGACCTGACATTCTCTAGGATGGTTTTGTTTGACATGACCTGACATTCTTTAGGATGGTCTTGCTTGACATGACCTGACATTCTCTAGGATGGTCTTGCTTGACATGACCTGACATTCGCAATGAGTTGACATGCGCATGACACCCGGGGCCTGACTCTGGGCTGACACAGCACACAAGGGTGAGGCAAGGATTACTGAGTCATGTCACTTGCCCTGGCTGGCATAACTCAGCTCGTCCTTGTTGCGATCCAGTTATATCAAATTGATTGAATACCTCACTCGTAACGTTTATGTCTAAATATTAGTATATGAGCTATTTAAGTTTGAATAAAGATGCTATGGTTATGTATTAGAAGAATCTGAAGAAGAATTTTGAGGTATTCTTGTTGTAATAGTGTGTATTTGTGTGGGGTGTGGATGTATGTGAGGGCGCGTACGAGTGCAAGCCGTGTGGCGCAAGCTGGTACTCGAGGCTGCTTGAGAGGCTGACCGGATGCCAGGAATTAGGGAGATACCATCCCTCGCGTTGGGTGAGCTGAAATGGAGAATGCATGAGAGGTTGATTGAGTTTCCTTGGCTCAGAGATACGTTGTAGATCTCTGGAAGTCTTACAGTAAATTCGTGGATGAATTAGTCTTTGCCCAAGAAGGTTTATACATCCTGTGTTATGTTTCTGGAGTCTCGTCGTGGACGTGGTGGTGAGCAGACGTGTTTTGATTCGCTCTGCTACTGGCGTCTGGTGGGTGGACGTGTTTGTCGTCGCTGTTGGCCGGCGTGTTGACGGATGGGCGGATAACGTCACGCTGGGGGTGGTATATGTGCCGTCATGGGCTCCTACACACCTCCACTAAAGCGGAAGGAGTCCATAGGACTCCAGTTTAGTTGTCATGCTGATCCCGACCTTGTATCCACCACGATCTTCGATGTGTTACAGATCAAGCAGGAAGAAATATTTGGTTACCAACCACTGCCAGGGAACAGAGTAGTGTTGAAATTTGTAAACAATGTGGCGTTTTCAGAGTTTCTTAAGAAGTATGATGATGATATTCTAAGTTTACCTAATGGGAAAGGATCAGTACAAGTGATTAATTTGAGCAAAACGTTTACATACGTTTCTGTGAGGGATGCGCTATTTGAAATGTTGAATAGAACTATTATACATATACTAGAACAATATGGGAAAGTGGACAATGTTCGTTTTAATAAATATACCTATGGCCCAGGGAAAGGGTGTTTTAATGGAACACGAACAGTAAAGATGGAACTTCACCGTAATATTCCTTCATCAATGTCAGTAGCAGGTCGTTATATTAAATTTATATACAATAGCAAAATGCAAACTTGTTTTAAGTGTGGGCGTACTGGTCACATGGCTGCTGCCTGCCAGGTGGAGGCATCAGAACGGATCAACATTTTTCATGAACATGACTTTCCGCCATTAATAGAGGATAGTGTATCAGGAAATGAACCCACTGTTGTAAATACTGTAGTTCTAGGTGAGGTAGATGAAGAAACCCACAACTCTGTAAGTGAAACGTCTGTGGGAGTGACTCCCAGTGCGAATGAGGCCGGTGAAGGTAACTTAGATCAGGACGATAATGGTAATGCAGACAAGGAGGGTACAGACGACACTGCTCAGGACGCTTTACCGGCTGTTGGTCAACCTGGTGAGGGTGAGGTAAGTCTGGACAATATACATGTGGACGCCCATAACATTGGCGCTGACGCTGCGAAGAGCTGCGAGGCTGACGGTGGTGCTGACCTTGGTGAGGTGACGATGGAACAAGTAATTGGTTGTCAACTGGATGTAGAGGATGACACCATGGAGGATAGTGATGTAGAAATGTCTGTGCAGAGGGCAACTCCACCCTCTTCAGTAAGGTATGATAGAAAGGGTAAGGGTAGTGTGAAGGCTGGGGGTGTGAAGGCTGGTTCTGTAACCAGTCATGTGAAGAAACGGAAAAAATTGACTCGGAGTATTGATCTGGAACGTATGAAGGACTACACCGCTAAATTAAAAGTCTCTGAAAAAATTGAGCAGGTTGTTGCCGTTGAAGTTCACCGTGACCAAGGCCACGAAGAGTCACCGAAACGTAGCGAGGGCACAGTACAACCGGTGAGTGAGGATCATGGTAAAGAGAACAGTGATAAGGCATGGTGGGATCTTGTGGAACATGAACAGAATCGAGACGCGAGTGCAAATATTAAACTTTGATTTCGAAAAGGGAAAGATGACACTAAGATAGTGTCAAGTGAGATAATGATGGATTAAGAGTAATTTTGGTTTCTCTCAAAATTACATTCGGGAAGCCAATTAATTTTAATTGCGCTACTTTGAACATTGATGGGCTCAATTGTAGAAATAAACAGTAGCAGCTGTTATCATTGTTTAAATATCATAATTTGGATGTACTTTTCGTGCAAGAACACAATGTACAAGATGTTAAGAAACTTGATGTGCTGCTTGATTACTTTGAAATATAAATAAATCCAACAAACTTGTTGAAAGGTGGTAAGATGATATTGATTGCTAAGTGATCCCACATCAAGGTTCTTAATACTGAAATGGATGATAATGGTAATGTTTTATATGCGAGGATTTCCTTTTTTGACACAATAATTCCTGTACTTAATGTGTATGCTCCCTCTGGCACCCGCAGGAAGAAAGAGAGGGAGGACTTGTTCTCTAACGAGTTATTGTATTTTTTTCAGAAATGATACACGTAAAGTTATTTTTGGTGGCGACTTTAATTGTGTCACTTCTGTGAGAGATTGTAGCACTCAGTCGAACGCATGTGTATCTCCTGCTTTAATTACACTTTTGAGGTGTATTGATCTCAAGGATGCAAATAGCATTAACGGAGGTGTATATGAATACACATATGTTCACCAGAATTATGGTTCTAGGCTTGACAGAATATATATGCACTCATTACATGATAAAATTAGTTCTTGCAGTACTGTTTCGGTCAGCTGTTCAGACCACTGTATGGTTGTGGTGAAGCTTGTTATTGACGATCAGGTTAAAGTGGGGACAGGGTCATGGAAGCTCAATTGCAGTCTGTTGCAGAGTAGAGATGTAATTGATAATTTTCAAGTATTGTGGGAACATCTGGTTGGGCAAAAACTTAAGTTCAGATGTCTGTTGGAGTGGTGGGACATGTGTAAAGTTGCATGCAAAAGTTTCTTCGTGAGAGTATCCAAACGAAAGGCTGCTGAAAAATATGGTGTGTTAAACTTATTCCAACACAGACTAAAACAACTTTATGTAAAGGTCAATATGGGATTAGACAAGTATGAAGAAATTACAATTTTAAAAGACAGAATTAACAAATTGCGGGATGAAATATCAGAAGGAGTCAATGTTCGCCTCTAGATTAATGATAGGATGTATGGTGAAAAACTCTCTCCTTATTTGTTAAGTAAAGTCAAGAATAACAAGGGTACAGCACTTGTGACTAGTATTAAAGCAGGTGATGGGACGGATATGACAAATACGGATGGGATTGTATGTTTTGTTCGAGGTGAATTAGAGAAATTGTACAAAAAAGTGAACGTGGACCAAGGTGTTCGGGAGTATTTCCTTGGAAAATGTGCACGGGTTTTAACCCAGGATGACAACACGTCATTATTGGCAGATGTAGATAAGCAGGAAGTGTGGAGTGTTGTCAAGAGTTTAAAGAAAGGTAAATCACCTGGCTGTGATGGGTTCCCGGCGGAATTTTATTTTTATCTATGGGATGTCATTGGTAAAGACTTTGTACAAGTGGTGCAGTATAGCATACAGCACAGGAAGCTTAGCATATCGCAATCTCATGGGATTATTAAGATGATACCTAAGACGGGTGATTTGCATATTCTAACGAACTGGAGACCACTTTCCCTACTAAACCAGGATTATAAAATAGTATCGAAACTGTTGGCAAATAGACTTATTTTGCAATGGATAAAATTATATCAAAGGAACAGTTTTGTGGTGTGCCTGCAAGATCTATAATCAATTGTAATAATGTAATTAGGGATGTTGTGTATTATGTGTCTGAGAATAATGTTCCTTCCTCCATGATAAACCTCGACTGGTCGAAAGCCTTTGACCGTGTTGATGTTCAGTTTGTATTAGAAATATTGGATAGGGTAGGAGTGGCACAAGAATTTATTGATTGGATCCGTATGCTTTATAAACAGTGTCGGAGCAGCGTCTGTATCAATGGAGTCTTAAGTAAACCTTTTTCAGTTGAACGATCTGTACGTCAGGGATGTCCCCTTTCAATGATTTTGTATGTTATATTTCAAGAGCCACTGTACTTGGCAATAAAAAGCAATGACTTTATTGTTCCACCTCGTCTTCCTAATGCTATGACACTTCCTGTTGTTGGTTATGCAGACGATACAACTATTTTTGTGTCAACAGAAGACTCGGTGGTGAATGTTCAGAATGAGTTAGACAACTATGAAAGAGCGACAGGTGCTGTTATTAACAAGAACAAAACGTGTATGATGGGGCTTGGCAGTTGGTGTAATAAGGTTAACTGGACAGGTTCATGGTTCAAGGTAGTGGAGTCTATTAAAGCTCTTGGGATTTGCTGGTGTAAAACATATGACACAACATTGGTTACGAATTGGCAAGTACTATGTGGGAATATAATAGTTGCAACGAATATGTTGTCAAATAGGAAATTGACCCTGTTTCAGAAGACTGTAATAATCAATTACAAAATTTTGTCTAAAGTGTGGTATTTGTCTCACAGCTTTCCCATAACAAGAAAAGTGCTATAGAGATTGACAAAACTGTTTTTAGATATGTATGGTATGGTAGATACCAACCAATTAAACGAACTACCCTATGTAAAGGTAAGTGAAACGGTGGAATAGGAATGATGAATGTGTACCATAAGTCATTGGCAATCTTATGTGTTACCTTAAGAAAGGAGATAATGCAGAGGAATAGTGTAAATGCACTAGGACATTACTATTGTAAATTACGTGTTAGCTACTTGATACATATGCCAGAGTATACTGACCTTGCCTTTATTTCACCTAACTTTTATTCATGTGCAATTGATGTTCTCAGGCGGATTTGTAATATTGAAGGTTTTTTAATGATGAACAGTAAACAAGTGTATGATGTTATACTGCCAAATATAGTTCCTAGAGTAGAGGAGGCATATCCACTCTTTAGCTGGCAAATAATATGGGCAAACCTTCATGTTAAATTTATTGCCCCAAAACAACGCGAGCTGTTGTATCGCTATATTCATGAGACCCTTCCTACTAATGATAGGTTGTTGATGTTGGGCATTAAGGACAACAATAGGTGTGACCAATGTACTGAAATTGAGAATAATATGTATATATTTTATTTCTGTAAGCAGAAAGTTGTTCTTGTAAACTGGATTAGAGACACTCTTAAAGCTTTATGTGGACCAAGTATTAGAGTGGAGTTAATGAGGTTTTTAATGTTTCATATTGACATAAAAAGCAAGAAAATTAGGAATACAATAATTATGTTACTTTCTAATTACATTTTTTGTGTGTGGATATGCAGGCAGGAAGGTTACTCAGTAGACAAAATATTGAAGTTCTTGCGAGACAGGATCAGGTATAACATTTAAGGTTTAAGGCTCATGCTCGGTGATGATATGGAAAATTTGTTTACTGAGAATTATATAAAATATATATATATGTAATAATTTCCCTTGTATTTTAATGTAAATTTATTCTCCAATTTTTGTAAATCGTTTATAGGTAAATAAGTATAACATTCAGGTTTTTTTTTAAAGATATTGTTCTGTACTAATGAAACACTTGTTCACTACAAATTGTAATGTATAATTGCCTTGTAAAATGTATATGTGATTTATATTATATTTTCTTAAATAAAGATAACAAAAAAAATTAGTGGAAGTTTCCATGTTTAGAAAAAGAGAGTCACTCCCACCACATAGTGGCCATGCGGTTCCTGCCGCCATCATCCCTTCATGTGCATTATTGTAAGTCATATACACCTATTAGTTTCAGTTAGGATCCTATAGCATATTGTAGGTTATTCATATACCCATGACCTGTGAGGGTATGTTCACTCAGCTACTCTGATTAGCAGCATTAATTACTCAAGTCTTGTGCATTTGGAATGAGACTAAGTTGGGACAGGCCTTCCACCAAGACCTGGTGAGGAACCTGTCTAGATACTATGTAGCTAGTACTGCTAGAACTAGACTGTATAACTGTATTTAGTAATGCTTCAATTACCTCTTTGTTTCACAATTACCAGCCTTGTGATATTTAGCCTTCTAAGTAAAATAAATGAAGTGGGAGGCTTGAGAGATAGCGTAGTGAGTTACCTAAGCCTATTAGCGTCCGAACACGGGCAGCATGCATTCATAGCTCGCGAGTTTCATCAGTTGAATACTGGACACAGAGTGGGTGAGATGGGACTGTCAATATCTGAGAACATGGCCCAAATTAAGTTAAGTTTTGGTTAAGTTAACAGGATAGAATTAGGTTTTATCATCCTGTTTGTAATTAGTGGGGAGAATTTGTCATCCTTTAGTTGATAATTGTGTTCCCTTGACTTAGCTTTTATACTGGATCGGTCAAGTGTTCTTAATGATTGTGTATGTATGTTTGAAGATAATTGTATGACGAGAGGTGTCGATTGGAATTATCCTTCCCGCCATTTTCTTTGCCCTGCAGCAGGATGTACCCAGTTAACGCAAACCTATATAAAACTACACGTAACCAACCCGTCCTCGACTCAAGTTCATTACATACAGCGGTCGACTCAGAGACGCAGTCATAAATTTTTACATGCTGTGCATTCAAAATAAAAATTTTCTCAAATATAAATTAATATTAGCATATTGTGCATATATAGGCATAGGTTAGGTTAGGTTGGGTGTTATAGGTACTGTTGGCGAGTATTTGTATCTGTAGTACGTGGGTGAAGCATTTACAGCGTTGTGGTTCGAACAAAATTCGTCAGTGAAGAACTTGTTCCAGAAGTGTTCAAACGAAATCAGTTGTGAGTCGTGTATAAACCGTTTTTCATTCATAAACACGGGGTTTGGCGGGTGCATGGAATCACTTTTGGGTCTTTGTTTGGAGGACGGGCTGTTCACTGATGACTTGTTCAACCACACCACTGTAAATGCTTGACCCACGCACTACAAACACAAATAATCGACATCAGAACCTAAGCACCTAACCTAAGTAAACCTAACCAATGCCTAAATATGCACAATATACTAATATATAACAATATTATTTTATATATGAGAAAACTCCTATTTTGAATGAACATCATGTTAAAATTGGTGGATGCATCTGTGGGGTCGACCACTGGATGGAATGAACCTGGTCTGAGCAATGGTTGCATATTTTAACACCTCCAAACCAGTTATAACAACCAATATAGCAAGTTGAAACAACGTTTTAATACGTCATAAACACGTTAAGCCAAGATGTAACAACTTTATTACAAGTTGTAACAAGCGGAAAATAGAGACAGTTTCGGTTTCTATTTCCAGGGAATAACTACCTTATCATGGCGGCAAGTCGGCTCACTTGCCGTATATTAATACCTCCACTCCCGGGTATATAGACCAAGTGAAGAGATGTTTACAGCGAAGGCGCTCAGGCGAAACGGAGATCTGATATGGCCACAGTGAGAGAAGCCTGGCTGGCACTGAGAGAATCCTGGCTGGCACTGAGAGAAGCATGGCTGGCACTGAGAGAAACCTGGCTGGCACTGAGAGAAGCCTGGCTGGCACTGAGAGAAGCATGGCTGGCACTGAGAGAAGCATGGCTGGCACTGAGAGAAGCATGGCTGGCACTGAGAGAGGCATGGCTGGCACTGAGAGAAGCATGGCTGGCACTGAGAGAAGCCTGACTGGCACTGAGAGAAGCATGGCTGGCACTGAGAGAAGCATAGCTGGCACTGAGAGATGCCTGGCTGGCACTGAGAGAAGCCTGGTTGGCACTGAGAGAAGCATAGCTGGCACTGAGAGAAGCATAGCTGGCACTGAGAGAAACATGGCTGGCAATGAGAGAAGCATGGCTGGCACTGAGAGAAGCATGGCTGGCAATGCGAGAAGCATGGCTGGCACTGAGAGAAGCATGGCTGGCACTGAGAGAAGCATAGCTGGCACTGAGAGAAGCCTGGCTGGCAATGAGAGAAGCCTGGCTGGCACTGAGAGAAGCATGGCTGGCACTGAGAGAAGCATGGCTGGCACTGTGAGAAGCCTGGCTGGCACTGAGAGAAGCATGGCTGGCACTGAGAGAAGCATGGCTGGCACTGTGAGAAGCCTGGCTGGCACTGAGAGAAGCATGGCTGGCACTGAGAGAAGCCTGGCTGGCACTAAGAGAAGCTTGGCTGGCACTGAGAGAAGCCTGGCTGGCACTGAGAGAAGCATGGCTGGCACTGAGAGAAGCATAGCTGGCACTGAGAGAAACCTGGCTGACACTGCGAGAAGCATGGCTGGCAATGAGAAAAGCATAGCTGGCACTGAGAGAAGCATAGCTGGCACTGAGAGAAGCATGGCTGGTACTGAGAGAAGCATAGCTGGCAATGAGAGAAGCATGGCTGGCACTGAGAGAAGCATAGCTGGCACTGAGAGAAGCATGGCTGGCACTGAGAGAAGCATGGCTGGCAATGAGAGAAGCATGGCTGGCACTGAGAGAAGCATAGCTGGCACTGAGAGAAGCATGGCTGGCACTGAGAGAAGCCTGGCTGGCACTGAGAGAAGCATGGCTGGCACTGAGAGAAGCCTGGCTGGCACTGTGAGAAGCCTGGCTGGCACTGAGAGAAGCATGGCTGGCAATGAGAAAAGCCTGGCTGGCACTGAGAGAAGCCTGGCTGGCACTGAGAGAAGCCTGGCTGGCACTGAGAGAAGCCTGGCTGGCACTGAGAGATGCATGGCTGGCATTGAGAGAAGCCTGGCTGGCACTGAGAGAAGCATGGCTGGCAATGAGAGAAGCATGGCTGGCACTGTGAGAAGCATGGCTGGCACTGAGAGAAGCATGGCTGGCACTGAGAGAAGCATGGCTGGCACTGAGAGAAACATGGCTGGCACTGACAGAAGCATAGCTGGCACTGACAGAAGCATGACTGGCACTGAGAGAAGCATGGCTGGCACTGAGAGAAGCATGGCTGGCACTGAGAGAAGCCTGGCTGGCACTGAGAGAAGCCTGGCTGGCACTGAGAGATACATGGCGGGCACTGAGAGAAGCCTGGCTGGCACTAAGAGAAGCATGGCTGGCAATGAGAGAAGAATGGCTGGCACTGTGAGAAGCATGGCTGGCACTGAGAGAAGCATGGCTGCCACTGAGAGAAGCATGGCTGGCACTGAGAGAAGCATGGCTGGCACTAACAGAAGCATAGCTGGCACTGACAGAAGCATGGCTGGCACTGAGAGAAGCCTGGCTGGCACTGAGAGAAGCATGGCTGGCACTGAGAGAAGCATGACTGGCAATGACAGAAGCATGACTGGCACTGAGAGAAACATGACTGGCACTGTGAGAAGCCTGGCTGGCACTAAGAGAAGCCTGGCTGGCACTGAGAGAAGCATGGCTGGCACTGAGAGAAGCCTGGCTGGCACTGAGAGAAGCCTGGCTTTCACTGAGAGAAGCATGGCTGGCACTGAGAGAAGCATGGCTGGCACTGAGAGAAACATGGCTGGCACTGAGAGAAGCATGGCTGGCACTGAGAGAAGCATGGCTGGCACTGAGAGAAGCATGGCTGGCACTGAGAGAAGCATGGCTGGCACTGAGAGAAGCATGGCTGGCACTGAGAGAAGCATAGCTGGCACTGAGAGAAGCATTGCTGGCACTGACAGAAGCATGGCTGGCACTGACAGAAGCATGACTGGCACTGAGAGAAGCATGGCTGGCACTGAGAGAAGCATGGCTGGCACTGAGAGAAGCATGGCTGGCACTGAGAGAAGTCTGGCTGGCACTGAGAGAAGCCTGGCTGGCACAGAGAGAAGCATGGCTGGCACTGACAGAAGCATGACTGGCACTGAGAGAAGCCAGGCTGGCACTGAGAGAAGCCTGGCTGGCACAGAGCGAAGCATGGCTGGCACTGAGAGAAGCCTGGCTGGCACTGAGAGAAGCCTCACTGGCACAGAGAGAAACCTGGCTGGCACTGAGAGAAGCATGGCTGGCACTGAGAGAAGCCTGGCTGGCACTGAGAGAAGCATGGCTGGCACTGAGAGAAGCCTGGCTGGCACTGAGAGAAGCATGGCTGGCACTGAGAGAAGCATGGCTGGCACTGACAGAAGCATGACTGGCACTGACAGAAGCATGACTAGCACTGAGAGAAGCATGGCTGGCACTGAGAGAAGCATGGCTGGCACTGAGAGAAGCATGGCTGGCACTGAGAGAAGTCTGGCTGGCACTGAGAGAAGCCTGGCTGGCACAGAGAGAAGCATGGCTGGCACTGAGAGATGCATGGCTGGCATTGAGAGAAGCCTGGCTGGCACTGTGAGAAGCATGGCTGGCACTGACAGAAGCATGGCTGGCACTGAGAGAAGCATGGCTGGCACTGAGAGAAACATGGCTGGCACTGACAGAAGCATAGCTGGCACTGACAGAAGCATGATTGGCACTGAGAGAAGCATGGCTGGCACTGAGAGAAGCATGGCTGGCACTGAGAGAAGCCTGGCTGGCACTGAGAGAAGCCAGGCTGGCACTGAGAGATGCATGGCTGGCACTGAGAGAAGCCTGGCTGGCACTAAGAGAAGCATGGCTGGCAATGAGAGAAGCATGGCTGGCACTGTGAGAAGCATGGCTGGCACTGAGAGAAGCATGGCTGGCACTGAGAGAAGCATGGCTGGCACTGAGAGAAGCATGGCTGGCACTAACAGAAGCATAGCTGGCACTGACAGAAGCATGGCTGGCACTGAGAGAAGCCTGGCTGGCACTGAGAGAAGCATGGCTGGCACTGAGAGAAGCATGACTGGCAATGACAGAAGCATGACTGGCACTGAGAGAAGCATGACTGGCACTGTGAGAAGCCTGGCTGGCACTAAGAGAAGCCTGGCTGGCACTGAGAGAAGCATGGCTGGCACTGAGAGAAGCCTGGCTGGCACTGAGAGAAGCCTGGCTTTCACTGAGAGAAGCATGGCTGGCACTGAGAGAAGCATGGCTGGCACTGAGAGAAACATGGCTGGCACTGAGAGAAGCATGGCTGGCACTGAGAGAAGCATGGCTGGCACTGAGAGAAGCATGGCTGGCACTGAGAGAAGCATGGCTGGCACTGAGAGAAGCATGGCTGGCACTGAGAGAAGCATAGCTGGCACTGAGAGAAGCATGACTGGCACTGTGAGAAGCCTGGCTGGCACTGAGAGAAGCATGGATGGCACTGAGAGAAGCATGGCTGGCACTGAGAGAAGCATGGCTGGCACTGAGAGAAGTCTGGCTGGCACTGAGAGAAGCCAGGCTGGCACAGAGAGAAGCATGGCTGGCACTGACAGAAGCATGACTGGCACTGAGAGAAGCCAGGCTGGCACTGAGAGAAGCCTGGCTGGCACAGAGAGAAGCATGGCTGGCACTGAGAGAAGCCTGGCTGGCACTGAGAGAAGCATGGCTGGCACTGAGAGAAGCCTGGCTGGCACTGAGAGAAGCCTCACTGGCACAGAGAGAAGCCTGGCTGGCACTGAGAGAAGCATGGCTGGCACTGAGAGAAGCCTGGCTGGCACTGAGAGAAGCATGGCTGGCACTGAGAGAAGCCTGGCTGGCACTGAGAGAAGCATGGATGGCACTGAGAGAAGCATGGCTGGCACTGACAGAAGCATGGCTGGCACTGACAGAAGCATGACTGGGACTGAGAGAAGCATGGCTGGCACTGAGAGAAGCATGGCTGGCACTGAGAGAAGCATCACTGGCACTGAGAGAAGTCTGGCTGGCACTGAGAGAAGCCTGGCTGGCACAGAGAGAAGCATGGCTGGCACTGACAGAAGCATGACTGGCACTGAGAGAAGCCAGGCTGGCACTGAGAGAAGCCTGGCTGGCACAGAGAGAAGCATGGCTGGCACTGAGAGAAGCCTGGCTGGCACTGAGAGAAGCATGGCTGGCACTGAGAGAAGCATGGCTGGCACTGAGAGAAGCCTCATTGGCACAGAGAGAAGCCTGGCTGGCACTGAGTGAAGCATGGCTGGCACTGAGAGAAGCCTGGCTGGCACTGAGAGAAGCATGGCTGGCACTGAGAGAAGCCTGGCTGGCACTGAGAGAAGCATTGCTGGCACTGAGAGAAGCATGGCTGGCACTGAGAGAAGCATGGCTGGCACTGAGAGAAGTCTGGCTGGCACAGAGAGAAGCATGGCTGGTACTGAGAGAAGCATGGCTGGCACTGTGAGAAGCCTGGCTGGCACTGAGAGAAGCATTGCTGGCACTGAGAGAAGCATGGCTGGCACTGAGAGAAGCATGGCTGGCACTGAGAGAAGCATGGCTGGCACTGAGAGAAGCATGGCTGGCACTGAGAGAAGCATGGCTGGCACTGAGAGAAGCATGGCTGGCACTGACAGAAGCATGGCTGGCACTGACAAAAGCATGACTGGCACTGAGAGAAGCATAGCTGGCACTGACAGAAGCATGACTGGCACTGAGAGAAGCATGACTGACACTGAGAGAAGCATGGCTGGCACTGAGAGAAGCCTGGCTGGCACTGAGAGAAGCCAGGCTGGCACTGAGAGAAGCCTGGCTGGCACAGAGAGAAGCATGGCTGGCACTGAGAGAAGCCTGTCTGGCACTGAGAGAAGCATGGCTGGCACTGAGAGAAGCCTGGCTGGCACTGAGAGAAGCCAGTCTGGCACAGAGTGAAGCCTGGCTGGCACTGAGAGAAGCATGGCTGGCACTGAGAGAAGCCTGGTTGGCACTGAGAGAAGCATGGCTGGCACTGAGAGAAGCATGGCTGGCACTGAGAGAAGCATGACTGGCACTGGGAGAAGCATGGCTGGCACTGAGAGAAGCATGGGTGGCACTGAGAGAAGCATGGCTGGCACTGAGAGAAGCATGGCTGGCACTGACAGAAGCATGACTGACACTGAGAGAAGCATGGCTGGCACTGACAGAAGCATGACTGGCACTGACAGAAGCATGACTGGCACTGAGAGAAGCATGGCTGGCACTGAGAGAAGCCTGGCTGGCACTGAGAGAAGCCAGGCTGGCTTTGAGAGAAGCCTGGCTGGCACAGAGAGAAGCATGGCTGGCACTGAGAGAAGCCTGGCTGGCACTGAGAGAAGCATGGCTGGCACTGAGAGAAGCCTGGCTGGCACTGAGAGAAGCATGGCTGGCACTGAGTGAAGCATGGCTGGCACTGAGAGAAGTCTGGCTGGCACAGAGAGAAGCCTGGCTGGTATAGAGAGAAGCATGACTGGCACTGAGAGAAGCCTGGCTGACACAGAGAGAAGCCTAGCTGGCACTGAGAGAAGCCTGGCTGGCACAGAGAGAAGCATGGCTGGCACTGAGAGAAGCCTGTCTGGCACAGAGAGAAGCCTGGCTGACACAGAGAGAAGCCTAGCTGGCACTGAGAGAAGCCTGGCTGGCACAGAGAGAAGCATGGCTGGCACTGAGAGAAGTCTGTCTGGCACAGAGAGAAGCCTGGCTGGCACTGAGAGAAGCATGACTGGCACTGAGAGAAGCCTGGCTGACACAGAGAGAAGCCTAGCTGGCACTGAGAGAAGCCTGGCTGGCACAGAGAGAAGCATGGCTGGCACTGAGAGAAGCATGGCTGGCACTGACAGAAGCATGGCTGGTACAGAGAGAAGCATGACTGGCACTGAGAGAAGCATGGCTGGCACTGAGAGAAGCATGGCTGGTACAGAGAGAAGCATGGCTGACACAGAGAGAAGCCTGGCTGGCACTGAGAGAAGCCTGGCTGGCACAGAGAGAAGCATGGCTGGCACTGAGAGAAGCATGGGTGGCACTGAGAGAAGCATAGCTGGCACTGAGAGAAGCATGGCTGGCACTGAGAGAAGTCTGGCTGGCACAGAGAGAAGCATGGCTGGTACAGAGAGAAGCATGGCTGGCACTGAGAGAAGCCTGGCTTTCACTGAGAGAAGCCTGGCTGGCACAGAGAGAAGCATGACTGGCACTAACAGAAGCATGTCTGGCACTGAGAGAGGCCTGACTGGCACAGAGAGAAGCATGGCTGGCACTGAGAGAAGCCTGGCTGGCACTGAGAGAAGCCTGGCTTTCACTGAGAGAAGCCTGGCTGGCACTGAGAGAAGCATGGCTGGCACTGAGAGAAGCATGGCTGGCACTGAGAGAAGCATGGCTGGCACTGAGAGAAGCATGACTGACGGTGAGAGGACCATGACTGACTGTGAGAGGACCGTGACTGACGGTGAGAGGACCATGACTGACGGTGAGAGGACCGTGACTGACGGTGAGAGGACCATGATTGACGGTCAGAGGACCATGACTGACTGTGAGAGGACCATGACTGACTGTGAGAGGACCATGACTGACGGTGAGAAGACCGTGACTGACGGTGAGAGGACCATGATTGACGGTCAGAGGATCATGACTGACGGTCAGAGGACCGTGACTGACGGTGAGAGGACCATGATTGACGGTCAGAGGACCATGACTGACGGTGAGAAGACCGTGACTGACGGTGAGAGGACCATGACTGACGGTGAGAAGACCGTGACTTACGGTGAGAGGACCATGATTGACGGTCAGAGGACCATGACTGACGGTGAGAAGACCGTGACTGACGGTGAGAGGACCATGACTGACGGTGAGAGGACCATGATTGACGGTGAGAGGACCATGACTCAGCCGTTAGCGATCATTGCACTAACACAACATATTCATGTCTACTTTGCATGTACAGTGATTGTAACGCTAAGTCAACATATACAAGTCTGTACTGGGCAAGTACAGTGACCACTGCACTAACACAACATATAGATAACGTTACGTGCAGTGATGTATGGCGGTTATATCCAGCTGATGTTATGTTCACGCAGCATACAAATGCCAGATCAATCTCACTAGGTGAGTAAATGTACAACCCGTCCTCGACTCAAGTACCAACCCGTCCTCGACTCAAGTACCAACCCGTCCTCGACTCAAGTACATTACATCCACCGGTCGACCCCACAGACTCATTCATAATTTTTTACATGCTGTACATTCAAAACGAGAATGTTCTCAAATATAAATTAATATTATAATATATTAGCATATTGAACATATATAGGCATAGCTTAGGTTAGGTGGTTTAGGTTCTGTTGGCGATTATCTGTGTTTGTAGTACGTGGGTGAAGCATTTACAGCGTTGTGGTTCGAACAAAACCACAACGTCAGTGAAGCTTTTGTTCCGGAAATGTTCGAACGTCATCAGTTGTGAGTCGTGTGTAAACAGTTTTTCATTCATAAACAGGGGGTTTGGCCAGGGCATGGAATTACTTTTGGGTCTTTGTATGGAGGGCGGGGCTGGAATGTGTGTACCCAAGATGAACGCCCGAATCTGAATAAAGGTTTGGACTCGTATAGCTAATGACGACACCTTGTCCAGATACCCGGAGCACAGTGGCGTGATCCAGCTCGTCCTCCAAACAGAGATCCAAAAGTGATTCCATGCACCCGCCAAACCCCCTGTTTATGAATGAAAAGCGGTTTACACACGACTCACAACTGCTGACGTTCGAACATATCCGGAACAAGTGCTTCACTGACGAATTTTGTTCGAACCACAACGCTGTAAATGCTTCACCCACGTACTACAAATACAAATAATCGCCAACAGAACCTAAACACCTGACCTAACCTAACCTATGCCTATATATACACAATATGCTAATATATTATAATATTAATTTATACTTGAAAAAATTCCCGTTTTGAATGAACAGCATGTAAAAATTTATGAATGCGTCTGTGGGGATGACCGTTGGATGTAATGGACTTGAGTCGAGGACGGGTTGCGTGACCGCCCCTACTACAGGCCCGTTGCTGAGCTTGACCTCATCACCACAGAAGGTGCAATGCTGCACCTGCTGCAAACTGAATGATGAGCCACGTTTGTGTTAAACATGAGGATATACCTTTTTTTTACATAAAAATATACACTGAACAATGAACTGAACTCTTGAATTATATAATATTGACGGTGATTCCTTATAAGAAGGTATGCGACTTGAAGACGGTAATTATATGACAATATCTACTGGATAAAAACAACACAGCACTAACACAACATATGCATGTATACTGTACATGTATAGTGATCACTATAATATCAAAACATTTACATATCTACTGGATAAGAACAGTGATCACTGCAAAAGGACAACATATTCATGTCAGTAGTGGAGAGTATGCCTACGATGCAACATTTGCCTTTTTTCGGAGTTGCATCGTAGGCATAGTCATTTTTCGTTGCCCCGGTGAGATTCCGTTCCCGTCCGGGTACCGTTTTGAGAGTTGCATCGTAGGCATAGTCATTTTTTCGTTACCCCCGGGCTCGTTTTCAGAGTTGCATCGTAGGCATAGTCATTTTTCGTTACCCCGGTGACCCATGCACAGGTATAGCCAATGGCCAATGACGTCACCAGCTAGCCGCTCAGCGTTCCTGCACAGGCACGATCAAGGGGATTAAAAAGCTGGTCTATGAGTCGTGTGTTTTGTGATACAACAGTAACCCTGAAACCTAATGTAAAATACCATCAACCCTAGACTATTTTAAATTTCCTATTTACTTCCAACCATCGGCCATTGCATGAAACAAAAGGGAAGAACATAACTTCAGCACTGCAAGAAGTTATGTGTGTATTTTCAAGTTCGTCCCCTGCTGCCTGTATTTACCCAGGTATTTTCCTAAATCTAAAAAACCAATCCAATTCATTCCTGTTCTGTTTCATGTTTATACGTTTAATAAGTTATTAATATCCCCCTTTACTATGTCCATTCAGTCACACCTCTATCATGTCACCCCTATTTCTTCTTCTTCGTCTTTCTAGAGAATGTAATTTTAGCTTTGACAATCTTTCTTGAAGGATCGTTTATTATGCATAGGGCAAAAATAAAATTAAAAAAACTGCTATCAGTCGTTTATATGAAAAACAGAGCCCTGGGCATTGGCGATTTCAATGCGAGTTCAGTAGTAACCCTATCCTTATGCACGTCTCACATTCGCTCAAAACATACCTCCCACAAATTACTGTAGCATCTAACAAATACAAAAAACTCATTCAGTAAAGCAAGCCTCTCATGTTTTGAAATAAGGGCTTCTGCAGTTACCGTCTTTGTGACGTCATCATCCCTAATGTGGCGCGAGGCGTCAACTGGCTAAATGCGGATCCCAGGAGGTTCACACATAAGTGTGAACTCTTAATCTGGCTTAATACCTCACCTATACTCTGTGCTTCATCAAAGTTGATATTCAGCTACAATAGCTCGTATTTTCGCTCATTGCTTATATTTTCTGTTATTCATAAACCCGATCAAACCATCCTAACCTAACCTAACCTAACATATTATATATAACAAACAAATACATTCTACAGAACAGTTATTGTTGTTGTTTAGTGACATCGTGAAAAGCGACCTCAGGTATAGGGATAAGGTATTGCTGGCCATTAGCATATAGGTGTCAATGTATCACAGCACCTGACTGATCAACTATGTATGACGTCACCAGACAACCAATGCGGCCTTTAGCGTTCTACTGGCATATGTATTTAATGTTATTATTAAAAAATGACTAGACTATCCATCCCCTACCTATCCTAATCAGAGGTTTAAGAACATACATTTTAGTCATCCACAACTGTAATCATTATTCAGTGATAAGTTCAAAAGTATAACAGAAGCCCAAATGTCGTACTGCAATTTAAGCAGAATCGTACATCTGGCAGCATAGCAGGTGAGCTGAACATAAGAATAAAGGTAACTGCAGAGGTCCTATTGGCCCATACGAGGCAGCTCCTATATATTTCCACCCAATCTCATTCATGTCCACCCTATGCTTAAAACAACCAAGGGATCCCACTTAAAGTATTAGTTTACAATAATAGTTTTAATAAATAGCTCTTATTCTAGTTTTATACACAACAGCAATTATGAAACCCTATAGCTAGATATTCTACTATAATCCACAAGTAGCTACCACACATCTGGCAGTACAGCGGATTAGTGGCTGTGTTCATAGGCTAGTCAACTGTCCTCACATCCATCAAATAGATATCCAAATGTCGCACCTCAATTCATTCATCTAGCAACTCAGCTGGATGCTAGTCACTATATTCATAGGCTAATCATTTCTACACCTCAAAAATAAAAAATCCTAGTTTCTAAACCAACACTCGCAAATACATGCATACATACCTACACATACTCCACAACCCATACATTCATAGAGAATAGCCTAGTTTTTTGCCACCATTTCCCCCATTAATCAGATGTGATTTATGCCATGCACACAGAAAATACAGCATCTACACACCAAATATGCCATTTATGCACAAAATATATTATTTACACTCAAAATATGCCATCACACAAAAATATGTCATTTATCGACAAAAATATAACATTTACATGCAAAAATATGTCAGTTGGACATGAAAATGTAGCATTTACACAATATTGCATAGACACTCAGAGTATGACATTTACACAAAGTACGGTATTTTGCACAAATCTATCAAAATGCTTATGCATTTAGACAATCAAAAATGCGCTTTCACTAAAATTACACAATTTCACTAACATAATTTTCACAAAATACCCACACATTGTCTCATAAACCAAAATACACTTACACCATGAAGATCTATTTAATCAGATTACAGAGCTTACACAAAATACACAATTTTCACACACAAATACAGTTGCACCAGTTCCACTTCAACAAATTAAAAACACAACTTGCATAAATGCACTATTATCACAAAAATTATTATAAAACATGGACAATTATTACACAGTTTGTGTAATTATTTTACAACTTTGCACAATTAATACAAGAAAACTTGCTATATAATTACTCAACTTGCACAATGACAATCAATACACAAAGGTATAAATAAACAATTCGTCCATATGCAATTACACAACATGCGCAATTAATACACAACTTATACAAATATTACACATCTTTCATAATTATTACACAACTTGTACAAATGCATATCTAGCACAAATACGTACAATACATAACTACCCCAAATATGAAAATACACAACTAGCATAAATACACGATTTACACAAATACAATTACGACATTTACACAACTTGCTCAAAAATAAAATCAATACACAACTTACCAAAATACGAACAATACATAACTAGCACATATTCATTAAATACACAACTAAGCAATTTCCGTACATACACATACAAAACATATACAATTAATACATACAACTTGC
The DNA here is from genome assembly GCF_040958095.1 of Procambarus clarkii. Lineage (NCBI taxonomy): Eukaryota > Metazoa > Arthropoda > Malacostraca > Decapoda > Cambaridae > Procambarus > Procambarus clarkii. The sequence goes on along the minus strand of NC_091164.1, from coordinate 29,246,200 downwards.
ACAAAACAATACACAATTTATAGAAATATAATCAATACATAATTGCAATAATCATACAACTTATGCAAAATACATAATCTGCACAATTAATACGCAAGTATATTAATTGTGCTATATATGTACAAACACAACCAACTAGGTCAAAAAATACACAATTTGCATGATATTTTTCTGGGTATATTTAGGACATTAATTATAATATGCTGAGTTTAACCAACTCCCCAAAAGTCAGAATTTCACATATAAAAATGGTGCATAAGACTTCCGATGAGCTCAATATATAACACATTCTTTTTCCATTAAGATATCAACATTATTAGTGCTAAACTATTCATCTAACATATGTCCACTGTTTTTATGTCTTATTAATACCTTCCTTGTTACATCCTCTCCAATCAGACCACCATATTTATGTATTTATTCAAACCATCTAACAGACTTATTTGTTCTAGCCTTAGTTATGTTAGGGCAGGTGGGGTTAGGCGAAGTCAGTATTTTCTATGATAATTTTAGACAAATTTGCTATATCTGATCAAAATGCATCTTGTTAAAACTTAAATTCATCTAAATCTATCAAAAATATACTTATACTGCGCAAATTTCACTAAATTCAACCTAGCTAAACTAACTAAATATGAGCATCCCATATCCTCACATACAAGCCTATGTCGCCTCTGTCCATACATTATATGAGTCTGCCATATAGCTCGAACCCCAAATAGGAAAATTTACACTATTTCATAAACATGCTAGTTCATTACCCTAAGATATTATATATGTCCTTCCCTACACTACCTCACCTAACCTGACCAGGCATAATCAAACCTAGATTTAGTTCAAGTTGGTGAAATTTAAGCTATGCCACTTTAATTCGACATAATTTATGGCAATTTCCACCAAATATACCCAAATGTTGCGTAGCATAGCACTGCCAAAGCCCATTTTCTATAACTAAACCTATAACTAAAGGGTTTAGACCCCCCTTTACCTCGAAATTATAGTATAGGGTTAAATTAGGGAATGTTAGGTTTATATGTGAAAATATATTCCTACCTTAAATATATAGTATAATTTCGAGGTAAAGGGGGGTCTAAACCCTTTAGTTATAGGTTAGGATAAGGAAAATTGGGTAAATGGTAATTAAATAGTTTTGGTGAGTTATATCCCTTTCTAACTAAGGTTAGGTTAAGGATGGTTGGTTTGAACTGATGTAGAGAAAATTCCCATTATTATCATATTTTCCATTAACCTCCCTCCCCCAGGTAATAGAGGTTAGGTTGAGGATGGTTGAATTATGTGAAAAAAAAAATGCTACAAGTATGATGCAATATTGAACCAAGATTCGTGTATCAGAGGTTAGGTCCAGGGAGGTTGGGTTGATGCATAAACAACACCTTCTTCCCATATATACAATAAATTTGAAGTTAGATAAAGGGAGGTTAGGCCCAGGACGGCAGGGTTGATGCACAAATAACACGGTCCTCCCATATTTATGATAAATTTGATGTATGATAAATGGAGGTTAGGTCAAGGACGGTTGGGTTGATGCACAAACAACACGTTCCTTCCATATTTACGATAAATTTGAAGTTAGATGAAGGGAGGTTAGGTCAAGGACGGTTGGGTTGATGCACAAACAACACGTTCCTCCCATATTTACGATAAATTTGAAGTTAGATGAAGGGAGGTTAGGTCCAGGACGGTTGGGTTGATGTGTAAAAACAAAACACCTACCCAACACTATATCTACAATATTGAACACAGTTCCAAGTTTTAAAGGAGTGGGGGCTGTTAGGTCCATATCCAAAACATCACTTTTCTATGAATATGGTTACACTGTTCAACAAAGAACCTAGCAGGTTAGGCACAGTGCGGATAGGTTCATATCCAAAACTTCAGTTTTCGAAGAAAAATAGATAAAATATTCAACAAAGCTCCAAGACTCTTGCAGGTTAGGCACGGGCATTTAGGTTCATATCCAAAAATCATCACTTCTCTGAGTATATGTAGTATCAGAGGTTAAGTCCAGGTATAGATGGAATGGGTGAAAATGTGGATAAAATAGGTTTTGGCTGTGCTATGATACACAACATTTAGGCATATTTGGTGGAAATTGTTTTACAATTTGGTGGCCATAGCTTAAATTTCCCCAACTTTAATCAAATCTGCTTGGTCAGGGATAGGTAAGGCTATGTAGGGTAGGTTGGAATATGTGAAAACTTGGCTAATATGGTCTTTGGCTGAGCTATGTAACAAAACATTTTTGGTATATTGGGTAGAAATTGTCTTAAATTAGGTTGAATTTAGGTGAGTAAGCATAAATTTCACGAACTCTAATCAAATTTAGCTTGGGATATGCTAGGTCAGGTTAGGTAAGGCTGTGTAAGGTAAGATGGAATAGGTGAAAACTTGGGTGAAATGAACTTTGGCCATGCTAAGATACAAAACATTTGGGCATATTCGGTGGAAATTGGCATAAATTAGGTAAAATTTAGGTGGGAAAGGCATAAATTTTGCCAACTATAATCAAATCTGACTTTGGATATGCCAGGAGGGGTTGGGTAGGGTTGTCTAGGGCAGGTTGGAATAGGCGAAAACTCAGCTAAAATGAGCTTTGGCCGTGCTATGTTCCAAAACATTTTTTTGGGTATATTTGGTGGAAATTGTCTTAAATTAGGTCAAATTTATATGGGATAACTTAAATTTCGCCGACTTTAATCAAATCTAGGTTTGGATATGCTAGGATAGGTTAGGTAAGGTTGCGTAGGGTAGGATGGAATAGGAGAAAATGTAGGTAAAAATGGGCTTTGGCATTGCTGTGATACGCAACATTTGGGGATATTTGGTGGGAATTGCCTTAAATTAGGTCGAATTTATGTGGGATAGCTTAAATTTCGCAGGCTTTAACCAAATCCAGGTTTGGATATGCTAGGATAGGTTAGGTGAGGTTGTGTAGGGTAGGATGGAATAGGAGAAAATGTAGGTAAAAATGGGCTTTGGTGATGCTATGATACACAACATTTGGGTATATTTGGTGGAAATTGCCTTAAATTAGGTCATATTTAGGTGGCATAGCATAAATTTCGCCAACTTTAACCAAATCCAGGTTTGGATATGCTAGGTCAGGTTAGGTGAGGTTGTGTAGGGTAGTATGGAATAGGAGAAAATGGGCTTTGGCAGTGCTATGCTACGCAACATTTGGGTATATTTGGTGGAAATTGCCATAAATTATGTCGAATTAAAGTGGCATAGCTTAAATTTCACCAACTTGAACTAAATCTAGGTTTGATTATGCCAGGTCAGGTTAGGTGAGGTAGTGTAGGGAAGGACATATATAATATCTTAGGGTAATGAACTAGCATGTTTATGAAATAGTGTAAATTTTCCTATTTGGGGTTCGAGCTATATGGCAGACTCATATAATGTATGGACAGAGGCGACATAGGCTTGTATGTGAGGATATGGGATGCTCATATTTAGTTAGTTTAGCTAGGTTGAATTTAGTGAAATTTGCGCAGTATAAGTATATTTTTGATAGATTTAGATGAATTTAAGTTTTAACAAGATGCATTTTGATCAGATATAGCAAATTTGTCTAAAATTATCATAGAAAATACTGACTTCGCCTAACCCCACCTGCCCTAACATAACTAAGGCTAGAACAAATAAGTCTGTTAGATGGTTTGAATAAATACATAAATATGGGTGCTCTGATTGGAGAGGATGTAACAAGGAAGGTATTAATAAGACATAAAAACAGTGGACATATGTTAGATGAATAGTTTAGCACTAATAATGTTGATATCTTAATGGAAAAAGAATGTGTTATATATTGAGCTCATCGGAAGTCTCATGCACCATTTTTATATGTGAAATTCTGACTTTTGGGGAGTTGGTTAAACTCAGCATATTATAATTAATGTCCTAAATATACCCAGAAAAATATCATGCAAATTGTGTATTGTTTGACCTAGTTGGTTGTGTTTGTACATATATAGCACAATTAATATACTTGCGTATTAATTGTGCAGATTATGTATTTTGCATAAGTTGTATGATTATTGCAATTATGTATTGATTATATTTCTATAAATTGTGTATTGTTTTGTGCAAGTTGTATGTATTAATTGTATATGTTTTGTATGTGTATGTGCGGAAATTGCTTAGTTGTGTATTTAATGAATATGTGCTAGTTATGTATTGTTCGTATTTTGGTAAGTTGTGTATTGATTTTATTTTTGAGCAAGTTGTGTAAATGTCGTAATTGTATTTGTGTAAATCGTGTATTTATGCTAGTTGTGTATTTTCATATTTGGGGTAGTTATGTATTGTACGTATTTGTGCTAGATATGCATTTGTACAAGTTGTGTAATAATTATGAAAGATGTGTAATATTTGTATAAGTTGTGTATTAATTGCGCATGTTGTGTAATTGCATATGGACGAATTGTTTATTTATACCTTTGTGTATTGATTGTCATTGTGCAAGTTGAGTAATTATATAGCAAGTTTTCTTGTATTAATTGTGCAAAGTTGTAAAATAATTACACAAACTGTGTAATAATTGTCCATGTTTTATAATAATTTTTGTGATAATAGTGCATTTATGCAAGTTGTGTTTTTAATTTGTTGAAGTGGAACTGGTGCAACTGTATTTGTGTGTGAAAATTGTGTATTTTGTGTAAGCTCTGTAATCTGATTAAATAGATCTTCATGGTGTAAGTGTATTTTGGTTTATGAGACAATGTGTGGGTATTTTGTGAAAATTATGTTAGTGAAATTGTGTAATTTTAGTGAAAGCGCATTTTTGATTGTCTAAATGCATAAGCATTTTGATAGATTTGTGCAAAATACCGTACTTTGTGTAAATGTCATACTCTGAGTGTCTATGCAATATTGTGTAAATGCTACATTTTCATGTCCAACTGACATATTTTTGCATGTAAATGTTATATTTTTGTCGATAAATTACATATTTTTGTGTGATGGCATATTTTGAGTGTAAATAATATATTTTGTGCATAAATGGCATATTTGGTGTGTAGATGCTGTATTTTCTGTGTGCATGGCATAACTCACATCTGATTAATGGGGGAAATGGTGGCATAAAACTAGGCTATTCTCTATGAATGTATGGGTTGTGGAGTATGTGTAGGTATGTATGCATGTATTTGCGAGTGTTGGTTTAGAAACTAGGATTTTTTATTTTTGAGGTGTAGAAATGATTAGCCTATGAATATAGTGACTAGCATCCAGCTGAGTTGCTAGATGGATGAATTGAGGTGCGACATTTGGATATCTATTTGATGGATGTGAGGACAGTTGACTAGCCTATGAACACAGCCACTAATCCGCTGTACTGCCAGATGTGTGGTAGCTACTTGTGGATTATAGTAGAATATCTAGCTATAGGGTTTCATAATTGCTGTTGTGTATAAAACTAGAATAAGAGCTATTTATTAAAACTATTATTGTAAACTAATACTTTAAGTGGGATCCCTTGGTTGTTTTAAGCATAGGGTGGACATGAATGAGATTGGGTGGAAATATATAGGAGCTGCCTCGTATGGGCCAATAGGACCTCTGCAGTTACCTTTATTCTTATGTTCAGCTCACCTGCTATGCTGCCAGATGTACGATTCTGCTTAAATTGCAGTACGACATTTGGGCTTCTGTTATACTTTTGAACTTATCACTGAATAATGATTACAGTTGTGGATGACTAAAATGTATGTTCTTAAACCTCTGATTAGGATAGGTAGGGGATGGATAGTCTAGTCATTTTTTAATAATAACATTAAATACATATGCCAGTAGAACGCTAAAGGCCGCATTGGTTGTCTGGTGACGTCATACATAGTTGATCAGTCAGGTGCTGTGATACATTGACACCTATATGCTAATGGCCAACAATACCTTATCCCTATACCTGAGGTCGCTTTTCACGATGTCACTAAACAACAACAATAACTGTTCTGTAGAATGTATTTGTTTGTTATATATAATATGTTAGGTTAGGTTAGGTTAGGATGGTTTGATCGGGTTTATGAATAACAGAAAATATAAGCAATGAGCGAAAATACGAGCTATTGTAGCTGAATATCAACTTTGATGAAGCACAGAGTATAGGTGAGGTATTAAGCCAGATTAAGAGTTCACACTTATGTGTGAACCTCCTGGGATCCGCATTTAGCCAGTTGACGCTTCGCGCCACATTAGGGATGATGACGTCACAAAGACGGTAACTGCAGAAGCCCTTATTTCAAAACATGAGAGGCTTGCTTTACTGAATGAGTTTTTTGTATTTGTTAAATGCTACAGTAATTTGTGGGAGGTATGTTTTGAGCGAATGTGAGACATGCATAAGGATAGGGTTACTACTGAACTCGCATTGAAATCGCCAATGCCCAGGGCTCTGTTTTTCATATAAACGACTGATAGCAGTTTTTTTAATTTTATTTTTGCCCTATGCATAATAAACGATCCTTCAAGAAAGATTGTCAAAGCTAAAATTATATTCTCTAGAAAGACGAAGAAGAAGAAATAGGGGTGACATGATAGAGGTGTGACTGAATGGACATAGTAAAGGGGGATATTAATAACTTATTAAACGTATAAACATGAAACAGAACAGGAATGAATTGGATTGGTTTTTTAGATTTAGGAAAATACCTGGGTAAATACAGGCAGCAGGGGACGAACTTGAAAATACACACATAACTTCTTGCAGTGCTGAAGTTATGTTCTTCCCTTTTGTTTCATGCAATGACCGATGGTTGGAAGTAAATAGGAAATTTAAAATAGTCTAGGGTTGATGGTATTTTACATTAGGTTTCAGGGTTACTGTTGTATCACAAAACACACGACTCTAGACCAGCTTTTTAATCCCCTTGATCGTGCCTGTGCAGGAACGCTGAGCGGCTAGCTGGTGACGTCATTGGCCATTGGCTATACCTGTGCATGGGTCACCGGGGTAACGAAAAATGACTATGCCTACGATGCAACTCTGAAAACGAGCCCGGGGGTAACGAAAAAATGACTATGCCTACGATGCAACTCTCAAAACGGTACCCGGACGGGAACGGAATCTCACCGGGGCAACGAAAAATGACTATGCCTACGATGCAACTCCGAAAAAAGGCAAATGTTGCATCGTAGGCATACTCTCCACTACTCATGTCTACTGGATAAGAACAGTGATCACTGCAAAAGGACAACATATTCATGTCTACTGGATAAGAACAGTGATCACTGCAATAGCACAACATATACGTATCTACTGGATAACAATAATGATGAACATCATATCATATACCGTCCATACCTACTTTGTGAGCGATGAATCACAGCAAATCTTTCATTAAGCTTCACACATTTTCCCATCTTGTAGTGTTCCCAAGCCAACTAACTTTTATTCAGCTCATTTTTCCACTTTAGAGATAATGAAGGAATACATCTAATTAATTACCGAACGAACACATTTACGCTCGAATACTCGAAAGATACAAATTGTTTAGTGGTTCTCAGAGGTCTTACACTCCTCCTGAACACCTCAAGGCTCGCTTCTGTTGTCAAATGTAAATTCAGTAAATTAAGTAAATTTTCACTGTTATGATAACGTGATCACATGGCCGGGACACCCTCGCCTGCAACATATTACAACGTTGTTAGGTTCTCTGATGCAAATTGCTGTGTTTGTAAGGAAGTCTATATATATTTACTAGAGGGGAGTACCTCTCTGGGTCAGGAACTCTTCTTTTCCTTCTCATCATCATCTCCCTTTCCTATCTCCCTATCTTCCACTCCCTAACTTTCTCAATCAACATCTCCCCTCCTCTCTCTTTCCCACTTCACACTCTCTTCCAATCAACACTCTCTACCTTTCTTCCTCTCTCCCCCAACATCCTTCTCTCACCCCCGTTCACACCTCTTCCTCCTCTTCTACCTTCTTCCTCTTCTACTCTCTTCCTCCTTAACCGTTCTCCCTCTCTCCTTCCCTCTCTTCAAGCAGCCCTCTCCCCCAGCTCCTCTCTGTCACCACTCCCACCTCTCTACGTCTCATAAACATTATATTACGGATCACTGAAACTGCTAAACATATCTACGAACCTCACGATCAAGGTTTCAGACTTGCCTAAATAGTAATTACATGGGGGGGGGGGGGGTGATCCCACACCAACTACCCTATAACACTCATATTCCCACACATATTTCAGGTGTGAAAGTTTAATGAAGGCTAACCACGAGCGTCTTGCCTCCTACCTTGGACAGACAGAAAAACAGGGAGACAGACAGACATAAATTATATTTTACATGTATAAAACCAATATTTATATCAGGTGGTTGGAAGTTAGTCACCTGTGTCCTGGCAATGAAAGACACAGGTGAATCAACATAATAATACTTGTTCTTTTATGACACAAACACATTAAATTCCAGAAAGAATATCGACACATTATTGACTTTAAATTGTAATGATAAATATTAAGTGAAATAAGTGTGCATATATACTGGTAATTTTGCTGCAGATAACAAGATCACATGTATGGAGGCGTGAGGTATATATGGGGAGTGACTGGCCGACATCTGACAGTGTTCAGAAGAAACAATAACACACACTTGCAAAGGTTACTAGATCAACCAGGTTTATACTTCAGGCTGCGAACAGTCGCATCCAACAGTCTGGTTGACCAGACCACTAACCTGGTCAGACCGGGCCGGCTGGACGTTGATCCTAGGAGCAACGCAAGATAAGGAGAACATATATACCAAGAGAGTATGGAAGGGATGTACATCAAGAGGTGAATCAACATTTCTCTGTGTATATACACTGAGAGGTTGTATATACACAGAGGTTGTATATACACTGAGAGGTTGTATATACACTGAGAGGTTGTATATACACAGAGGTTGTATATACACTGAGAGGCTGTATATACACTGAGAGGTTGTATATATACACTGAGAGGTTGTATATACACTCAGAGGTTGTATATACTCTGAGAGGTTGTATATACACTCTCAGGTTGTATACACACAGAGGGTGTATATACACTGAGAGGTTGTATATACACTCAGAGGTTGTATATACTCTGAGAGGTTGTATATACACTGAGAGGGTGTATATACACTGAGAGGTTGTATATATACTGAGAGGGTGTATATACACTGAGAGGTTGTATATATACTGAGAGGTTGTATATACACTGAGAGGCTGTATATACACTGAGAGGTTGTATATACACTGTGAGGTTGTATATACACAGAGGTTATATATACACTGAGAGGTTGTATATTCACTGAGAGGTTGTATATACACTGTGAGGTTGTATATACACTGAGTGGTTGTATATACACTGAGAGGTTGTATATACACTGAGAGGTTTTATATACACTGAGAGGTTGTATATACACTGAGAGGTTGTATATACACTGAGAGGTTGTATATACACTGAGAGGTTGTATATACACTGTGAGGTTGTATATACATTTTGAGGTCACTTTTGTTATGGAACTAATGTATACTTGCTGCTCGTCAGGAATAAATCCCTCCTTAATTTGATGTATTAATTCATTATCTTCAAAGTCGATAAATGAGTTTAATAAAATTTAGTTGGCTTGGGAACACTACAATATGGAAACTGAGTACAGCTTAATGGAAATTGGACATGACTCCTTAACCTAAACAGTTGGCATGTGAGTTATATGATGTGATGTTGATCACTATTGTTAGTCAGTTCGTATGTGTATGTTGGTTTAGTGAAGTGATCACTGTACTTACACAGTGGACGACTACACACTGATCCAGTGGACCAGTACACACTGATCCAGTGGACCAGTACACACTGATCCTGTGGACCAGTACACACTGATCCAGTGGACCAGTACACACTGATCCTGTGGACCAGTACACACTGATCCAGTGGACCAGTACACACTGATCCAGTGGACCACTACACACTGATCCAGTGGACCAGTACACACTGATCCTGTGGACCAGTACACACTGATCCAGTGGACCAGTACACACTGATCCAGTGGACCAGTACACACGTGTCCAGTGCCCCAAAACACACTGATCCTGTGGACCAATACACACTGATCCAGTGGACCAGTACACACTGATCCAGTGGACCACTACACACGTGTCCAGTGCCCCAAAACACACTGATCCTGTGGACCACTACACACTGATCCTGTGGACCACTACACACATGTCCAGTGCCCCAGTACACTCATGTCCAGTGGACCAGTACACACTGATCCTGTGGACCAGTACACACTGATCCAGTGGACCAGTACACACATGTCCAGTGCCCCAGTACACTCATGTCCAGTGGACCAGTACACACTGATCCAGTGGACCAGTACACACTGATCCAGTGGACCACTACACACTGATCCAGTAGACCAGTACACACTGATCCAGTGAACCAGTACACACTGATCCAGTGGACCAGTACACACTGATCCTGTGGACCAGTACACACTGATCCAGTGGACCAGTACACACATGTCCAGTGCCCCAGTACACTCATGTCCAGTGGACCAGTACACACTGATCCAGTGGACCACTACACACTGATCCAGGGGACCACTACACACACTGATCCTGTAGACCAGTACACACTGATCCAGTGGACCAGTACACACATATCCAGTGGACCACTACACACTGATCCAGTGGACCACTATACACTGATCCAGGGGACCAGTACACACTGATCCTGTAGACCAGTACACACTGATCCTGTAGACCAGTACACACTGATCCTGTAGACCAGTACACACTGAACCTGTAGACCAGTACACACTGAACCTGTGAATCAGTACACTCTGAACCTGTGGACCAGTACACACTGAACCTGTGAACCAGTACACACTGATCCAGTGGTCCAGTACACACTGATCCTGTGGACCAGTACATACTGATCCTGTGGACCAGTACACACTGATCCTGTGGACCAGTACACACTGATCCAGGGGACCAGTACACACTGATCCTGTAGACCAGTACACACTGAACCTGTGGACCAGTACACACTGAACCTGTGGACCAGTACACACTGAACCTGTGGACCAGTACACACTGAACCTGTGGACCAGTACACACTGATCCATTGGACCAGTACACACTGATCCAGTGGACCAGTGCACACTGATCCTGTGGACCAGTACACATTGATCCTGTAGACCAGTACACATTGATCCTGTGGACCAGTACACATTGATCCAGTGGACCAGTACACACGTGTCCAGTGGACCAGTACACACTGATCCAGTGGACCAGTACACACGTGTCCAGTAGACCAGTACACACTGATCCAGTGGACCAGAACACACACTGATTCAGTGGACCAGTACACACTGATTCAGTGGACCAGTACACACTGATCCAGTGGACCAGTACACACTGATCCAGTGGACCAGTACACAAACTGATTCAGTGGACCAGTACACACACTGATCCAGTGGACCAGTACACACTGATCCTGTGGACCAGTACACACACTGATCCAGTGGACCACTACACACACTAATCCTGTGGACCAGTACACACACTGATCCAGTGGACCAGTACACACACTGATCCAGTGGACCACTACACACTGATCCTTGTGGACCACTACACACACTGATCCAGTGGACCAGTACACACTCATCCAGTGGACCACTACACACTGATCCAGTGGACCAGTACACACTGATCAAGTGGACCAGTACACACACTGATCCAGTGGACCAGTACACACTGATCCTGTGGACCACTACACACACTGATCCAGTGGACCAGTACACACTGATCCAGTGGACCACTACACACTGATCCAGTGGACCAGTACACACACTGATCCTGTGGACCAGTACACACTGATCCTGTGGACCAGTACACACACTGATCTAGTGGACCAGTACACACTGATCCAGTGGACCACTACACACTGCTCCAGTGGACCAGTACACACACTGATCCAGTGGACCAGTACACACACTGATCCAGTGGACCAGTACACACACTGATTCAGTGGACCAGTACACACTGATTCAGTGGACCAGTACACACACTGATCCAGTGGACCAGTACACACTGATCCAGTGGACCAGTACACAAACTGATCCAGTGGACCAGTACACACACTGATCCAGTGGACCAGTACACACTGATCCTGTGGACCAGTACACACACTGATCCAGTGGACCACTACACACACTGATCCTGTGGACCAGTACACAAACTGATCCAGTGGACCAGTACACACACTGATCCAGTGGACCACTACACACACTGATTCAGTGGACCAATACACACTGATTCAGTGGACCAGTACACACACTGATCCAGTGGACCAGTACACACTGATCCAGTGGACCAGTACACAAACTGATCCAGTGGACCAGTACACACACTGATCCAGTGGACCAGTACACACTGATCCTGTGGACCAGTACACACACTGATCCAGTGGACCACTATACACACTAATCCTGTGGACCAGTACACACACTGATCCAGTGGACCAGTACACACACTGATCCAGTGGACCACTACACACTGATCCTGTGGACCACTACACACACTGATCCAGTGGACCAGTACACACTGCTGCAGTGGACCACTACACACTGATCCAGTGGACCACTATACACTGATCCAGGGGACCAGTACACACTGATCCTGTAGACCAGTACACACTGATCCTGTAGACCAGTACACACTGATCCTGTAGACCAGTACACACTGAACCTGTAGACCAGTACACACTGAACCTGTGAATCAGTACACTCTGAACCTGTGGACCAGTACACACTGAACCTGTGAACCAGTACACACTGATCCAGTGGTCCAGTACACACTGATCCTGTGGACCAGTACATACTGATCCTGTGGACCAGTACACACTGATCCTGTGGACCAGTACACACTGATCCAGGGGACCAGTACACACTGATCCTGTATGTCGGAAAATCCGACACCATTTAATAATCATACAGATAATAACTGTATTACCAACAAGTTACCCATAGAAAACGTAACTTGTAGTGGAATTACCGTCTATAGAAAACGGGATATCATCACCACATACTATTATAATTCACCACCTATTATGGTGGGAATTATTCTTAAATACATTAGTCTTTGGACTTTACCATCATAAAAACATCTCATATAAATTAACTTAATTATCAATATTAAAGTAGAGTAAATGTGACCCTTCTATCATGTTCTGAAATCTGGACAATGTAAGCCAGGCGTCAGAGGGAGGAAGGAGGGCAGCCATTGTTATACGAGACCAGAGGCTCACACGGGAGCAAATTCGGCTCCTGTTAAATTTACTTGGACGTAGTGTTATGGAACCCAAAGGTGTACCATTGTCAACACGCTGTCTACAAATACAAGTTAAGTGTCTATCCGAAACCCGTTTATCATTCATTTATGGCCATTAATGTCAGGATATAGGGTTAGCCGGTTAGAACGCGAAATCGCCTCATACTAAAGGTAATTAAGCCAGGTCTTTAATGTTCCATGTACTGTATAGTGTTTTCTCTGATATAGCTTGTCATATATAGGATTCTGGCTTCACAGCTAGCGCACTTTTGACAGGTCAAGACGAGGATGCAAGATTATGTGCACCAGTTACTGGGTGATAGAAGCTACCTCAAAGAGGATAATTTGGTGTCTACACTCTAGTTATACCTGGTGGACTAACCTGCTGTACTATAAGAGAAGGAACCTCTTCAATGTTTAATAGTATGTAGTCTATTTCTGTAGTTTGATTGGCTGCATATATATTAATTTAACCCCCCCCTAATGTGTAGAGGATCGATTTGTGAGATTAAGAGATTATTGCAGAAATACAGTCCACTTATCATTATACAAATTGCTATCGAAGTATATAAATTAACGTAAATATAAATTCATATAAATTAAATAAATATAAATCTCACAGGTCGGTTCCCACATTATTTGGACCTTCAGAACCGGATTATTTGGTCATCTTCGAACCGGAATATTCGGTCCTATGAACCCACATTTGGTCATCTTAGTACCGGATGAACCAGTTAACCAAACCAGTGGATTCATTAAATATACTAGTGCAGTGTTATTTAAACAAAGCCAGTCAAGACAGCGGCGTTGCCTCGTGGGAGCTCAGGAGCCTCCCTCAGCCCAGTTCAGCTTCGTCAGCGGGTTCATGCACACCCACAGATATTTGGTGGCGTGTTATTTCGTGAAATGACAGCGCTAATATAGAATCCAGCCAAATTAGTGACTGTGTCTTCGCGAGATTGTTCACGGATTTCGTGGTGTTACATTTCGCGAGAGATTATCTACGAATTTTGTGGACTTTATTTCGCGAGGTCACTAATAATATTTAATACTTCTAGATAATATTAGAAGTTTCATAGAGGCTAATTAAGAGGCTATTATCAATAATTGTGTATATTATTTCTCCAAAATAGAGAATTATTTAATATATATTGCACTAGTGATCACAGTATAATATTTACTAATTGCCAACCCACAACAGGGTAGGATATGACTAGTTGAACTATTATCGTTCATCCTAGTCCCATTATTACCATAGTGAATGGTCCAAACCCTATTTTGGGTGTAATTTTTATCAACTCGAGTTGAGTTGTATATATAATAATTTACTTATGATCATTACACCTTTGAGTGATTAATTAGTGTCTCTACCATCCTAGGGTGATATAGAAGAGCTAACCTAAAGGTACTTCCAGTGACACTGGTTTATCACTCAAATCATTAGTGTGTATGATTGTATATATATAATGTGTATTAATTTTAAGTGCTAACCTCTAGTAGAGGTAGGATTATTGCCTAGTGAGTTCAGAATTTACCCTAGGCTACCATTAGAGCTTGTTCAGTATTATGAGCAGCCCAAGTACAAGCCCCACAAGGCTTCACCAACTAGCCAGTATGGATAATGCAGGGAGAATGAAAAGAACCCTTGCAGGTCTTAAAGGCCACTTAACAAGACAGATCAAGAAATGTGAAGATTTGTCACAAGAATCAACAGTTGATTATGCTGACCTGGAAAGCTATTATCAAGCAGCTGCAGGTAAATTTGAGCAAATCAAATGCCAAATGGCTGTCCTTGTGGGGACAGACTACTACCATCAATTCATTGGTAGCCCTACTAAATATCAGGGCATAACCATGTTAAACTCTGCAGGAGGTAAATTACTCTCAGGCCCAGTATCAAGCCTGAGGAGACCTATGCCTGCAGATAAACAATACCAATAGAAATCTAAATTTGTCAGCTGATTATATTTCTCCAGTAGCATTATACTAAGGAGATTACAGCTGACTATACCAACAGAGGTTGATGTTAGTATCATCATTTAAAGCTGAAGATGAGTTCATGAGGCCTCAGTGGCAAATCAGTGAACAGTAGCCTAAAGCAGCTACAAGTCACTGCGACCAATGTCACTGAACCCACTGCAGTCTCAGAACCACACTTTACTTTAATGATGAGCTATTCAATCTTCTGAATCAATTAACTAAATTAAACCCCAATAAATCTGATGACTGATTTGATACATTTATTATTTAATCAAGATGTATTCCATGGGCCTCAGTGTTTATATATCAGTGACCAGTTACCTGAAGACACTTCAAGTTATATCTAATGTCACTGATCTCACTGCAGTCCCTGAATCATACTTGACTGTAGTACTTGATCACATTCAGTCTTCTGGGTTAAATAATATGTAATAAGGCTTGAATATTAGCCTTTCAAGAGTTGACAGGGAAATGAAATTGCATTAGACTTCTAACCCCTGCAACTCTAGTACGGGACATCCGTCCTGTACGAACAGACGCACAAATGTGTGATTACTAACTACTAACATCAAATTAATCTAATAATTCGAAGGAGGAGTATCGGTGTTCGTCTGTTCTAATTAGGACTTCGACCCGTGAGCAGCCCCTGGGGAATTATGTCGGAAAATCCGACACCATTTAATAATCATACAGATAATAACTGTATTACCAACAAGTTACCCATAGAAAACGTAACTTGTAGTGGAATTACCGTCTATAGAAAACGGGATATCATCACCACATACTATTATAATTCACCACCTATTATGGTGGGAATTATTCTTAAATACATTAGTCTTTGGACTTTACCATCATAAAAACATCTCATATAAATTAACTTAATTATCAATATTAAAGTAGAGTAAATGTGACCCTTCTATCATGTTCTGAAATCTGGACAATGTAAGCCAGGCGTCAGAGGGAGGAAGGAGGGCAGCCATTGTTATACGAGACCAGAGGCTCACACGGGAGCAAATTCGGCTCCTGTTAAATTTACTTGGACGTAGTGTTATGGAACCCAAAGGTGTACCATTGTCAACACGCTGTCTACAAATACAAGTTAAGTGTCTATCCGAAACCCGTTTATCATTCATTTATGGCCATTAATGTCAGGATATAGGGTTAGCCGGTTAGAACGCGAAATCGCCTCATACTAAAGGTAATTAAGCCAGGTCTTTAATGTTCCATGTACTGTATAGTGTTTTCTCTGATATAGCTTGTCATATATAGGATTCTGGCTTCACAGCTAGCGCACTTTTGACAGGTCAAGACGAGGATGCAAGATTATGTGCACCAGTTACTGGGTGATAGAAGCTACCTCAAAGAGGATAATTTGGTGTCTACACTCTAGTTATACCTGGTGGACTAACCTGCTGTACTATAAGAGAAGGAACCTCTTCAATGTTTAATAGTATGTAGTCTATTTCTGTAGTTTGATTGGCTGCATATATATTAATTTAACCCCCCCCTAATGTGTAGAGGATCGATTTGTGAGATTAAGAGATTATTGCAGAAATACAGTCCACTTATCATTATACAAATTGCTATCGAAGTATATAAATTAACGTAAATATAAATTCATATAAATTAAATAAATATAAATCTCACAGGTCGGTTCCCACACTGTAGACCAGTACACACTGAACCTGTGGACCAGTACACACTGAACCTGTGGACCAGTACACACTGAACCTGTGGACCAGTACACACTGAACCTGTGGACCAGTACACACTGATCCATTGGACCAGTACACACTGATCCAGTGGACCAGTGCACACTGATCCTGTGGACCAGTACACATTGATCCTGTAGACCAGTACACATTGATCCTGTGGACCAGTACACATTGATCCAGTGGACCAGTACACACGTGTCCAGTGGACCAGTACACACTGATCCAGTGGACCAGTACACACGTGTCCAGTAGACCAGTACACACTGATCCAGTGGACCAGAACACACACTGATTCAGTGGACCAGTACACACTGATTCAGTGGACCAGTACACACTGATCCAGTGGACCAGTACACACTGATCCAGTGGACCAGTACACAAACTGATTCAGTGGACCAGAACACACACTGATCCAGTGGACCAGTACACACTGATCCTGTGGACCAGTACACACACTGATCCAGTGGACCACTACACACACTAATCCTGTGGACCAGTACACACACTGATCCAGTGGACCAGTACACACACTGATCCAGTGGACCACTACACACTGATCCTTGTGGACCACTACACACACTGATCCAGTGGACCAGTACACACTCATCCAGTGGACCACTACACACTGATCCAGTGGACCAGTACACACTGATCAAGTGGACCAGTACACACACTGATCCAGTGGACCAGTACACACTGATCCTGTGGACCACTACACACACTGATCCAGTGGACCAGTACACACTGATCCAGTGGACCACTACACACTGATCCAGTGGACCAGTACACACACTGATCCTGTGGACCAGTACACACTGATCCTGTGGACCAGTACACACACTGATCTAGTGGACCAGTACACACTGATCCAGTGGACCACTACACACTGCTCCAGTGGACCAGTACACACACTGATCCAGTGGACCAGTACACACACTGATCCAGTGGACCAGTACACACACTGATTCAGTGGACCAGTACACACTGATTCAGTGGACCAGTACACACACTGATCCAGTGGACCAGTACACACTGATCCAGTGGACCAGTACACAAACTGATCCAGTGGACCAGTACACACACTGATCCAGTGGACCAGTACACACTGATCCTGTGGACCAGTACACACACTGATCCAGTGGACCACTACACACACTGATCCTGTGGACCAGTACACAAACTGATCCAGTGGACCAGTACACACACTGATCCAGTGGACCACTACACACACTGATTCAGTGGACCAGTACACACTGATTCAGTGGACCAGTACACACACTGATCCAGTGGACCAGTACACACTGATCCAGTGGACCAGTACACAAACTGATCCAGTGGACCAGTACACACACTGATCCAGTGGACCAGTACACACTGATCCTGTGGACCAGTACACACACTGATCCAGTGGACCACTACACACACTAATCCTGTGGACCAGTACACACACTGATCCAGTGGACCAGTACACACACTGATCCAGTGGACCACTACACACTGATCCTGTGGACCACTACACACACTGATCCAGTGGACCAGTACACACTGCTGCAGTGGACCACTACACACTGATCCAGTGGACCAGTACACACTGATTCAGTGGACCAGTACACACACTGATCCAGTGGACCAGTACACACTGATCCAGTGGACCAGTACACAAACTGATCCAGTGGACCAGTACACACACTGATCCAGTGGACCAGTACACACTGATCCTGTGGACCAGAACACACACTGATCCAGTGGACCACTACACACACTGATCCTGTGGACCAGTACACAAACTGATCCAGTGGACCAGTACACACACTGATCCAGTGGACCACTACACACTGACCCTGTGGACCACTACACACACTGATCCAGTGGACCAGTACACACTGATCCAGTGGACCACTACACACTGATCCAGTGGACCAGTACACACTGATCCTGTGGACCAGTACACACTGATCCTGTGGACCAGTACACACACTGATCCAGTGGACCAGTACACACTGATCCAGTGGACCACTACACACTGATCCAGTGGACCAGTACACACACTGATCCAGTGGACCAGTACACACACTGATCCAGTGGACCAGTACACACACTGATTCAGTGGACCAGTACACACACTGATCCAGTGGACCAGTACACACACTGATCCAGTGGACCAGTACACACACTGATCCAGTGGACCAGTACACACACTGATCCAGTGGACCAGTACACACACTGATCCAGTGGACCAGTACACACATGTAATAAAATAGTGGTATAGAGGAGTAAACAAGATTGAACATATTATCTTCAAATTTTCAATATATATTTAACAAACTAAAAGAGCAACTGTTCAAAGCTGGATCATTAAAGATTTTAGTGTTGCAAGAAGCACCCTGGCAGCCTGGCACTCTGGCAGCCTGGCAGCCTGGCACTCTGGCAGCCTGGCACTCTGGCAGCTTGGCAGCTTGGCAGCCTGGCACTCTGGCAGCCTGGCAGCCTGGCAGCTTGGCAGCCTGGCACTCTGGCAGCCTGGCAGCCTGGCAGCTTGGCAGCTTGGCAGCCTGGCACTTTGGCAGCCTGGCAGCCTGGCAGCTTGGCAGCTTGGCAGCCTGGCAGCCTGGCAGCTTGGCAGCCTGGCACTCTGGCAGCCTGGCACTCTGGCAGCCTGGCAGCTTGGCAGCCTGGCACTTTGGCAGCCTGGCAGCCTGGCAGCTTAGCAGCCTGGCACTCTGGCAGCCTGGCAGCTTGGCAGCCTGGCACTCTGGCAGCCTGGCACTCTGGCAGCCTGGCAGCTTGGCAGCCTGGCACTCTGACAGCCTGGCACTCTGGCACTCTGGCAGCCTGGCACTCTGGCAGCCTGGCACTCTGGCAGCTTGGCAGCCTGGCACTCTGGCAGCCTGGCAACTTGGCAGCCTGGCACTCTGGCAGCCTGGCAGCCTTGCAGCTTGGCAGCCTGGCACTCTGGCAGCCTGGCACTCTGGCACCCTGGCAGCCTGGCACTCTGGCAGCCTGGCACTCTGGCACCCTGGCAGACTGGCAGCCTGGCACTCTGGCAGCCTGGCACTCTGGCGGCCTGGCACCCTGGCACTCTGGCAGCCTGGCACTCTGGCAGCCTGGCACTCTGGCAGCCTGACACCCTGGCACTCTGGCAGCCTGGCAACCTGGCAGCCTGGCACTCTGGCAGCCTGGCAGCCCGGCAGCCTGGCACTCTGGCAGCCTGGCACCCTGGCTGCCTGGCACTCTGGCAGCCTGGCACCCTGCCAGCCTGGCACCCTGGCAGCCTAGCAGCCTGGCACTCTGGCAGCCTGGCACTCTGGCAGCCTGGCACTCTGGCAGCCTGGCACCCTGGCTGCCTGGCACTCTGGCAGCCTGGCACTCTGGCAGCCTGGCACTCTGGCAGCCAGGCACTCTGGCAGCCTGGCACTCTGGCAGCCTGGCACTCAGGCAGCCTGGCACTCTGGCCGCCTGGCACTCTGGCAGCCTGGCAGCCTGGCACTCTGGCAGCCTGGCAATCTGGCAGCCTGGCACTCTGGCAGCCCGGCACTCTGGCAGCCTGGCACCCTGCCAGCCTGGCACCCTGGCACTCTGGCAGCCTGGCACTCTGGCAGCCTGGCGCTCTGGCAGCCTGGCACTCTGGCAGCCTGGCACTCTGGCAGCCTGGCACTCTGGCAGCCTGGCACTCTGGCAGCCTGGCACTCTGGCAGCCTGGCACTCTGGCAGCCTGGCACCCTGGCCGCCTGGCACTCTGGCAGCCTGGCACTCTGGCACCCTGGCACTCTGGCAGCCTGGCACTCTGGCAGCCCGGCAGCCTGGCACTCTGGCAGCCTGGCACTCTGGCAGCCTGGCACCCTGGCTGCCTGGCACTCTGGCAGCCTGGCACCCTGCCAGCCTGGCACCCTGGCAGCCTGGCACTCTGGCAGCCTGGCACTCTGGCAGCCAGGCACTCTGGCAGCCAGGCACTCTGGCAGCCTGGCACCCTGGCACTCAGGCAGCCTGGCACTCTGGCACCCTGGCCGCCTGGCACCCTGGCAGCCTGGCACTCTGGCAGCCTGGCACTCTGGCAGCCTGGCAATCTGGCACTCTGGCAGCCTGGCAGCCCGGCAGCCTGGCACCCTGCCAGCCTGGCACCCTGGCAGCCTAGCAGCCTGGCACTCTGGCAGCCTGGCACTCTGGCAGCCCTTTCACTCTGGCAGCCTGGCACTTTGGCAGCCTGGCACTCTGGCAGCTGCTGACAGCTGCAGATTTTACCGCCAGCACAATTATCATAATGACCGGGCGAGCAAAACCCAGCAGGACGGGTTCTTGCTGAGATTAGCAGCTGAGAATAAAGCTGAGCGCTGGGTAATTATTATGGCCCAGGCAAGAACTCTCTCGTAGCACAGTGGGCTTCCTTCACGACTCACATTTTTTTTACTCGGGGTTCATTTCCTGAGCAGGACAGAAATTCATGGTCACTTCTTCTTTCACCTAATGAACCTGTTCATCTATAAGTAAATCAGTTCCCGGGATTTAGGCAACGGTTGTGGGGTTGTATCCTGGGCGGGCCAGTGGTTCGCCCACGGAGGGTCGTCGAGATCTGCCTGAAACAGTAGTTACATGTATGTAATATTCAATGAGAAAAAACCATACATCGATGTTTATTGCACGAATCTTCTCTATTTTCTTATCGTTTTCTTTACTACAAAAGGCAGTTGAAAAATAATATCTCCAAAGTATTTTTTTTACAATTTTACTGAGACCTGGCGCTAAGAGATGCGTTCCGTCGACACTTGTCAACAATATCAAAGGCAGAGTTTGGGTGATTTCAAGTTGATTCATGATTGATGAAGATTAAGTCATCTAAGAGGTGGCACGGGCATGCGTACATCAAGAGGTACTCATGATGTACCTCTTGTTGTAAGTGGTGGATGTTTGGGGTCAATGTGATCTTTAGTCGTGAAAGGATATACTGTGTGCTGAGCTCGCAGTCCTTAAACCGTCTGTCATTACTATGTGGCTGCTATCGCTGGATATTGCTTGACAGGATGTCAAGCAATACATACTAGACAGTATGATACTGCTTGTCCGTTTTTGACGAGAAGAGTGGCAGTGTTGATGGTTTCAATCAATCAAGGGTTCACATTTTTGGGATAGCAACAGTGTGTCCCATTTCTTTAATTGCTTTTCTAACAATTGGAATCACTGAGGATGTTGCATCTAACGCAGCTGCTGTCGTTGGATTAATGTTAATTTTGAGGCGCATGGCTTCAGTTGCTTCACATTCCAGTAAGTAGTGCAATAGTGGCGCCTCTGCATCTATTCCACAGATATGGCACTGTTTAATTATTGGGTTTATTATCTCCCAACAGCACTTGTAACCAAATCTAAGTCTGTGTATGGCTACTGTAATGTCTCTGAATATTTTTTTGCCAGGCTTGAAAGAGTAGTACTCAGTGCCTTGTTCGTTCCACATAGCAGTGGATCTTCCCCTCCGCTACTTTAGCTATGTGGCGACTTTTGATAACCTTCTTGAGCCCAGATGGGCACAAGTATAAGCAAGTAGATGGGGTCGCCATGGGTTCTCCCCTAGGTGTCCTGTTTGCGAACTTCTACATGGGCACTGTTACGAACCTTACCTCCTGTGGAAGTTGGTTTCGGTTGTAAAATGTTGGTGGACACAGGGAGATTGTATATTAGTATAAATCCCCAGCTGAGATCAGAGAGGCCGCGAGTCATCATTATTACTCCGCATCAGAAATAATGTGAACTTGAATAGCTTTACTATGTAAGGGGAAAATGGACTCTATAAAAAAAAATATGCATGGGGGAATATAGTAAATAAAATCATTAATGTGTTTGATAGCAAATGTAAAGAGTAGAGTATTAAGGGGCGATGAGGCAAGAGAGGTGGACGCCATCTTGACTGAAGGGGGAGGTGTATCGCTGCCGACCGTTCCTGCTATTTGAGGGGTTTTCTCCGGCCGTTCAGTCAGATAAGCCTATCCATGTCTATATCCAGGATTGCAAGATTGGGTAGAGTAATATTGCAGAAGTTGGAGAGGTTTTATAAGAGTCCAGGTTTCCTAGAGGCAAAAATATATGTGTCGTTGGATGGTAGCGGTTTGTGGCTGGGTGCATGACACCAGGGATGGGACAGTGAGCCGTGGGGTGGTCAGAGCCACTTGAGTTATAATACATAGCGATCTTATGTTGTAAGGAAAACGCCTTGTTAAATGTAATCCTGTGACTTGTACGTATAAACTTGTGACGTGTACTAGGCTGTTTCCCTTACTCCTCATACTCCCTAGACAACCTGGTAAGGACCACCACCACCAAATTCTCACTTGCTCTCTATGACAACAAAAACGTATCACGGCTGATAACATCAGTAAGACACAGGCCGGGATACAATTGGGTAGCCTGTCCGAGAGCACCTTACATATTGAGCAGCCTGATCGAAAGCCTAATAAAAGTGGATAGCCTGTAGATGTAACCTGATATAAAAATTGTGTAGCTTATTTTTTCACTTTAACTTGTGTAGAGATTTAGAATATTTTTAATATTGGTATAATATGAATATGAACTTTATTACTTATTTATGTACATTTTATTAATCTTCATGAAAAGTGTTTTAAGAATTTTTGTGCGTGTTCTCGAGTGCAAAAAATTTACCAGTTGACAGGGTAGTCAAGTAAACTAAGCACTGTCCTTATCAGTTTTCTAAACAAATTCTCAGCCTAAAAAGAGAAAAGGTGGGTGCAGAATTATAAATTGTGTTGGAGTCTGCTGTACCTTAGCACACTAAAAAATGGATTTGGTAGCACAACAAATTGTCGACAATCCTAGTGTTGAGGGTTTGAAAGCGGCAAAAAAGTCTATCCTAGTGTCTGTTGGCAAGCACTATGGACTATTATTGCACATAGGAATGGTGAAGACGGAACTGCTAAGAGAAATAATGATACACTGGGTAGATGAGCAAATTCTCCCACAGGAAATATTAGAGCAGTCCCCTTCCACCAGTGGTGCAAATGTTGTAACTACAGGAAAGGTAGAGACTCAGATGCAGTGGCAGGCAGAACTGGAACTAAAGAAGTTGCAGTTTGAGGCAGAGCAAGCTCAGAAGAGGCTAGAGGCAGAGCAAGCTCAGAAGAGGATAGAGGCAGAGCAAGCTCAGAAGAGGATAGAGGCAGAGCAAGCTCAAGAACTAGCTATAAAGAGGTTAGAAGTGGAGCTAGCTCAGAAAAAGATAGAGTTACAGATTAGGCATGCAGATTTGGGAATTAGATCAGAAAATACCGGTGTTGACGATTTAGGAACACCTGGGCAGTTAAAGATTCACAAAAATGTCAAGTTTCCTCTATTCTGTGAGTCTGACCCAGACCAATTCTTCATACATTTTGAAAAGTTGGCACAGAGTATGGAGTGGCCTGAAACACAATGGGTATCTCTTCTTCAAGGTCAGTTGGTGGGAAAGGCACAGAAGATATTTGCAGCTATGTCTTTGACTAACAGTTTTGACTATGATAAGGTAAAAGCAGCCATCCTTACTGCTTATCAACTTGTTCCTGAGGCTTATAGGCAGAAGTTTAGACAACTGAGACGAGACCCAAGTCAAACCTTGGTAGAATTTGCACAAGAGAAATATCACATGTTTAATAAATGGTTAGATGCAGAAAAAATTAGGGATCTGGACTCTCTTAAAAATTTACTCCTAGTAGAAGAATTTTTATCTTGCATACCTTCTAATGTGGCTTTGTATTTGGCAGAGAAATTACCCAGAGATATCTATGAGTTGGCTAAATTAGCAGATGAATATGAGTTGATGCATAAAGTAACTTTTAAAAATAAAATTCAATCAAATAGACAAGGCCGAGCAGTAAACTCCTCAATCAGATTTGGGTCCCACATGTACCCAACAGCAGGTCAAGGAAACACTTTTTCAAAGGTGCCAGGTGGTAAAGAGAGTAATGTGAAACCCAAAGAGGATCACACCAGTAATAAGCCTCACCCAGAGTTGAAACAGTGATCCTACTGCCATAGGAAGGGCCATGTTGTTAAGAGTTGTTGGTTTCTTCATCCAGAAAAGAGGCCTATGGCACTCACAATGTGTGATGGGAGGAAAACCAAATGTGTAACAAAAATAATGGGAAAAAAAGCACTTGCTATAAATCATTTTGGAGAGTTTATATCATATGGGAAATTACCGTGTGCAAATGGTTTGTGGCATGATGTTAAAAATTTGAGGGATACAGGAGCATCCCAATCTTTATTATTAGAGAGTGTGTTACAATATATACAGTCTACAGAGACTGGGGAGGTAATGATTATACAGGGAATCACAGGAGATTTCCAGACTGTACACTTGAGAGAAGTAAACCTAGACTGTGATTTTATTAAAGGCAAAAGTTTAGTAGGTGTTAGTCCTAAATTACCAGTTGCTGGCATTGATCTAATTGTGGGGAATGATCTTGCTGGTAATAGAGTTAAAAGAGATGACCACCCAATAATGCTAACTAAGCCAGAGGTGATTAGGGCATGGGCAGATCCTGAGGACAAGGTAATGTACCCAGCATGTGCCCTGACCCAGTCAAAATCAGCGTCTCAAATATCACAAACTCCCAATAATGTAAGTGAGGAGACAAAATTAGAGGTTAACAAATCAAATAGTGAAGTGGATCTTTGCGACACTTTTATGGCCAAGTTGGAAGAAGCAGATGGGAACAGGATGGGGAGCACCTCCACCAAACCACCTAGGAAAAGGGGTGGGGGAGAGTGTAGTCCAGTTACCACATCTGGCTCTTCAGACTTGAGATCAAGTTCAAATTTTATTCATCAGCAAAGAACTGATCCTACGTTGACTGACTTGCATAATAAGGCAGTAACTGAACAAGAAGCAGAATCGGAGGCTGACTTATTACTACACTAAAGAGGTGTTGATGCGGAAGTGGAGACCTAGGAGCTCACCTGTGTCACACACTTGGGAGGTAGTTAATCAAGTGGTCCTACCGAGGGGCTATTGAGAAAAAGTACTAAGTGTAGCCCATGATTCACCAATAGGCGGCCATCAGGGTATTGCAAAAACATATAATAAAATAAGCAAGTACTTTACCTGGCCTGGATTAAAGAAAGATGTCATCCAGTATTGTAATGAATGTCCAGTATGTATAAAAACTGGCAAACCAAACCAGGTAATACCAAAACCTCCTTAACAGCCAATTGTGGTGGCTGAGGAACCTTTTACCCATATTATTGTTGATGTAGTAGGCCCATTGCCTAGAACCAAGAGTGGAAATATATATATCATCACCATGATGTGTCAGACTACACGCTTTCCTGAGGCATTCCCTGTGAGAAATGTTATAACGAAAGTGGTAGTAAGGCACATAATGAAATTTTGTACTATTTTTGGCTTACCAAAAGTAATACAGACAGATAATGGGGCAAATTTCACTTCCAAAGGTTTTCAGCAGTTTTGTGAGGAGTTTGGCATCCTCCATAAGACATCCACTACTTACCATCCGGAGAGCCAAGGTGCTTTGGAAAGGATGCACCAAACCCTTAAGCAAATGCTGAGAACCAGTTGCATGGAAACTGTCAGAGACTGGGATGATGGTCTTCCACTGATGCTCATGGCACTGAGGGATACTTATCAGGAGTCCCTGGGGTGTTCACCCAACTCATTAGTTTTTGACCATGAGGTGAGAAGTCCACTAACCATCTTAAGTGATAAGTTGGTTGGAAATCCAAAGAGTGTTGTGCAGGTAAACTATATTCATGACTTATAAGATAAGTTAAATAAAAACAGGGCTAAAGCCTTAATATCATCTTAAAGAAGCTCAAGGAAAAATGAAGGCACAGTACGATAAAAAGACAAAGCAACGACATTTTGAGGCAGGTGATAAAGTGGTGGTACTAATGGCACGACAGGGACCAACATTGTTGCATAGGTTCCAAGGTCCCTATACAGTGATAAAGAAACTCAGTCCCACCAATTATGTAATCCAAACACCTGATCTCAAGAGAAAGGAAATAGTAGTGCATGTGAATAGGATGAAACTAACACGGAAGGGAACTACCAATACCAACCAGGTGCTTAGTGTAGCCCATGTAGATGAGAATAATGGGGAATGTGATTTTAATAGTGTACCTAATGCTCATGTACCTTATTTTAGCAATGGGGAGTGGTTGGCTAATGTCCAGAAAATGGTGGAACATTTGTCATCAGAGCAGAAGCAGAACTTGGAGCAGTTGCTGACTTCTCATGCAGACATCTTTGGCGATATTCCCACCCAGACTACAGTTATTCATCACGACATCGAGGTGACCGACAACCAACCAGTCAAGTCACACCCATATAGAGTCAACCCTACCAAGTTAAATCTCATCCGGAAAGAAGTCGACTACATGCTTCAACATGGATTGGTGAGACCTAGCAGTAGCAGTTGGAGTAGTCCTTGCATTTTGGTTCCAAAGAAGGATGGAACTCAGAGGTTGGTCATTGACTACCGTAAGCTAAATGTAATGACTGTTGATGATAACTTTCCAATGCCTAGATTAGATGATTGTATTGACAGTGTTGGTAAAGCCAAGTTTGTAACCAAACTAGATTTGACAAAAGGGTACTTGCAAATTCCTTTAACACCAAGAGCTCGGGAGATGAGTGCATTTATAACTGCAGATGGGTTGTATGAATTCACTGTAATGCCTTTTGGGCTGAAAAATGCCCCAGCAACTTTCCAGCGTCTTATGAACTTAGTGTTAAAAGACATACCACAATGTAGAGCTTACTTGGATGATATTGTAATTTTTCACAATAATTGGGAGAACCATATGAAAGGTTTGGCTAAACTATTAAAATGCTTAAAGGAGGCTAATTTAACTGTAAACTTACATAAATGTACTTTTGATAGAGCTAGTATTTCTTACTTAGGATATGAAGTGGTAAATGGGAAGGTGTTACCACTCAAAAATAAAGTAAATGATATATTAGAGTATCCAGTGTTGACTAGCAAGAAGGAGGTACAAAGATATCTAGGAATGTGTGCTTATTATAGGAAGTTTTGTAAAAATTTTGCAGCAATTGCAGCTCCTTTGACAAACTTGCTATGTAAAAATGTAAAGTTTAGATGGTCTCAGGAATGTCAAGATGCATTTACTAAACTAAAAGGAATGTTGTCATCTTACAACCTGGTAAGGACCACCACCACCAAATTCTCACTAGCTCTCTATGACAACAAAACGTATCACGGCTGATAACATCAGTAACACACGCCCCGTGATACAATCCATCGAACAGAAGGTCTTAGTTAACATGGACTTGAAATCTTCCATATACTGCAGGTATGTTGACGACATTTTTACACAGGTACCTGATGTCAGACGTCTGCAGGAGCTGAAGGAAGCATTCGAGCAGAATTCTGCGTTGAGTTTTACTTACGTGATGGAGAAGGATGGAAAGCTGCTCTTTCTAGATGTAACAGTAACGGAAAGGGGTGGAGGCTTCCACACCGCAGTCAACACTAAGGAAACAAACATAGAAATGTGCCTCAATGCTAATAGTGACTGCCCAGACAGGTACAAGTGGAGTATTGTCAATGCTTACGTCGACCATGCTCTCAGGCACAGCTCAGGATGGAAGCGAGTCGATGATGAACTCTGTAGGGTAAGGCAGGTCCTAGTCAACAATGGCTTCTCTAATGGTTTTGTTGAAGGCATCATAAGAAGAGAGGTAAAACGCGATGCAATCTCTGAAGAGTCAACTAACACAACACATGTACCCCCCTATTAGACTATTTTACAGCAACTTCTTCTCGACAGCTCATAAAACGGAGGAAAGGGTCCTTAAAGATATTGTTGATAGGAACGTTATCCCTACAGATAAAAAACAGAAAATACTATTGACGATTTACTATAAAACCAAAACACGGCCAACCTACTCATGAAAAACTCTCCAGACACAAAGCAGAATGCCTTGAAAGAGACCAACGTCGTCTAAGCCTTCAAATGCCCACTTGGGGAATGTAAGCCCCAAAGAACTCAGTATATAGGCAAGACAACAAGGTCTCTTTCTAGGAGATGACAATGCATAGGCAACAGGGCTCTATACAGGAACACATAATCTCCTCTCACAATCAGACCATCACCAGAGAGGTCTTAACAAACAACTCAGAAATCATCGATTGGTACAGCGATAGCAGGCGGCTCGACATCTGCAAGGCACTACACATCAAAAAGTCAACCCCATCAACAGCTAATTAATGCACAACTTGAATAGAATATAATAATATAAGAATAATAGAATGGGTAGAATATAGAAATAGAATATAGAATACTATGGGGCAATAGGCCCTCGGCAGTTACTTCCATTCTTATGCTCTCATATATCCAACTAATACCCATTGTTTCGTATTCTGTCTAGTATTTTGTTGCAAGTTTGTTCAACTCATCCAAAACTGTTACACCATATCACCTCACCCAAATGCGAGTATAATTAAGACGGATAAGCTGTTTAGTTTAGTGTAAATAAGACTCACACTTACTGAACAAAGTAAGACTCTGTTTAGTGTTTTCAGGTTAAAGTTGTGTGTGTAAACTAAAGTCTTTGAAAATGTAATAAGTTATTACGAAACGCGTTCAAGCATCCCGTCAGACAAGAAATAAAAATGAATTTTGGAGAATTGATTTTTCAATTACCATCGACAGTAAAAAGAAACATAAGAAATATTGAGAAAATTCGTGTTAGAATTATTAATCTCACTTTTTCGGTCATATTTAACAACAAATGTTTACAAGAAAGACTGCTACCAAAATACACTAATAAATAAATTAATAAATAAATAAAATAAATAATATATATATATATATATATATATATATATATATATATATATAAATCAATAAAATCATATAAAAAAAATAAAAAAAATAATAGGGGTGGTAGGAGAGGAAAAGATTTAAAGTATTCAGTGAGAATCCACAAGGTCTTCTCTGAACACTATTTATTTTTTTCTTCGAGGATGTACGTCCCTTTAATTAAACCAGTGGTGGTACCCCTAAAATATATATATATATATATATATATATATATATATATATATATATATATATATATATATATATATATATATATATATATATATATATATATATCATCGTTACTGAGTACCAAATATGTAAAAATTAATAGAATTTCTCACAAAATTCCTCAAATATAATGGCGCAGTGGAAATTTCCTACATATTATGATGGCTTTTGGTGATCGCGGCGGGGAAAGTCTGGGACCTCGCCAGAAAAATAATGCATAATTTTATTCTTAAAGTTTCCATGAAGATAGCGGAAGGAGGTCGCTTTACAACCACAGATATTGTATTTCTTTTTGAATACCACAAACATATATATTATTATTAGTAGCATTATAAGGATCTATAAAAAATGCGTTAACTAATTTGACTTCATATCTGGTAAAACAAATTTGGACCGGAGCCATAGAGAAATGACTGCTTTCAGGGTATTACTAAGACATATGTAAATTGTTAGAGACAGTACAGCAGTTTGCGACACACGTCTAAAGCTGTTAGAGAGACATGTGTACAGCTGTTAGAAAATTCAATAAGCTGAGGGTAGTTGACAAAACCCAATTGCGCCTTAATGCGTCCAGAGGGAGACTGAGGAGATGAGTAAAGCCGAGTGTCCTGTGGTACACTGGTGGTGGTACACTGGGTGGTGGTACACCAGGTGGTATACACCAGGTGGTGGTACACAGGGCGGTGTTACACCAGGTGGTGGTACACTGGCGGTGGTACACTGGTGGTGGTACACCAGGTGGTGGTACACTGGTGGTGGTACACGAGGTGGTATACACCAGGTGGTGGTACACAGGGCGGTGTTACACCAGGTGGTGGTACACAGCGCGGTGTTACACCAGGTGGTGGTACACTGGGTGGTGGTACACGAGGTGGTGGTACACTGGTGGTGGTACACTGGGTGGTGGTACACTGGGTGGTGGTACACTGGGTGGTGGTACACTGGGTGGTGGTACACCAGGTGGTGGTACACCAGGTGGTGGTACACAGGGTGGTGGTACACCGGGTGGTGGTACACCGGGTGGTGGTACACAGGGTGGTGGTACACCGGGTGGTGGTACACTGGTGGTGGTACACTGGTGGTGGTACACGAGATGGTAGTACATGAGGTGGTAGTACACGTGGTGGTAGTACACGTAGTGGTGGTACACGTGGTGGTGGTGACGCAGGGTTTCACCCAGTTCACTCGTACACTCTGGCTCTGTCATCTAGGCATGTTCAACCTTTAACACTCCCCATATCAATACACAGATAGAATACGCATAGGTTCGAATCCTCATTACTGCTCATTCGGATTGTTACGGTCATTTTGAGCCAGTAACCGGGTTCTTTCTGTTAACGTGCCTTATAGCCTCTTCTTCTATGATTCTACCCCAAGTCAATGGTAAGTTCTCAAGAATTGGCAGCAGCAAGTAAGATAGCAAGGCATAAAGGGGGATAAACAATACACAATTACACCTTCACAAATCTATTATTTCATTAAGTATAACTACACATATGTACACTATGTCGCTTTCACCCAGGACACTTTATAGATCTGCAGTGTTCTTCAAATCCCGGTGAGTTCACTATCTTCAAGTACACGTCGTCCACGCTAAAGGGTAATCACCGGCAGGTTCACCTTCCTCAACATGAGCCAGTCCACAAGATATCAAAACGATGTCCCAATACCCCTACATCCGCTCTCCAGAAAATCGCTGGCAGAGAGCTTCAGCAACATGCTGATATGGGTCTCAAATAATCGCGTACAGGGGTAGCTAACACCCTGACAGACACTCTAGCAACACACTGTAAAATTATATACACACTGTATATTACGACACTTTATACACTGTATGTAAATTGTATGCACACTGTATATTACGACACTGGAAGACAGAAGAGTAAGGTGAGACATGATCACTACCTACAAAATTCTCAGGGGAATTGACAGGAGTAGACAAGTATAAATTATTCAACACTGGTGGCACGCAAACAAGGGGGACACAGGTGGAAGCCGAGTACCCAAATGAGCCACAGGAACGCTAGAAAGAACTTTTTCAGTGTCAGAGTAGTTAACAGGTGAAATGAATTAGACAGTGATGTGGTGGAGGCTGACTCTATACACAGTTTTAAATGTAGATATGATAGAGCCCAGTAGGCTCAGGAATCTGTACACCAGTTGATTGACAGTTGAGAGGCAGGACCAAAGAGCCAAAGCTCAACCCCCACAAGCACAAATAGACGAGTACAAATAGGCGAGTACACTAGCAGCCCTTTTCACCAGACGAAAATTACTGTTGTCTCGTAACTCCTCTTTACCAAATACCGGCTACGTCGATCCATACAACACAACTTAAGTCCAGCATCTAACACACTGCTACTACCGACGGCTGCCATTTTGTCCTCTCACAAGACCAAGTAAGAAGTTCTGGACAGCCCAAGGTGAACTGCTTTCTACAGCGCAATCTCCTCATCACGTCACCTGTGGTCATAAAAGTCATTAGCCAGACAGACAGTATACTTGGTAAACTTAGAATGACAATCTTTTACTGGGGAACTGAAATTGTAATGGAATGCACAACCTAGAGGGCGTTAATATCGTTACGCCACACACCAGAGGTCATCATCATTGACCTCACCTCCTAACTGACGTATGAAACGGGAGCATTTCACCTCCGCCAACAGATGGCGTTGTCTGTGTCTCACCTAACGCCTTGGAGTTGGAGTGCAGGTTCATAGATGGTGCTGAAATCGCCACTCCACACTCCAACAACGGTGTTGATACCGTAACACGGAATTTCTCAATTCCCATTATTATCACCACATGTTCTACACGAATTCCACTTTCAATAATCTGAGCTAAAGGTTCTCTTGGTGAGTAAAGGTGTTGACTCCTAAAGTCGTCTTCTCTTGGGAGCGTGGAAATCTACACGATAAGATCGATGACAAAGATCAACAATCCTGGCTAGGGTGTGCTCTGTTGATTGCCTCCTCTTGGATGAGCTTAAGGCCACTCTCACCCAAATGGGTGCATGAATATGCAATATGCGGTCCGTTACTGCTTTAATTTGATCCATCATGCTTCCCAAATGACTTGGTAGCCGTCAACTCTTCGTAATCTACTATAGACCGAGTCGCCTCTCAGCCCATCTAGAACATCATTGTTGATGCAGTCACGTATTCATTGTCTGCTTCTCTTCAGTTCCTCTCACTCGTCTTATCAACTGGTTGTAACTGTTGACCAGAGTACTAGAGTGAAGCACCTTGGGTACTTCTCTTTGTTTTCAGAGATTGTCGCTCGTCTAACATTTAATATTAATGAATATTAATATAATTAATAAGTGTTCTAACATTTAATCTAACCAATCTCGGGTCGGTTGAAGGTTCTAAGCTGACAGTGTCATGGGTAGGTCGCCTTCATCTATAACAACTTACCAGCAACTGACAAGTGTCGACAAATCACTGGGATACAAGGTTTACCTGGGTCACCTTCTAATGATATTCTAAGGTAACGTGACACAAAAGAGTCATTACATCTTGTCATGTGAGAGCAGCGCCAAGATTCTTCTTGTCCTTCAGAAAATTTACAAAATGTTTAGGAACAATTTGATAACAGACAATCTCCTTCTTACGGGCAGTGCTGTCGGTGGTGACAACCCTCACAAGTAGGACAGTAGCCACTGGTGAACAACACGGACGGGATGCTCTAACCAAACGTATGAACATTATAATGTATTATAAAGACGAAAGTAATTGCACTTAGAAAAGCCTTGAAGTATAAAAAACAAAAGTTGACAGCAGCAGAGTAATATGACAAAACCCTTCAATGCACAGTAGCATTGTTCTGAAACGTATACTGTACCTACAAGCACCACCACCTTGCAAAAAAACTATTAAGTAAAAGCATGACAAGGAATCCTAAGTCTGACACACAGAATAGGTGAAGAAATATATACAATACAAAGTATAGTGTCTCACAGAACAATTTATCATTAAAATGTCTATGATAGAACGTTACAACAATCTTCAATAATCACTGGCTTCATCTCTTTAAACATCTTCAAACATCTACATTCCCCTTAACCCCCCCCCATCATCTTCCACCCACCACAAGTTACCCCTACACACCCTTCCTATCCAAATCCCACACACCGTTCCCATGACACCCCCCCCCCAACGTACACTCCCAGTCTCCTACCAGCATATATACCATTCCAACATCTCCCCCACCCTCCCTTCACATGTCATTCGCCAGTCTCCTCTTTCCATATACAAACACGACTTTTTCCGCCTCTTTGCCTCCGCACACACGACCTTCCCACATCCTTCCTTCCCTCCATACACACTCTCTTACCACCGTCACTGTAACCAAAAGATTGTGCTCTGAATGCAAATCTGTTGTCAGAACAATTGTTTTGAAAATCAATATATATATAATTCACAATTATTTTAACTAGTGATAAAGTCTATGGAGACGGCGCTGAGATTTCAGTTAGTAATACATCACTAATTTATATAAATAAAAATGGAAATGTTCGTTTGTTCAAAATGGCTAAACTCCAAAAGTTCTTCACCGATTGCTTTGAAATTTTCACACAACGTTGCATTCGAATTGGCGCATCTTTTTATATACCTACTGTACAGATTCTACACCTGTGACAGGCAAAAACATGCGTTTTTGAAAAACAATGCCATCTGTTGCACATAATGGCAACATGCACGCTATACTATATATGTCATGAATTCCATTTCAATGTTTCCGATTATATTGATAAATTTTATTTTCATAGATTTCGATTTACTTTATTTTTTATTGAATTATTTTGTGTGACATTGTGTTGGAATTGAGCTGTGTTGTTTACCATACCATTCATTTCGTGAGTATTGCTATTTTTTTATATTTTAATCTATATAAATAAAAATGGAAATGTTCGTTTGTTGAAAATCGTTAATCTCCGAAAGTTTTTCACCGATTGCTTTCAAATTTTCACACAATGTTCCATTCGCGTCCGGCCAGGTTTTTATATACATACTATATAGATATAATTTCTGTGACGGTAAAAAAACATGTATTTTCTGAAAAACTTTTTTTTCATAAGTTCTTTCATGTGAGGGAAATCTTCGAAATCTCTTTACCAATTGCTTTGAAATTTTGACACAATGTTGTATTCGAATAGGCACGTCTTTTTATATATGTACTATATTAATGCCTCATGTGTGTCAGTAAAAAACATGTTTTTGTTTATAAAACAGTGCCATCTTTCGGACATAAGAGGAACATACGCTGTAATCTCCGAAAGGTATTCACCGATTGCTTTGAAATTTTGAAACAACGTTGCATTCGACAAGGCGCGTCTTTTGATATACCTACTATATACATACCTCACCTGTAACAGGAAAAAAGATGTTTTTTTTTTTAAACAGCGCCATCTGTTGGATGTAAGATCAACATACGCTGTAATCTCCGAAAGTTCTTCACCGATTTCTTTAAAATGTTGACACAACTTTCCATTCGAATACGTGCGTGTTTTTATATACATACTATATAGTTGCCATACCTATGATAGATAAAAAAAATTAAAACAGCGCCCTCTGTTGGATCTAAAATCAGCACACGCTATTCTAAATATATTACAATTCTAGTTTTATGTTTCCAATTGCATTGTTAAGTTAAATTTTCATAGATTTTGATTGAGTTTTCATTTTTATTTAATTATATTACGTGACTTTACGTTGAAATTCAACTATGTTCATTACTACACCGTTCATTTAATGAGTATAGTTTTTTTTTTTTTTTTCATTTTTTCATTTCTTTTTTTTTAATTTTTCTTTTTATTTTTCAGTGCAGTTGGCAGTGTAATTGAGCTTTGTTGATTTATCTGCATTTGAATTGAAATATTTCGTTAGTATTTTTTTTGTTTTGAAAACAAGAAAATGGACAACGCATTTACTTCATGGCTGCATATGTACCACAAATAGCGATGAATCCACTGGCTACAACGTTAACTGCGTTCTTCACGATATGTCAAAATGATGCGTTGGCGAAAACACTGCTGTATTCGGAAGTGCCTACGTATTACACATAGAATGCAAGTAGTAAATAATTTCAACGACGTAAAAGGGGAGATCAAGTCGACGGACAACCTGGCATATTCAAACACACTACGATAGGCAGACTGTACACCGTGCATCCCAATCAAGATGAATGCTTCTTTCTTCACATGCTGTTGGGAAATGTGGCCGGTCCATCGGCTTTCCAGCCATTGAGCTTTGTCAACGGCAGCATACATGCAACTTTCCGTAGTACAAGTTAGGCTCTGAATTTATTGGAGAACGACCGACACTGGGATGTGTCCATTAATGACGTGTCCAACACGTCACATCCAAATCCAATTCGTGCATTGTTTGCAAGCATATTGATCGCCGGTTCTCCTTCATCTCCAACAGAGTTATTGGAGGAATATTAATCGCACATGGCTGAAGATATTGTTCGTCAAATACGCAAGGAAAATTCAAATATGAGCATGGATTCCATAGCAGAAATCTACAACGAAGCGTTGATAATGATTGAAGATTTGTGCTTAGAAATTGCAAAGAAAGTTCTCAGTTGGGAATGCCATCATCGAATCGATCTGCTACTGCTTAGTTCTGATGCAGAATTGCGTCGTGGACAAAATTATAACACGGGTGATCTGCTGTCGAATGTGCAATCAAATATTCCTAAGCTAAAGCATTAGCAAAAAGGCATTTACAATCAAATAATTAAAACTGTCAATAACGGTCATGGAGAAATCTTCTTCTTAGATGCGCCAGGAGGAACAGGTGAAACAAACCTAATTAGATTGATTCTGGCAGCAATTCGATCCCAAAATGGCATAGCCTAGCTCTTACATTTTTCGGAATATCTGCCACATTGGTAAAAGTTGGAAGAACTGCTCATTCGGCTTTGAAATTATCATCGAACATGCAATTCATTAAAACTCCCACGTACAACATTTCCAAAGCATCCGACATGGGAAAAGTATTGCAGAAATACAAACTTATTGTTTGGGATGAATGCATAATGGCCCACAAAAAATCGCTCGAGGCTCTTAATCGATCATTGCAAGATTTGCATGGGAACATCAGACCATTTGCGAATGCATTAATATTGCTTTCAGGAGATTTCATGTAAACATTACCTGTAATTCCTCGATCGACACCAGCGGATGAAATAAATGCTCGCCTGAAATACTGTACTCTGTGGCGCCACGTAAAGACGTTTAAAATAACTACAAATGTGCGTGATCAGCTGCAAAACGATCCTTCAGTTGAGATATTCTCACGTCAGTTGCTGGAAATTGGGAACGGAAACGTGCCAGTTGATCTGACCTCAGGAAGAATATCATTGACTCATAACAACAATTTAGTGATGTCAAAAGAAGAATTGACTGAAAGAGTATTTCCCAATATTCAAACTAATTATAAGAATAACGATTGGCTGAGTGAACGAGCTGTTCTTGCGGCCAAGAACAAAGTCGCCTACGAACTTAACAATATTATTCAGTCTAACATACAAAGCGAGGCAGTCACATACAAGTCCGTCGACACTGTTGTGGAAGTAGATGAAGAAGTTAATTACCCATCAGAAGTTTTGAATTCACTCGATCTGCCAGGGATACCATCACACGAACTGCAATTGAGAAACGGTGTGCCAATTATCATGTTACAAAATATCAACCAGCCTAAGCTTTGCAGCGGCACGCGGGTTGGAGTGAAAAAAAATAATCAGCCACGTCGTAGAAGCAACCATCTTGACAGGACCTTTCAAAAGTGAAGATATCCTCATTCCTCACATTCCTATGATTCCTACGGATATATCATTTTAGTTTAAGAGATTGTAATTTCCAATTCGATTGGCGTTTGCAATCACCATCAACAAAGCACTGGGCCAATCTTTAGAATTGTGCGGCTTAGATCTAGACACAGATTGCTTCTCACGTGGACTATTATATGTTGTGTGTTCTAGAGTCGGCAAGTAGACATCTCTATATCTTCACAGACAATGGAACAAGAAAAAATATTGTATACCCACAAGCATAGTGAAATTAAACATATTAGAAATGTGCACTTTTCTTTTCTTTCTTTTCCATTTGACCAGACTAAGCCAAAGCACCGCGTGGCGGGTACAGTTAGTCTATATAAATAAAAATGGAAATGTTCGTTTGAGCATAATCGCTAATCACCGAAAGTTCTTCACCGTTTGCTTTCAAATTTTCACACAACGTTCCATTCGCATCCAGCCAGGTTTTTATATACATACTATATAGATATCACGTCTGCGATGGTAAAAAAAATGTTTTTTTCTGTAAAACTGTATTTTTCAAGTGTTTTTCATATGAAGGAAATCTTTGAAACCTCTTTACCGATTGCTTTGAAGTTTTGACACAACGTTACATTCGAATAGGCGCGTCTTTTTATATATCTACTATATACATGCTTCACCTGTGACAGGAAAGAACATGTTTTTTTTTAAAAACAACGCCATCTGTTGGACGTAAGAGCAACACACGCTGTAATCTCCGAAAGTTCTGTACCGATTGCTTTAAAATTTTGACATCTTTGCATTCGAATAGGCGCGTCTTTTTATATACCTACTAAATAGATGCCACACCCGTGACAGGTAAACACATGCGTTTTTGAAAAGCTGTGCCATCTGTTGCACATAATAGCAATATGCTTGCTATACTAAATATGACACAAATTCCATTTAAATGTTTCCGATTGCACTGATAAATTTTATTTTCATAGATTTCGATTTATTTTATTTTGTATTGAATTATTTTGTGTGACTATGTTGGAATTGAGCTGTGCTGTTTACCTTACTGTTCATTTCGTAAGCATAAGTATAAATGTCTCACCTGTGACAGGTAAAATTATGCTTTTCTTGAGAAACAGCACCATCTGCTACATGTAAGAGCAACACGCAAGCTATACTAAATATGTTACAATTCCATTTCAATGTTTCTGATTGCAAAGATAAATTAAATTTTCATAGATTTTGATTTATTTTCCTTTTGATTTAATTTTTTTGAGTGAATTGTGTTGGAATTGAGCTGTGTTGTTTATCATATGGTTTATTTCGTGAGTATAGTTTATTTTTGTATTTTTTCATATTTTCATTTAATTTTTTAACTGTTTTTCTTATATTTCAGTGATGGGAACATCAGATCACTTGATGTTCCCAATTTTCTGATGGGAATATCAGACCATTTCGGAAGGCATCGGACGAGGGAGTGCGGTATGGTGGGGCTGACGAGGGGACGGAAGTGAGAGATGGTGGGGAGGACGAGGGGACAAGGGAGAGGGTGATGGTGGGGAAGTACTAGGGAACGGGGAGAGTTTGGCATGGTGGGGACGAGTGGATGGAGAAATGGAAAATAGTGGGGAGGACAAAGGGACAGGGGAGTGGAGAATGGTGGAAAGGAAAAGGGGGTGGTGGAGTGGGGAGTGATGGGGGGGACGAGGGGACGGTGGAGTGGGGAATTGTTGGGAGGCCGAGGAGATGGGAGCGGGGGGAAATGGTGGGGTGGGGAGGACTGGGGGACAGGGAAGGTTGCTGTGGCTCAGCAACACACATGCGTTGCTGAGCCACAGCAACGCATGGCCAGGTACTGATAGTCTATATAAATAAAAATGGAATGTTCGTTTGTTCAAAATCACTAATGTCCGAAAGTTCTTCACCGATTGCATTGAAATTTTCACACAATATATCAACGCGTGGCGGGTACAGCTAGTTAGTTAATAAAGTTTTATTTTTTTTTTAAAGAGATTCAATAATATGGAGCAGACCAAAGTTCACGCTGCTTTCGTAGCTCAGCAGTGTGAGCTGTCTAAAAGCTCACACTGCTCATTTGTTGAAAATGTAGCTAGTGAAGTAGTGAAGATGCTCTTGGAAAATTGTGTAATCCCATGAATGTTTCGCGTCTAAAGACAACTTGTTCAGTTTTGTGTTCAGCATGTTATTTATCTCAGAATTGTTCAGCATGTTATTTATCTCAGAATTGTTCAGCATGTTATTTAGCTCAGAGTTACTGACCATACTCTGATCACTTTGGATTACTGCAACTACAAAAGCAAAATGGTGTTATATTATCTAATATTATTAAGCTTCAAAAGATCAAGCGCTTGAGAGTATCTTCGCATTAGAACTTATCCATTTTGTAATGTTAATGAGTTTATAATAATATGGACGCCGTATTGAACCTAAATATGTAAAATGTAGCAAGAGACTACCAGCAGTATTGGCTGATCAGTTTGTCACAGTACAGCACAAACACCTCCACTAATTTCATGTATTATTGTTATGTTAAGATAATTGCCCTTATTTCTTACACTGTTTATAACAATACTAATTCCTTTTAATGCTGTACATAAATGTTCGCGTATTTAGTCAGAGTGGTTCAGCAAGGGATAAACTCTTGACTTTATTGATACTATTATCTGAAATTAACTCTTGCAAAACATTTTGAGATTTACATGTTTAATGAACTGTATACAGCTTAACAGTAATGTGAGGACAATGAGACTGTACCAGTTATGTACATGTGCAACTACATTGTCTAGTCTGGATTATTCTTCCCCGGGCATGTGAGTCCTGGTAGTTCAAGAGAGGTGGAGGCGCATAGCCGGTAACCTCTCACATTATACTACATAACTTGTTACAAGTTATTAATGTTCTCAGCATATGTTCTCAGCATGTTCAATTAATGTTCTTTTCATATTCATACATATTCTCTGTTTGTTTTCTTTAAATTAAATGTATATTTACATCTTTAAAGAGTAGCTAGTTCTTTAACACATATTATCAACAGCAGTACTGTTCCCCAACCAATTTAGCTAAAATTTATTTAGGTATTTCCAAATTATTTAGGTATTTCCAAAATATTTAAGTATTTACAAATTATTTAGGTATTTACACATTTATTTATCACAATTCATGATTTTTTAGTTAGTTACAAATTTAGTTATTTACAAATTATTTAGTTATTTACAAATTATTTAGTTATTTATAAAGTATTTAGATATTTACAAATTATTTAGTTACTACAAAGTATTTAGATATTTACAAATTATTTATTACAAATTATTTATTTGGTCACTAGCTGTACCGGGCCACGCGTTGCTGTGGCTCAGCAATGCATGTGCATTGCTGAGCCACAGCAACCTTCCCTGTCATCCCCACCATTCCCCCATCTCCCATTCCATTGTCCTCCAAACCATTCCCCACTCCCCTGTCCCCTCGTCCTCCCTACCATTCCCCACTCCCCTGTCCCCTCGTCCTCCCTACCATTCCCCACTCCCCTGTCCCCTCGTCCTCCCTACCATACCCCACTCCCCCATCCCCTTGGCCTCCCCATATTTTCCCCCTCCCCCGTCCCCTTCTCCTTCCCATATTTTCCCCCTCCCCCGTCCCCTTCTCCTTCCCATATTTGCCCCCTCCCCCGTCCCCTTCTCCTCCCCATATTTTCCCCCTTCTCCTCCCCATATTTGCCCCCTCCCCCGTCCCCTTCTCCTCCCCATATTTTCCCCCTCCCCCGTCCCCTTCTCCTCCCCATGTTTTCCCCCTCCCCCGTCCCCTTCTCCTTCCCATATTTTCCCCCTCCCCCGTCCCCTTGTCCTCCATATATTTTTCCCTCCTCCCCCGTCACCTGTCCTCCCCATATTTCCCCCTCCCCCGTCCCCTCGTCCTCTCCAGCATTACCCCTTTTCCCTTCCTTCACCATCCCCCCTTTTCTTGTTCCTTTATCCTCCCCACCATTCCCTACTCACCCCCCTCGTAGGGGGCCTCGTAGCCTGGTGGATAGCGCGCAGGATTCGTAATTCTGTGGCGCGGGTTCGATTCCCGCACGAGGCAGAAACAAATGGGCAAAGTTTCTTTCACCCTGAATGCCCCTGTTACCTAGCAGTAAATAGGTACCTGGGAGTTAGTCAGCTGTCACGGGCTGCTTCCTGGGGTGGAGGCCTGGTCGAGGACCGGGCCGCGGGGACACTAAAAAGCCCCGAAATCATCTCAA
This sequence comes from Procambarus clarkii, assembly GCF_040958095.1. Classification (NCBI taxonomy): domain Eukaryota; kingdom Metazoa; phylum Arthropoda; class Malacostraca; order Decapoda; family Cambaridae; genus Procambarus; species Procambarus clarkii. Next base: position 29,204,088 of record NC_091164.1, on the reverse strand, counting down.
GATAACCTCAAGATAACCCGTCCCGTCGTCCCCTCGTCCCCAACATCCCCCATCCCTTCGTCTTCCCCTACCATTTCCCCCACCCCTGTTCCTTCGTCTTCACCACAACGCGTGTGCGTTGCTGAGCCATTGCAACAATCCCCTGTCTCCCAGTCCTCCCTAGCATTCCTCCCATCCCCCCGTCCCCTCGTCCTCCCAACCATTCCTCACTTCCCCGTCCTCTTGTCCTCCTCACCATTCTCCATTCCCCTGTCCCCTCGTCCTCACCATCTCCCAACTCCACCGTCCCGTCATCCCCCCCCCCACCATTCCCCACTCTCGTCCACACGTCCTCCCCACCATTCCCCACTCCCTCGTTTAATGCATTTCCAAATGATCTGATGTTCCCATCACTGAAATATAAGAAAAACTGTTAAAAGAACGAAATGAAAAACAATGAACAAATAAAAAAACTAAACTATTCTCACGAAATGAACAGTATGGTAAACAACACAGCTCAATTCCAACACAGTGTCAGACAAAATTATTAAATCAAAATTAAAAAAAAATCAAAATCTATGAAGATTCAATTTGTCAATGCAATTGGAAACATTTAAGTGGAATTGTAACATATTTAGTATAGCATTGCTTATATGCGTTGTTCTTACATGCAACAGATGGCGCTGTTTCTTAAAAAGAGAATGTTTTTTACCTGTCACAGGTGTGTCATCTATACTTATACTTACGAAATGAATGGTACGGTAAACAACACAGCTCAATTCCAATGCGCTGTCACACAAAATAATTAAATCAAAATGTAAATAAATCGAAATCTATGAAAATTCAATTTATCAGTGCAATCGGAAACACTGAAAAGGAATCATAACATATTTAGAATAGCTTTTGTTGATATTATGTGCAATACATAGCACTGTTTTTCAAAAACAGCACGGTTTTACCTGTCACAGGTGTGGCATCTGTTTAGTAGGTACATAAAAACACGCGCGAATTCAAATGGAACGTTGTGTCAAAATTTCAAAGCTATTAGTGAAGATCTCTCGGAGGTTATAGTGTGTGTTGCTCTTACCTCCAACAGATGGCACTGTTTAAAAAAAAAGAATGTTTTTTCCTCTCACAGCTCACATTGTCGTAGCTCAGTCGATTAAGGCAGCGTCTGGAATCCTCTCGGACGTAGGTTCGAACCCTCATCACGGCCTTTGTGGATTTGTTCAACATTTGGAAAATATTTAGAAACATGTAGTGAACACACACACACATATGGAATGAACATGCCAAGAGTAGAGAGATGTTGCATATTTACACTTGAGAAATGGCAAAATCCAATAAGAAGATTATTAGTAATAGCTGTTTCACAAGAAACAGTGTTTTCCCTACTTAAGGAGCCTACCAAACATGCTGTGAACCTGATATAAAGAAGAATCCTAAATACGAATTCTTTTCACTAGCTGTTTTCCTGATTTCATATTTTAACAATTTCATGTTATGCGTTCTAATCTTCAAATTTAATTTCGGCATATTGTGAACTCTTGCTTAATTAGCACCAACGCAAAACTTGGAGTATAATTAGAGAAATTCTCAATTTTCTTCACAATGAAGACAAATTAAGGTGATGGGTGTTTAAGTTGAATGAAAGCAATTTACCTCAAAGCAAGTGTGCTCTCTCTCTCTCTCTCTCTCTCTCTCTCTCTCTCTCTCTCTCTCTCTCTCTCTCTCTCTCTCTCTCTCTCTCTCTCTCTCTCTCTCTGTCTCTGTCTCTGTCTCTGTCTGTCTCTCTCTCTCTCTCTCTCTCTCTCTCTCTCTCTCTCTCTCTCTCTCTCTCTCTCTCTCTCTCTCTCTCTCTCTCTCTCTCTCTCTCTCCTTCTTCTCTCACGTGTCTCTTTTTCTTCCCCTCGCCTCTCTCTCTCTCTCTCTCTCTCTCTCTCTCTCTCTCTCTCTCTCTCTCTCTCTCTCTCTCTCTCTCTCTCTCTCTTCCATTCTCTCATAGTCTAACCCAATGTACTTAAAAGTGGGAAAAGACCGTGAAGAGTGACAAATAAATGGAGATGAAGATGAGTCTTTTAATGACATGATCACCCAAAAATGGGAGAAATCAATATGAAACCAAAATAGATGTGAAGAAAACAATAAGAAGTCTTCAATGTGAGCTGAGAATAGTAAAGGAAGAGAAACAAAAACCTGAAAGAGAGCCCTGTTCAGGCTCATTGCCAAACAATTTACACCTAGAAGATAGGAATATACAAATGGAAGGGAGAACCAAAGTGAAAGTCACATTTGGAGAATTGCTTATAGCCCGGAAGCCATGTCCTCAGTGAAGGAAGTTACTTTGAAAGCAGCCAATTCACAGGAGCAGCAAGGTGCACTAGCCATTGCTGGAAAGTGAAAAAAGCACTTGCTGTTGTAGGAAATATGGAACAAGAAGGCTCCAGTCAGGACAGAGCTAAAGTAACAGAGATCTTGAAGGGAGTACAGATGGAGGGGATGAAAGAAGTGAAGAGGTTTTCAGGATAGGATGGTACATTGAGAACAGGAATCGATTATTAAAGATAACATTCATGAAAAAGTCCATAATTAAGAAAATTCTAAACACAGTAGAGCAAAATGCTGTACAACTGAATTAAAAATATATACTATTTCAAAGTGACATTTCAAGGGATGTGAGAATGATAACAACATATGGAAGAAAAAGGTGCAAAGACAAAGAAGGAAACCAAGGAACCACAGGTCCATCCCAGCAGTCCTAGAGGGGAGTTGGGATCCCTCCACCGTAGCACGTCAATAACCCAAGAGAAAAGTCGTTGCCCACAATCTTCCACCAACATAAAAATTGTCACCACCCCTACGTTCTACCTGACCCCCATTCACTGCATACCCTGTCCTCCATCCTTCCCTCCCCTCTCACCCCAATCTGTCCTTAGCCTCTTTCCCCACAATGTAAGACTAGGCAAGACATAAGCCTCTCCTTTTCCAACCATCCTTTAAACCAATGTTAGCTACCTCAGGGTAGCTACCTCATCCAAGTGTCTCCCTAGCACCAAATTTCTATGTCAGTGGAATAGACGTCAAGGGAGAGAGGGAGAAAAACAGACTAATGTGACGTTCAGAATAATGTATTCAATCAGATGGAACCTATATAAATAAAAAATGGAAATGTTCGTTTGTTCAAAATCGCTAATCTCCCAAAGTTCTTCACCGATTGCATTGAAATTTTCACACAACGTTCCATTCGCATCTGAGCGGGTTTTTATATACATACTATATAGATGTCACGACTGTAACAGGAAAAAAAAAACATGATTTTTTTGAAAAGCTGTGTTTTTTATGTGTTTTTCAAGTGAGGGAAATCTTTGAAACCTCTTTACCGATTGCTTTGAGATCTTGACACAACATTTCATTCGAATAGGCGAGTGTTTTTATATACCTACTATATACATGCCTCACTTGTGACAGGAAAAAACATGCTTTTTTTGAAAAACAGTGCCATCTGTAGGACATATAAGTAACACACGCTGAAATTTCCGAAAGTTCTTCACCGATTGCTTTGAAATTTTGACTCAACGTTCCTTTCGAATACGTGCGTGTTTTGACATACTTATTAATTAGACGCCACACCTGTGACAGGTGAAAACATTAATTTTTTTGAAAAACAGCGCCATCTGTTGCACGTAAGAGCAACATACGATATACAAAACATGTCATGATTCCATTTCAATGTTTCCGATTGCATTGATATATTGAATTTTCATAAATTTTGATTTATTTTCATCTTGATTAAATTATGTTGTGTTACTTTGCGTTGGAATTGAGCTGTGTTGTTTATCATACCATTCATTTAGTGGGTATAGCTTATTTGATTCTTTTTTCATTTCGTTTTTTAAACTGTTCTTATTTTTCAGTGCACTTGGTGCTGAAAATAAACTGTGTCGATTGATCTGTGTTTGTATTGAAATATTTCGTTAGTGTTTTTTGTTTTCTTTTGAAAACAAGAAAATGGACAACACATTTATTTCACAGATGAAAATGTGCAACAAACAGCTATGAATCCACCGGCTACAATGTTAACTGCTTTCTGCACGTTATGTCAAAATGACGCGTTGGCAAAAACACTGCTGTTTTCGAAAGTGTCTAAGTATTACACATGTAATGCAAGTAGAAAATAATTTCAACCACGTAAACGAGGAGAGCAAGTCGACGGACAACCTGGCATATTCAAACAAACTCCGATAGGCAGACTGTACACGGTGCATCCCAATCAAGATGAATACTTCTTTCTTCACATGCTGTTTGTAAATGTGCTCGGTCCATCGGCTTTCCAGCAATTGAGATTTGTCAGCGGCGTAACACATGCCACTTTCCGTAGTGGGCGCATCCGATCCCACAATCGTCGTCGCCCCTAAATCAACACAACTTTCCGTAGTGCATGTCAAGCTCTGAATTTATTGGAAAACGACCGACACTGGGATGTATGCATTAATGACGCGTCCAACACGTAACATCCAAATCAAATTCGTGTATTTTTGCAAGCATATTGACCACCGGCTCTCTTTCATCTCCAACACAGTTATGGGAGAAACACAAATCGCACATGGCTGAAGATATTATCCGTCGAATACGCAAGGAAAAATAAAAAATGAACATGAATTTCACAGCAGAAATCTACAACAACGCGTTGATAATGATTGAAGATTTGTGCTTAGAAATCACGAACAAAGTTCTCAATCAATTGGGAATGCCATCACCGAATCGATCTGCTGCTGCTTCGTTCGATGTAGAATTGCGTCGTGAACAAAATTACAACATGAGTGATCTGTTATCGTATGTACAATCAAATATTCTTCAGCTAACGCTTGATCGAAAAGTCATCTACAATCAAATAATTCAAACTGTCAATAACGGGTTTGGAGAAATCTTCTTAGATGCGCTAGGAGGAACTGTAAAACTTATCTGATTTGATTGATTTTGGCAGCATTTCAATCCCAAAATGGCATACATTAGCTTTTGCATCGTCTGGAATAGCTGCGACATTGCTACCAGGTGGAAGAACTGCTTCCTCGGCTTTGAAATTGCTATTGAACATGCAGTTCATTGAAACTCTCACGTGCAACATTTCCAGAGCATCCGGATTGGGAAAAATATTGCAGAAATGTAAAGTTATTGTTTGGGATGAATGCACAATGGGCCACAAAAAATCGCTTGAGGCTCCTGATTGATCATTGCAAGATTTGCGTGGAAACATCAGACCATTTGGGAACGCATTAATATTGCTTGCAGGAAATTTCATGCAAACATTACCTGTAGTTCCTCGATCGACACCAACAGATGAAATAAATGTTTGCCTGATATACACAACTTTGTGGCGCCACGTAAAGACGTTAAAATTAACTACAAATGTGCGTGTCCATCTGCAAAACGATCCATCAGCTGAGATATTCTCACATCAGTTGCTGGAGATTGGGAACGGAAACGTGCCGGTTGATCTGACTTCATGGTGAATTTCATTGCATCATTACTTCTGCAATTTAGTGACGTTAAAAGAAGAATGTGTTGAAAAAGTATTTCCCAATATTCAAATCAATTATAAAAATCACGATTGGCTGAGTGAACGAGCTGTTCTTCCGGCCAAGAACAAAGACGTCGACGAACTTAACAATATTATTCAATCTAACATACAAAGCGAGGCAGTCACATACAAGTCCGTCGACACTGTTGTGGAAGCAGATGAAGCGGTTAATTACCCAACAGAATTTTTGAATTTACTCGATCTGCCAGGGATACCACCGCACGTACTGCAATTCAACCAGGTAATTGAAAATCGTCGTGCCAATTATCATGTTACGAAATTTCAACCAGCCAAAGCTATTAACGGCACGCCGGTTCGAGTAAAAAAAAATAATCAGCAACGTCGTAGAAACAACAATCTTGACAGGTCTTTTCATAGGTGAAGATGTCCTCATTCCTCACATTCCTATGATTCCAACCGATTTGCCATTTCAATTTAAGAGATTGCAATTCCCAGTTCGATTGGCGTTTACAATCACCATCAACAAAGCTCTGGGCGAATCTTTAGAATTGTGCGGTTTAGATCTAAACACGGATTGTTTCTCACATGGACATTTATATGTTGTGTGTTCTAGAGTCTGCAACCAGACAATCTCTATATCTCCACACACAATGGAACAAGAAAAAATATGGTGTACTCACAAGCATTGTGAAATTAAACATGTTAGACACGAGCCTTTTCTCTTTTCTTTCTTTTCTATTTAACCAGATTGAGCCACAGCAACTCGTGGCGGGTACAGATAGTTATAATTAAAGCAAGTGAACTTGGAGAAATGTCTCAAGGAAAATACCCTGACCTCCCACACACGAGGTGGTAGAACACACCCCACGTCCCACCCTCCACAACACGTATCACCCACCATCACACGTCCAACGTTCACACCACACGTGTCCCCCTCCGCATGTCGTGTTATTACCGCATGTTGGTGTAGTCGCTGGGAACACCTTCCGCATAGGTTCTAACACCACTCACTGCTCCTACTGATTTGCTCATTGATGAAGTCAGGTTAGTGTGATATTACTCTGTATAACTTCGATGTACGTTAATGGCAGTGATTACAATGGTGAAGCTGCATGTCTTTGGCACTAATATTGGGGGAAGGAAGGAATTCTCAGGGAAAAGACCCAAGCCGTTACGACTATTTAGCACTTGGAAGTGGTCAGGATAAGGATTTGGGATGGGACGAGGGGGGGAGGGGGAACTAATGATGCTCAACCACTTAGACGGCTGCATGAAGCGAGCCCGTCGCTCCAGCCCAAACTCGCACAAGATACAGTGCGAGTTTGGAGTACAAGGGAGGAAACTATGAGGATGAAATTAGATACTTTTTGGTTATACTTTTGAGTAAGACATAGGTTGGACAGCTTTTTATTTCGTTCGGGAGTGTGTTTCAAAAACTAAGTCCTTTCATTTGTATAGAGTGTTTGCACAGATTTAGTCTGACTCTAGGGATATCAGAGACATATATATTTCTGGTGTGGTGCTCATGGGTTCTATTACATCTGTCAAGGAAGAGTTTCAGATCAGAATTAGCATTTAGGAACAATGTTTTGTATATGTATGTAGCACAAGATAATGTGTGAAGTGAGTGTATGTTTAGCATGTTTAGGGATTTAAACAGAAGGGCTGTGTTGTCTGAAGACAGAGTTTGTTATTTTTCTGATAGCAGATTTTTGATGGGTGATGATGGGCTTGAGGTAATTTGCAGTGGTTGAACCCCATGCACAGATACCGTATGAAAGATAGTGATAGATTAGTCCATAGTCGTAGTATAAGGAGACAAAAGTAGAGTGGGGAACATAATATCTGATTTAAGAGAGTATACCAACAGTTTTTAAGACTTTTTTACTATTTGTTGTATGTGGGTGCTGAAGTAGATTCTCATGTCTATGTATAGTCGAAGGAGCTTTCCATCACTTTTATTGTTAATATTAACATTGTCTATCTTAAGTTGAAATTCGTTTGATGACCATTCATTCTATGGTTAGTGTGAATTTGTAGGTTGACATCCATGAGTGGACTCATTTTTAATTCGTTATTTACAATATTATTTAGTGTGTGTGTGGGTTGGGGTCTGAGTAGATGAAGGTAGTATCATCAGAAAATAGTATAGGGATAAGAATGTTAGAGACATTTGGGAAATCATTGATGTGTATAAGAAATATGAGAGATCCTAGGATGCTGCCCTGTGGCACTCCTACGGTTAATGGTAAAGTGAGGGAGGTTATATCACTGATGGCTACTTATTGGTGTCTGTCACTAAGAAAGTATAGGATATAGTTCAGAAAAAAACTCGGATTCCATAGTGGTGAAGTTTCAATAAGTGGTAGTTATAGTTTACAGTAACAAAGGCTTTTCTCATGTCAATGAAGAACCGAATTGGGAACTCGCTTTTGTGAGGGGCAGTGAAGATTATATCAAGCAGGCTAATAATGGCATCGTTGGTACTCTTTTGGGAGCGGAAGCCAAACTGAGGACTTAATACGTTCAATTTTAGAAGGTAGGAGTAGTTTGTAGATAATTAATTCAAAGATTTTTTATAGTTTAGGTAGATTTGATACTAGTCTGTAATTGTTTATGTCAGCCGTATCGTCTCTTTTACGAAATGGAGTTTTTTTTTTAAGATATCAGGAAGTATGACACTCTAGAGCTATGTTGGATAGCTGAGGTATGTGAAGGGCAAGGGCATGAGCAGCACTCTTATATATCAGAAATGGTATTTAACTAAAGTTCCCAGCTTTGGGTTTTTAGTGAGTGAATGGTGAATATAATGTTTGTCAGGCTGACTGGTAAAAGGAGTAGAGTTAGGACAGCTGCTGGTGAGATATGTAATAACATGTTCCTGGGTCTATGGGATTTTTCTGGCAAGGTTAGCACCGGTTGAAAACAAAAGTCTGTTGCAAGTGTGTAACCATCCTTGGAGAGTTTTATCTTCTTGATATATGATTGCTGTTTAGGATGTTAGAGATGGCTTTCCATGTGCTTTTCGTGTTTCCATTTGCTTCTTTGAATCTAATCTCATAATAGGAGCGTTTCGCGCTTCTTATTATAATTTTATGTTTTATTCATATTCATGTTTCTTGTTGATTGCTTTGAGTATGTCTTTTGTGAGCCAAGGGTTGTTTAATTTTTTGGTAGTTACTTGTCTGGTGAGGCGACAACAGTGTGTGTTGTTGAGGCTTAGAGTTTTTGAATGGAAAATGTCGGCTAATTAATCTTCATCCTGTATATTATTGAATTCAGATTCCCTGTTTATATTGTGAAGTGCTTTGGTGAGATTGCCTATTGCTGCTTTGCTGTGTAGTCGGAAGATATGTTTCTTGGCATTCGTAAATGTTATGTCCATGTTTGCTGTGAGGAAGGTAGGATAGTGGTCAGTTGTTCTGTCAGTGAAAATACCAGATGCAAGTGGGCTGTTATGCTAGTCGGTGTGTGGTCCAGGGTTGTAGCGGACGTTTGAGTGATTTGGGTGGTCTTGGTGATAGTGGGAATTAGCATACAGGAGTTCATGCTGTTTAAGAAGTAGTCGAACTGGGGCTATTTTGTTGACAAAGCTCAAGGTTGTAGTCACCTCCTAGGATGAAATGATTTTGTGAAGTAAAATCACAAATCACAGCGTCTTTATAACCCTGCGCAACTTGGGTTCAATGCAAGGCACTCTTTCCTCTCACAATTGATAGACAACTTTGAAATGGCCATTTATTCCATGGAAGGCAAGAAAAACGATGATGAATTTACAAAGATTTTGCGAAAACTTTCCACAAATGTGACCCTGGCGTTATTATACGCTACATGAACACAGAAGGGACGACTGGCAAAGTAGGGAGATCGATTTTTAGTTTCCTAACTAACAGACGCTAGAATGTAATAGTCAGCAAAGTAAAATTCAGATCATCCACCGTGAATATCACAGCCCCCCCCCCCCATGGTACTGTGCTTGCTACAGTAAATATTTTCGTAAGCACATCGGACATAGACAAAGAGGTAAACTATAATACCATATCATCCTTTGTAACTGACACTAGGAATTTTATGAGAGTTGACAATGAAAAAGATACTACACACCTTCAAACTGATTTAAATCATATCTTCCAATGGGCAACATAAATAATATGATGTTTAATGAAGACAAGTTCCAGCTCCTGTGTTATAGAAAAAAACAGAAATATAAAAAAGAAACCATGTATAAAACACAGTCAAATCACAGTATTGAACGAAAAAACAAATAAAAAGATTTGGGAGTAATCATGTCGGATAACCTTACTTTTCAAGAGCACAATAAAGTAACTGTCACAACTGCAAGAACAATGACAGGATGGATAATAGCCTTTCGAACAAGCGATATCATACCAATGATAATTTTCCGGACTCTTGTGCTATCAAGGGTGGAGTATTTTTGCCCAATAACAGTTCCATTCAAAACTGTAGAAATTGCTGACCTGGAGAATGTGAAAAGACCTTTATTGCTAGATATCACTCAATGAAACAATTAAATTATTGGGACAACTTAACTTTTTTAAAACTGTGTTCTCTAAAGCACAGGCAGGAGAAATACATAATAATTTACAGTTGGAAAATATTTAAGGGACTGCACATTAGAGGTTCCAATTCTGCACATGAAGATAAATCTACATGAGACCAGGAGGAATGTCAGTATGTGCATAATACCCACATTGAAAAACAGAGGTACAATTGGAACGCTGAGAGAGAACTCCATCAACATCAGCGGCCAAAGCATTTAACACTTTCACTCTGATCATAAACGGCATAACTGGCAGACCTCGCACGGTGTCCAAAGGAGAATATGACTAATATTTGCAAAACAATACTTCATCAAACAGGCTGAGAGCATCTGTATCTAACAATCTGGTTGACTAGACCATCATCCATTAGGCCTGGTCACAGACGGGCCCGTTGGTATATTGATCCACGAAAATAACGCAAGGTAACTGAAGGTAACCTGCACTGCAGTAAACAACATAATTATACGCCAGTGGTAGTGTGTGGCGATAACTAGTTTAATAGTTACGTATTGGTTGGATTTGCTATTAGGTGTTTGCCGTCTCTCGGTTCTCTTTTGCGAACAGATCTGGCATTGAACTGTATATAATGTGCTGTACTTCAATGTTGACTCGGCTCTTTAGGAAACAAATTATTGTTCGCGCAGTTCAACTGATCGTTGTCGATACCATGACGGTTGTTTATGGCAGAGTTTCGTGGTTCAGTCAGTGTAAAGACTACTCAAGAGACTACTTTCTGGACAAAGACATTGAGAACTTGTCGAATACCTTCAATATTGCCATGCTCTGACCTGGAAGGATGTATATAATTACCACTCAAGAATATTTTATTTATTTATTTACAAAACAACAGTAAATACAATGTAAAATTGCGCCAAAGTACCATTCTGAACAGAACAACGCACTACAACAAAACTGGGAAAATAATTTGAAACAACAAGCAATACACAGGAGCAATTACAGGCAAAATCTAATCATCGTAATACAGAGGACCACAACCATGAACACAGAACACATGAACAAAACAAACATCATAACAAGGAGCACAGGTACAAACAACACTTACTATAAACAGGGAAAGCAGGAAAAGGTGACAAAATAACAACATACACCAAAGTACCAAAAAACTAAATCATAAACATAAATATTTTGTTTATATACAACACAAACTAAGAAACATAATAAAACCTAAGTATAAGCATAAAACAAGCACACACGAAAACAGTACAAGTTAACGCACACTAAACATAGTAACAAAACGAGCACAGTAAGTCTAACAAGTCCTGGCCACAGTATAGAAATAATCGGACCCAGAAACACTCAGAGCACCAGGAGCCAGGCACCGGTGACGAAGTCAGGACACCTGCGTTACTTATAGGAAGAGTAAGCCTCCCATTACTTTGCAGGGGCCGGTCCCCAACCCGGAAGCCTGAGGCAACGCCGAAGCGGAGGCGACCCTGGATATTCCCGCCCATCATCTGCCGACACGGGAACCAATGGACTGGGGGTCCCGCCATGCAGGGTACAACTCCACTGGGGCCTTCTATAAAACAATGACCAAATCCCGCACCACCAACCAAAGCTGGGTCAACAACCTTCCAAGCCTGGGAACCGGCACACGGGGCACATGTATGGAGTTAAGGTAGACACAGGAGCCGGTAAAAACTCCCCTGCCCCAGCAACTGACACCCCTCACATGAACATCCGCCTCCACAACTACCACCAGGCATCACAAGGTTCCCAGGCTGCCCACCAGCTTCCTCGTATGACGATATGGAACTCGTGTATTCAACAACATCCTCACAAGTGCCACCACAACTCAGAAACAAAACCGGAGACTTTTTCGAGTGCTTGGACAGCGGACGCAAATTTTCAGAGCAGTCCACTTCCATCACCGTAGACGCACATGAAACACAGGAAGGCCGCTCACGGCCACGCAGCACCGCCGCTGCTGCGACCGCTAGTTACAGGCCCGTACACTACAAGAAGCCGCACCACCTGACGCTCCCCTGGGTCAACAGGCGGCTAACCCATCTCCAGTCAGCTCTCCACTAGGCCCCGGGACCGCAGGAGAAACCGCCACAATGCCCGAGTGGGAAGTGAAGAAGGGTCTGCACACTCCACACCCACAAAAGTCTCAAGAGACCTCAGAAGCCGTGGACCTCGGTAACCCAACATCTTCCACACGAGATCCATCGCCTGAAGACCCAGCAACAGCACTCCGTGCAGGCACACCATCTCTGGCTACACTCACCACTCAAACAGACGGTCGTCTAAGTGAATTGAATTGATTTGCCAATTGTTACTGGCAATTCAGCGATGTTGTTTAGTGTTAAACTCGTATGCTGTGGCACCAGGAGATCGGCAGATGCGTATGCTAGTTCGGTCTACAGGTTCGGTTTGATATGGTGCTCATCTGTTCCAGTAATGGCAACACTTACATGCTAAATTTCAGGTCAAAGTAAAGTTTTGCCCTTCATCAGTGATTACAAATTAAGTGTCTGCTATTAAGAGGATTTTACAATGCTCATTTAGCCTCGTAAAGTTTTGACAAAGGAATGAATGTGTTGCTTATGCAGGAGGCGGATGACAGGGGTACTTGTGAGCGTCGGCACGGTTTAGTGTGTGAGGCGATGTGTGTTTAGCTTTGACTACACCAGTAAGTGTAAAGTGCCTCAGTAGTCTACGCCTTGGTGCATCCCTCTCACAGCATCTCAGCATCAGGCATCATAGATTTCCGCCGCTCACAGTAGTGTGTGACCATGAAGCTTGCTGCTGTGACGCAGAGTGTGACCATGAAGCTTGCTACTATGGGGCAGAGTGTGACCATGAAGCTTGCTGCTGTGATGCAGAGTGTGACCATGAAGCTTGCTGCTGTGATGCAGAGTGTGACCATGAAGCTTGCTGCTGTGATGCTGAGTGTGACCATGAAGCTTGCTGCTGTGATGCTGAGTGTGACCATGAAGCTTGCTGCTGTGACGCAGAGTGTGACCATGAAGCTTGCTACTGTGATGCTGAGTGTGACCATGAAGCTTGCTACTGTGATGCTGAGTGTGACCATGAAGCTTGCTACTGTGATGCTGAGTGTGACCATGAAGCTTGCTGCTGTGATGCTGAGTGTGACCATGAAGCTTGCTACTGTGATGCTGAGTGTGACCATGAAGCTTGCTGCTGTGATGCTGAGTGTGACCATGAAGCTTGCTGCTGTGATGCTGAGTGTGACCATGAAGCTTGCTGCTGTGATGCTGAGTGTGACCATGAAGCTTGCTGCTGTGATGCTGAGTGTGACCATGAAGCTTGCTGCTGTGATGCTGAGTGTGACCATGAAGCTTGCTGCTGTGATGCTGAGTGTGACCATGAAGCTTGCTGCTGTGATGCTGAGTGTGACCATGAAGCTTGCTGCTGTGATGCTGAGTGTGACCATGAAGCTTGCTGCTGTGATGCTGAGTGTGACCATGAAGCTTGCTACTGTGATGCTCAGAAGAACAATCAGACCAATACGCCTGATGCCATGATTGAGAAAAAACACAGTAAAGCTGAGAACTCATGGCGGAAAGAAACAAAAGTGAGAGTAAAAGTTGAAATTAGAACGCGTGAAGAACTTGGGAAAGAAATGTGAGAGTGGAGTGTAAAGTGTGAGGAGGGATGGAAGTTGGGAACTGCTGCCAGATGATATCAAGAGCGTGTGAGAGAAATTCAACTCGGAGCCAAGATATTAAGACTGTCGAAATAGTAAAGTTTGGAAATTTATCTAGAGCAGTGAGGTGTTGGAGAGAGTTTGTCTTACTGAAAAATAGCGGCATGACTCTTTCATCATGCTGTATTTTAAAAAGGTATGTGGTACATGAAGATTTGTCTTCCTGATGTATTTAATACAATTATATGATAGTTGGAATGCATATTCCTGCTGCATTTAATACAAGAAAATGATGGATGAATCTCATCTTCCTACTGCATTTAATTTAGGACGTGATATAGTTACTTCACATTCCTGCATTAATTAGTTCAGAGAAACGAGGGCAGTGCCATATCATCTTGCAGTACTTAATCGAAGGAAAATTCTAATGTACAACATGTACTCTCTGCATTTAATACAGGGAAAAGGCAGATCTACTACATCTTCGTGCTGAGTAGAAGCTGCTAACTTCATCTCCTAATCTCTATAAGAAGTAGAATGTCCAGTCTACTGCTGTTGCTGTATCTGTCACTTATTTTGTTGTTGTTAGTCAGGACCTCTCTGGTGATGATCTGGTTATGTGTAAAGGCTCAATGTTCCTTCATAGGGCTATGCTATTTGTGCACTAAACGACGACTTTAAATAGATGTTATTGTCCTTCCTATATATTGGGATCGTTGGGGTTGACAGTCCCCACCAAGTGGGAATGTAAAGGCCTTCATATGGCCCAAGTGGGAATGTGAAGGATTTCTTTATTAAATAGATGAATCCTGTGAGAAGGAAGTTCACATCCTATGCTAATAGCAGTTCATCTTTTCATTATATGTATGGCTGGTTAATGTTGATTAATAATGCCTACAAAATGCACACTTCACACTTGGAGTCACTAGGGCTCCCTACCCCAGGAATACAACCAAACAGGAGGAGCAGCAAGACATTACAAGACAGATGTTCTCTCAACACAACTCTGCAGTTCACACTCTGAACAAGGTCAACAATGCTTACATACAAATGCACATAAGGGCAGTTCTCAACGGCCATAAAGGTGGAATTCGAAGGCTGTTAAGCAACTTCCAATAAACAAGTCACTATATTCTCGCCAATATTCAAAGCAACTTTCATGACAAAAGTTAAGTCAATAAACATGACAACATTGCAGACAACCTTTAAAATAAAAAAAAATTCACGACAACATTCAATAAAAATTTCGAGACAATTTTCAGGACAATATTCTCGACAACATTCAGGACAACTTTTTTGAATGCCAGAACAAATTTAACAACAACGTTCAAGACAACATTCACCACAACATTCTATACAACCTTCACCAAAACATTAACCCACAATATTAACTTCAACATTCACCACAACATTCAAGACAACATTCACCACAGCATACAAGACAACATTCAGCAAAACTTTTTAGACAACATTCAGGACAATATTCATTACTTCATTCACCACAACATTCAAGACCACATTCACCACAACATTAACCACAACATTCACCACAACATTTACTAAAACATTCACGACAACATTCACCACAACCTTAATCACAACATTCATTACAACATTCAAAACAACATTAAAGACATTATTCAGGACAACATCCACAACAACATTCACCACAACATTCAATACAACATTTACTACAACATTCACCACAACATTCACCACAACATTAACCACAACATTCACTACAACATTCACAACACCATTAAAGACAACATTCACCACAACATTCACTACAACATTCACCACAACATTCAAGACAACAATTACCACAACATTCCAGACAACATTCACCACAACATTCACTACAACATTCAATACAACAATTACCACAACATTCCAGACAACATTCACCACAACATTCACTACAACATTCAATACAACATTCGCTACAACATTCATCACAACTTTCAAGACAACATTCACCACAATATTCAAGACAACATTCACCCCAATATTTACCACAATATTCACATAAACATTCAAGACAACTTTCACCACAACACTCAAGACAACATTCACCACGAGATTCACCACAAGATTCACCTCAACATTCAAGACAACATTCGCAACAACATTCTCAAGAACATTCACAACAACATTCAAGATAACATTCACCACAACACTCAAGACAACATTCACCACAAGATTCGCCACAAGATTCACCACAACATTCACCACAATATTCACAACAACATTCACAACAACATTCACAACAATATTCAACACAACATTCAGGGAAACATTCAACACAACATTTACCACAACATTTCCCTCAACATTCAAAACAACATTTCCCTCAACATTCAAAACAACATTTACAAAAACATTCACCACAATATTCAAGACAACATTCAGCTCAACATTCATAACAACATTCAAGACAGTATTCATCACAATATTCACGACAACATTCACCTCTATATTCAAGACAACATTCACCACAACATTTACCATAGCATTCAAGATAACATTCACCACAACATTAATCACAAAATTAAACCAAACATTCACAAGAACATTAACGATAACATTCACCACAACATTCACCACAACATTCACCACAACATTCATAACAACATTCAAAACAATATTCGTAACAACATTCAAGACAACATTCACCACAACATTCACTACAACATTCAATACAACATTCGCTACAACATTCACCACAACTTTCAAGACAACATTCACCACAATATTCAAGACAACATTCACCCCAATATTTACCACAATATTCACAACAACATTTAAGACAACATTCATCACAACATTCACCAAAACATTCACATAAACATTCAAGACAACTTTCACCACAACACTCAAGACAACATTCACCACAAGATTCACCACAAGATTCACCTCAACCTTCAAGACAACATTCGCAACAACATTCTCAAGAACATTCACAACAACATTCAAGATAACATTCACCACAACACTCAAGACAACATTCACCACAAGATTCACCACAACATTCACCACAATATTCACAACAACATTCACAACAACATTCACAACAACATTCACCACAACATTCAGGGAAACATTCAACACAACATTTACCACAACATTTCCCTCAACATTCAAAACAACATTTCCCTCAACATTCAAAACAACATTTACAAAAACATTCACCACAATATTCAAGACAACATTCAGCACAACATTCACAACAACATTCAAGACAGTATTCATCACAATATTCACGACAACATTCACCTCTATATTCAAGACAACATTCACCACAACATTTACCATAGCATTCAAGATAACATTCACCACAACATTAATCACAACATTAAACCAAACATTCACTAGAACATTAACGATAACATTCTTCCACAACATTCACCACAACATTAAACCAAACATTCACAAGAACATTAACGATAACATTCACCACAACATTCACCACAACATTCATAAAAACATTCAAAACAATATTCGTAACAACATTCAAGACAACATTCACCACAACATTCACTACAACATTCAATACAACATTCGCTACAACATTCACCACAACTTTCAAGACAACATTCACCACAATATTCAAGACAACATTCACCCCAATATTTACCACAATATTTACAAAAAACATTTAAGACAACATTCATCACAACATTCACCACAACATTCACATAAACATTCAAGACAACTTTCACCACAACACTCAAGACAACATTCACCACAAAATTCACCTCAACATTCAAGACAACATTCGCAACAACATTCTCAAGAACATTCACAACAACATTCAAGATAACATTCACCACAACACTCAAGACAACATTCACCACAAGATTCGCCACAACATTCACCACAATATTCACAACAACATTCACAACAACATTCACAACAACATTCACAACAACATTTAGGGAAACATTCAACACAACATTTACCACAACATTTCCCACAACATTCAAAACAACATTTCCCTCAACATTCAATACAACATTTACAAAAACATTCACCACAATATTCAAGACAACATTCAGCACAACATTCACAACAACAGTCAAGACAGTATTCATCATAATATTCACGACAACATTCACCTCTATATTCAAGACAACATTCACCACAACATTTATCATAGCATTCAAGATAACATTTACCACAACATTAATCACAACATTAAACCAAACATTCACAAGAACATTAACGATAACATTCACCACAACATTCACCACAACATTCATAACAACATTCAAAACAATATTCGTAACAACATTCAAGACAACATTCACCACAACATTCAATACAACATTCACCACAACATTCACCTACAATATTAACCACAACATTCACCACAACATTCACCCACAAAATTAACCACAACATTCACCACAACATAGAAGACAACATTCAAGACAACATTCAAGACAACATTCAGCAAAACTTTCATGAAAACATTCAAGACAACATTCACCACAACATTAAAGACAACATTCACAATAACATACGTAACAACATTCAAGACAACATTCACCAAAACATTAAATACAACATTTACCACAACATTCACCTACAATATTAACCACAACATTCACCACAGCATTCAAGACAACATTCATGTTACGGACCCGAGCCCAGCTCCGAGCACGGAGCTGTAACGACCACGCCATCTGTGGGTCAGCTCCCGAAACCCCCTTCAAATGGACAGTGCCATCTAGTGAGGACAGGATATACCGGCCACAGGGGCTGGTTTCCCGTCCTAATCAGCTCATAACATAACCGCTGCTGACCTCTGGTGAGGTGACGCTTAGACAGCAACGCCATCTATGGAGTGGATAGGTGGGCGTTTGTGTCTAAGCCTGTAAATGAGGTGCCCTAGAATGTAACCAGTACTGATGTCGTGTCTGATTACAGAGTCGACCTTGGACTGCTGAATCGGACGGTGGGGCAGTCCGATTCCCCCCCCCCCCCCCGGATGAACACTGTTGTGTTAGCCTGCCTGTGAGGTGGCAGAACCAGGGATTGTCGTACCCGGGGCTAACTGGTGAAGAAGACTAGCCACTGGGGTGTTGTGGTGAGGAGAGTGATCTGTGAAGTCACACGAGGCTCCTGCCTAGGGCTCGCAACCCTAGTATCGGTCGTGGAGTGGCCTAACCAGCGGAACTGATTGGAACCTGCCAGCTGCAGGCTGGATTTGTGGTTGAAGGCCTCCACGACGGTGCCCCCAGTGGAACTGTGATTTGGCTGGCCTGTGGCCAGGGTAGACTCGAGAGAATCGAAGGATTCATCGTGAGGCCACAAGAGGACCAAGGGCTAAGCATCGTTGAGCACCGTGGAACACTCCGCGTCTTCAGTGGAAGACCATATTGTATATTCTAGTGTTTTATACCCCCCCCCCCCTGTGATAATTTATATATTTATTTATTGGTGATGGTAATTATATATTTAAGTTTAGTGCCTTTGTCTCCCTTCCCCTTTAATTTCCTTGCGTTACGGAACGCACCCCTTGAAAACCACTACTAGCTTGGGGCCGGATACCCAAACTCTACTAACATCAGAAAAAGAACCCAGTTGCGACCCAATAGGGCCGTAACTATTCACAACAACATTAAAGACAACATTCACCACAACATTCACCACAACATTCATAACAACATTCACAAAAACATTTGTAACAACATTCACCTCAATATTCCCCACAACATCCAAGACAACGTTCACCACAACATTCATCACAATATTCACTGCGACATTCAAGACAACATTCATGACAACATTCAAGACAACATTCACCACAACATTCTATACAACCTTCACCACAGCATTCACCCACAATATTAACTTCAACACTCACCAAAACATTCAAGACAACATTCACCACAACATACAAGACAACATTCAGCAAAACTTTCTAGACAACGTTCAGGACAATATTCATCACTTCATTCACCACAACATTCAAGACCACATTCACCACAACGTTAACCAGAACATTCACCACAACATTTACTAAAACATTCACGACAACATTAACCACAACATTCACTACAACATTCAAAACAACATTTAAGACAACATTCAGGACAACATCCACAACAACATTCACCACAATATTCACTACAACATTCATCAAAACATTTACTACAACATTAACCACAACATTAACCACAACATTAACCACAACATTCACTGCAACATTCACAACAACATTAAAGACAACATTCACCACAACATTCATGACAACATTCACCACAGCATTCACCACAACGTTCAAAACAACAATTACCACGACATTCACCACAACATTCACTACAACATTCAATACAACATTCGCTTCAACATTCACCACAACTTTCAAGACAACATTCACCACAATATTCAAGACATCATTCACCCCAATATTTACCACAATATTCACAACAACATTTAAGACAACATTCACCACAACATTCACAACAACATTCAAGACAACTTTCACCACAACACTCAAGACAACATTCATCACAAAATTCACCACAAGATTCACCTCAACATTCAAGACAACATTCGCAACAACATTCTCAAGAACATTCACAACAACATTCAAGGTAACATTCACCACAACACTCAAGACAACATTCAGCGCAAGATTCGCCACAAGATTCACCACAACATTCACCACAACATTCACAACAACATTCACAACAACATTCACAACAACATTCACCTCAACATTCAAGGCAACATTCAACACAACATTTACAACAACATTTAACGCAACATTCAAAACAACATTTCCCTCAACATTCAAAACAACATTTACAACAACATTCACAACACAATTCACAACAACATTCATCACAACATTCAGGACAACATTCACCGCAACATTCACAACAACATTCAAGACAGCATTCATCACAATATTCACGACAACATTCACCTCTATATTCAAGACAACATTCACCACAACATTTACCATAGCATTCAAGATAATATTCACCACAACATTAACCACAACATTAAACCAAACATTCACAAAAACATTAAAGATAACATTCACCACAACATTCACTACAACATTCACCAAAACATTTACCATAGCATTCAAGATAATATTCACCACAACATTAAACCAAACATTCACAAAAACATTAAAGATAACATTCACCACAACATTCACTACAACATTCACCACAACATTCACAACAACATTCATAACAACATTCACAACAATATTCGTAACAACATTCACTGCAACATTCACTTCAACATTAAAGACAACATTCACCACAACATTCACCTCAATATTCACCACAACATGCAAGACAACATTCACCACAACATTCAATACAACATTCACCACATAGTTCACCTTCAATATGAACCACAACATTCACCACAACATTCACCCACAATATTAACCACAACATTCAAGACAACATTCACCACAACATTCAAGACACCATTCAGCAAAACTTTCATGAAAACGTTCAAAACAACATTCACCACAACATTCAAGGCAACATTCACAACAACATTAAAGACAACATTCACCACACCATTCAAGAAAATATTCACCACAACATGCAAGAAAATATTCACCACAACATGCAAGAAAATATTCACCCCAACATTCACCAAAACATTCAGGACAACATTAACAACAACATTCAATACAACATTCACCACAACATTTAAGACAACATTCACCACAACATTCAAGACAATATTCACCACAACATTCACTACAACATTCACCACAGTAATCATTACAACATTCACCACAGTAATCATTACAACATTCACCACAGTAATCATTACAACATTCACCACAACATTTAAGAAAACATTCACCACAACACTCACGACAACATTCAGCAAAACATTAGAGACAACATTCACCAAACATTCACAACAACATTCAAAACAACATTCACAAGAAACATTCATCACAACATCCAAGCTAACATTCACCACAACATTCAAGACAACATTTACCGCAACATTTACCACAACTTTCACCACAACGTTCACAACAACATTAAGATATAACATTCACCACAACTTTCAAGACAACATTCACCACCACATTCAAAACAACATTCACCACAATATTCACCACAACATTCAAGATAACATTCACAACAACATATGTAACAACATTCACCACAACATTCACCACAACAATCATAACAACATTCACAATAACATACGTAACAACATTCAAGACAACATTCACCACAAAAATAAATACAACATTTATCACAACATTCACCTACAATATTAACCACAACATTCACCACAGCATTCAAGACAACATTCACAACAACATTAAAGACAACATTCACCACAACATTCATAACAACATTCACAACAACATTCGTATCAACATTCACCTCAATATTCCCCACAACATTCAAGACAACGTTCACCACAACATTCTTAACAACAATCACCACAACATTCAGCACAATATTCACTGCGACATTCAAGACAACATTCATGACAACATTCAAGACAACATTCACTACAACATTCACCACAACATTCTATACAACATTCACCACAACATTCACCCACAATATTAACTTCAACATTCACCACAACATTCACCCACAATATTAACTTCAACATTCACCACAACATTCAAGACAACATTCATCACAACATACAAGACAACATTAAGCAAAACGTTCTAGACAACGTTCAGGACAATATTCATCACTTCATTCACCACAACATTGAAGACCACATTCACCACAACATTAACCAGAACAATCACCACAACATTTACAAAAACATTCACGACAACATTAACAACAACATTCACTACAACATTCAAAACAACATTTAGGACAACATTCAGGACAACATCCACAACATCATTCACCACAATACTCACTACAACATTCATCAAAACATTTACTACAACATTCACCACAACATTAGCCAGAACATTCACTACAACATTCACAACAACATTAAAGACAACATTCACCAAAACATTCATGACAACATTCACCACAGCATTCACCACAACATTCAAAACAACAATTACCACAACATTCACCACAACATTCACTACAACATTCACTACAACATTCAATACAACATTCGCTTCAACATTCACCACAACTTTCAAGACAACATTCACCACAATATTCAAGACATCATTCACCCCAATATTTACCACAATATTCACAACAACATTTAAGACAACATTCACCACAACATTCACAACAACACTCAAGACAACTTTCACCGCAACACTCAAGACAACATTCATCACAAGATTCACCACAAGATTCACCTCAACATTCAAGACAACATTCGCAACAACATTCTCAAGAACATTCACAACAACATTCAAGGTAACATTCACCACAACACTCAAGACAACATTCAGCGCAAGATTCGCCACAAGATTCACCACAACATTCACCACAACATTCACAACAACATTCACAACAACATTCACAACAACATTCACCACAACATTCAAGGCAACATTCAACACAACATTTACCACCACATTTAACGCAACATTCAAAACAACATTTCCCTCAACATTCAAAACAACATTTACAACAACATTCACAACACAATTCACAACAACATTCATCACAACATTCACCACAACATTCAGGACAACATTCACCACAACGTTCACAACAACATTCAAGACAGCATTCATCACAATATTGACGACAACATTCACAACAACATTCAAGACAGCATTCATCACAATATTCACGACAACATTCACCTCTATATTCAAGACATCATTCACCACAACATTTACCATAGCATTCAAGATAACATTCACCACAACATTAACCACAATATTAAACCAAACATTCACAACAACATTAAAGATAACATTCACTACAACATTCACCACAACATTCACACCAACATTCATAACAACATTCACAAAAATATTCGTAACAACATTCACTTCAACATTAAAGACAACATTCACCACAACATTCACCTCAATATTCACCATAAGATGCAAGACAACATTCACCACAACATTCAATACAACATTCACCACATAATTCACCTTCAATATGAACCACAACATTCACCCACAATATTAACCACAACATTCAAGACAACATTCACCACAACATTCAAGACACCATTCAGCAAAACTTTCATGAAAACGTTCAAAACAACATTCACCACAACATTCAAGGCAACATTCACAACAACATTAAAGACAACATTCACCACACTATTCAATAAAATATTCACCACAACATGCAAGAAAATATTCACCCCAACATTCACTAAAACATTCAGGACAACATTAACAACAACATTCAATTCAACATTCACCACAACATTCAAGACAACATTCACCACAACATTCAAGACAATATTCACCACAACATTCACTACAACATTCACCACAGTAATCATTACAACATTCACCACAGTAATCATTACAACATTCACCACAGTAATCATTACAACATACACCACAACATTTAAGAAAACATTCACCACAACACTCACGACAACATTCAGAAAAACATTAGAGACAACATTCACCAAACATTCACAACAACATTCAAAACAACATTCACAGAAACATTCATCACAACATCCAAGCTAACATTCACCACAACATTCAAGACAACATTCACCGCAACATTCACCACAACATTTACCACAACATTTACCACAACTTTCACCACAACGTTCACAACAACATTAAGGGATAACATTCACCACAACATTCAAGACAACAATCACCACCACATTCAAAACAACATTCACCACAATATTCACCACAACATTCAAGATAACATGCACAACAACATACGTAACAACATTCACCACAACATTCACCACAACAATCATAACAACATTCACAATAACATACGTATCAACATTCAAGACAACATTCACCACAACATTAAATAGAACATTTATCACAACATTCACCTACAATATTAACCACAACATTCACCACAGCATTCAAGAAAACATTCACAACAACATTAAAGACAACGTTCACCACAACATTCACCACAACATTCATAACAACATTCACAACAACATTCGTATCAACATTCACCTCAATATTCCCCACAATATTCAAGACAACGTTCACCACAACATTCTTAACAACAATCACCACAACATTCAGCACAATATTCACTGCGACATTCAAGACAACATTCATGACAACATACAAGACAACATTCACCACAACATTCACCACAACATTCTATACAACATTCACCACAACATTCATCCACAATATTAACTTCAACATTCACCACAACATTCACCCACAATATTAACTTCAACATTCACCACAACATTCAAGACAACATTCACCACAACATACAAGACAACATTCAGCAAAACTTTTTAGACAACGTTCGGGACAATATTCATCACTTCATTCACCACAACATTCAAGACCACATTCACCACAACATTAACCACATCATTCTCCACAACATTAACCACAACATTCACGACAACATTAAATACAACATTCATGACAACATCCACAACAACATTCACCACAACATTCATCACAACATTTACTACAACATTCACCACAACATTCACCACAACATTAATCACAACATTCACTACAACATTCACAACAACATTAAAGACAACATTCACCACAACATTCAAGACAACAACTACCACGACATTCCAGACAACATTCACCACAACATTCACTACAACATTCAATACAACATTCGCTACAACATTCACTACAACTTTCAAGACAACATTCACCACAAGATTTGCCACATGATTCGCCACAACATTCACCACAACATTCACAACAACATTTACCACAACATTCACAACAACATTTACCACAACATTCACAACAACATTCACAACAACATTCACCACAACATTCAAGGCAACATTCAACACAATATTTACCACAACATTTCCCACAACATTCAAGACAACATTCACAACAACATTCACAACAACATTCACAAAAACATTCACTACAACATTCACCACAACATTCACAACAACATTCACCTCTATATTCAAAACAACATTCACCACAACATATACCATAGCATTCAAGATGACATTCACCACAACATTAACCACAACATGAAACCAAACATTCACAACAACATTAAATATAACATTTACCACAACATTCACCACAACATTCATAACAACATTCACAACAATATTAGAAACAACATTCACCACAACATTCCCCACAACATTCACCTCAATATTCACCACAACATTTAAGACAACATTCACCACAACTTCTATACAACATTCACCACAACATTCACCTACAATATTAACCACAACGTTCACCACAACATTCACCCACAATATTAACCACAACATTCCCCACAACATTCAAGACAACATTCACCACAACATTCAAGACAACATTCACCACAACATTCAAGACAACATTCAGCAAAACTTTTATGAAAACATTCGAGACAACATTCAACGCAACATTCACCACAACATTCAAGACAACAATCACCACCACATTCAAAACAACATTCACCACAATATTCACCACAACATTCAAATTAACATTCACAACAACATACGTAACAACATTCACCACAACAATCATAACAACATTCACAATAACATACGTATCAACATTCAAGACAACATTCACCACAACATTAATTACAACATTTATCACAACATTCACCTACAATATTAACCACAACATTCACCACAGCATTCAAGAAAACATTCACAACAACATTAAAGACAACATTCACCACAACATTCACCACAACATTCATAACAACATTCACAAGAACGTTCGTATCAACATTCACCTCAATATTCCCCACAACATTCAAGACAACGTTCACCACAACATTCTTAACAACAATCACCACAACATTCAGCACAATATTCACTGCGACATTCAAGACAACATTCATGACAACATTCAAGACAACATTCACCACAACATTCACCACAACATTCTATACAACATTCACCACAACATTCACCCACAATATTAACTTCAACATTCACCACAACATTCACCCACAATATTAACTTCAACATTCACCACAACATTCACCCACAATATTAACTTCAACATACAAGACAACATTCAGCAAAACTTTTTAGACAACGTTCAGGACACTATTCATCACTTCATTCACCACAACATTCAAGACCACATTCACGACAACATTAACCACAACATTCACCACAACATTTACTAAAACATTCACGACATCATTCTCCACAACATTAACCACAACATTAAATACAACATTCATGACAACATCCACAACAACATTCACCACAACATTCACCACAACATTCATCACAACATTTACTACAACATTCACCACAACATTCACCACAACATTAATCATAACAATCACTACAACATTCACAACAACATTAAAGACAACATTCACCACAACATTCACTACAACATTCAATACATCATTCGCTACAACATTCACTACAACTTTCAAGACAACATTCACCACAAGATTCGCCACATGATTCGCCACAACATTCACCACAACATTCACAACAACATTTACCACAACATTCACAACAACATTCACCACAACATTCAAGGCAACATTCAACACAACATTTACCACAACATTTCCCACAACATTCAAGACAACATTCACAACAATATTCACAACAACATTCACAACAACATTCACAACAACATTCACGAAAACATTCACCACAACATTCACCTCAACATTCACAACAACATTCACCTCTATATTCAAAACAACATTCACCACAACATTAACCATAGCATTCAAGATGACATTCACCACAACATTAACCACAACATGAAACCAAACATTCACAACAACATTAAATATAACATTTACCACAACATTCACCACAACATTCAAGACAACATTCACCACAACTTCTATACAACATTCACCACAACATTCACCTACAATATTAACCACAACGTTCACCACAACATTCACCCACAATATTAACCACAACATTCACCACAACATTCAAGACAACATTCACCACAACATACAAGACAACATTCAGCAAAACTTTTATGAAAACATTCCAGACAACATTCACCACAAAATTAAAGACAACATTTACCACAACATTCTCCTACAATATTAACTACAACATTCACCACAGCATTCAAGACAACATTCACAACAACATTAAAGACAACATTCACCACAACATTCACCACAACATTCATAACAACATTCACAACAACATTCGTAACAACATTCACCTCAATATTCCCCACAACATTCAAGACAACGTTCACCACAACATTCTTAACAACAATCATAACAACATTCACCACAATATTCACTGTGACATTCAAGACAACATTCATGACAACATTCAAGACAACATTCACCACAACATTCTATACAACCTTCACTACAACATTCACCCACAATATTAACTTTAACATTCACCACAACATTCAAGACAACATTCACCACAACATACAAGACAACATTCAGCAAAACTTTCTCGATAACGTTCAGGACAATATTCATCACTTCATTCACCACAACATTCAAGACCACATTCACCACAACATTCACCTCAACATTTACTAAAACATTCACGACAACATTAACCACAACATTCACTACAACATTCAAAACAACATTAAAGACATCATTCAGGACAACATCCACAACAACATTCACGACAATATTCACTACAACATTTATCACAACATTTACTACAACATTCACTACAACATTCACTACAACATTCACTACAACATTCACAAGAACATTAAAGACAACATTCACCACATCATTCACCACAACATTCACCACAACATTCATGACAACATTCACCACAGCATTCACCACAACATTCAAGGCCACAATTACTACAACATTCTAGACAACATTCACCACAACATTCATTGAACATTCAATACAACATTCGCAACAACTTTCACCACAACTTTCACGACAACATTCACCACAATATTGAAGACAAAATTCACCCCAATATTTACCACAATATTCACAACAACACTTACGACGACATTCACCACAACATTCACCACAACATTCAAAACAACATTCAAGACAACTTTCACCACAACACTCAAGACTACATTCATCACAAGATTCACCACAAGATTCACCTCAACATTCATGACAACATTTGCAACAACATTCTCAAGAACATTCACAACATTCAAGATAACATTCACCACTACACTCAAGACAACATTCACCACAAGATTCGCCACAAGATTCACCACAACATTCACCACAACATTCACAACAACATTCACACCACTTTTCACAACAACATTCACAACAACATTCAAAACAACAACATTCACCACAACATTCAAGGCAACATTTAACACTACATTTACTACAACATTTCCCTCAACATTCAAAACAACATTTCCCTCAACATTCAAAACAACATTTACAACAACATTCAAAACAACATTCACAACAACATTCATCACAACATTCATCACAACATTCAAGACAACATTCACCCACAACATTCACAACAACATTCAAGACAGAATTCATCACAATATTCACGACAACATTCACTTCTATATTCAAGACACCATTCACCACAACATTTACCATAGCATTCAAGATAACATTCACCACAACATTAATCACAACATTAAACCAAACATTCACAAGAACATTAGAGATAACATTCAGCACAACATTCACTTCAACATTAACGACAACATTCACCACAACATTCACCTAAATATTCACCACAACATTCAAAACAACATTCACCACAGCATTCAATACAACATTCACCTCATCATTCACCTACAATATTAACCACAACATTCACCCACAATATTAACCACAACATTCACCACAACATTCAAGACAACATTCACCACAACATTCAAGACAACATTCAGCAAAACTTTCATGTAAACGTTCAAGATAACATTTACCACAACATTCAAGACAGCATTCACAACAACATTCAAGACAACATTCAGCAAAACTTTCATGAAAACGTTCAAGACAACATTCACCACAACATTCAAGACAACATTCATGACAACATTAAAGACAACATTCACCACACCATTCAAGAAAATATTCACCACAACATGCAAGACAATATTCACCCCAACATTCACCAAAACATTCAAGACAACATTAACAACAACATTCAATACAACATTCACCACAACATTCAAGACAACATTCACCACAACATTCACCACCACATTCAAAAAAACATTCGCAACATTTCTACAACATTGACAACAACATTCACAGCACCATTCAAGACAACATTCACCACAATATTCACAACAACATTTACAACAACATTCAAGTCAACATTCACCACAACATTCACCACAACTTTCAAGACAACATTCACCACAATATTCACAACAACATTCACCACAACATTCAACACAACAATCACCACAACATTCGCCACAACATTCACCACAACTTTCAAGACAACATTACCACAACATTCACCACAACATTCGCCACAACATTCAACACAACATTCATCACAATATACAAGACAACATTCACCACAACATTCGCCACAACATTCAACACAACATTCATCACAATATACAAGACAACATTTACCACAATATTCACCACAACATTCAACACAACAATCACCACAACATTCACCACAACATTCAACACAACAATCATTACAACATTCGCCACAACATTCACCATAACACCCAAGACAACATTCACCACAACACTCAATACAACATTTACCACAACATTCACCACAATATTCACAACAACATTCACGACAAAATTCGAGACAACATTCACCACAACATTCAAGACAACATTCACCACAACATTCCTGACAACATTCACCACAACATTCACTACAACAATCAATACAACATTCAATACAACATTCGCTACAACATTCATCACAACTTTGAAGACAACATTCACCACAAAATTCGAGACAACATTCATAACAATATTCAAGACAACATTCACCACAACATTCCTGACAACATTCACCACAACATTCACTACAACAATCACTACAACATTCAATACAACATTCGCTACAACATTCACCACAACTTTCAAGACAACATTCACCACAAAATTCGAGACAACATTCACAACAACATTCAAGACAACATTCACCACAACATTCAAGACATTATTCAACTCAACAATCAGCACAACATTTAAGACAACTATCACCACAACATTTAAGTCAGCATTCAATACAACATTCACCACAACATTCAAAACTACATTCACCACAACATTCATGACAAAATTCACCATAACATTCTTCACAACATTCAAAACAACATTAACCACAACATTCACCACAACATTCGCCACAACATTCAACACAACATTCATCTCAATATTCAAGACAATATTCACCACAATATTCACCACAACATTCACCACAACATTCACCACAACATTCATCACAACATTCACTACAACATTCAAGACAATATTAACCACAATATTCAAGACAACATTCAGCACAACATTCACCACAACATTAAAGACAATATTCATCAAAACGTTAACAACAACATTCACTACAACATTTACCACATTTCCCACAACATTCATAACAACATTTATAAAAACATTCACAACAACATTCACAACAACATTCACCACAACATTCACAACAACATTCGTAACAACATTCACCTCAATATTCACCACAACATTCAAGACAACGTTCACCACAACATTCTTAACAACAATTACCACAACATTTACCACAATATTCACTGTGACATTCAAGACAACATTCATCACAATATTCAAGACAACATTCACCACAACATTCAATACAACCTTCACCACAACATTCACCCACAATATTAACTTCAACATTCACCACAACATTCAAGACAACATTCACCACAACATACAATACAACATTCAGCAAAACTTTCTAGACAACGTTCAGGACAATATTCTTCACTTCATTCACCACAACATACAATACAACATTCAGCAAAACTTTCTAGACAACGTTCAGGACAATATTCTTCACTTCATTCACCACAACATTCAAGACCACATTCTCCACAACATTAATCACAACATTCACCACAACATTTACTAAAACATTCACAACAACATTAACCACAACATTCACTACAACATTCAAAACATTATTAAAGACAACATTCAGGACAACATTCACAACAACATTCATCACAATATTCACTACAACATTCATCACAACATTTACTACAACATTCACTGCAACATTCACCACAACATTAACCACAACATTCACTACAACATTCACCACAGCATTCAAGACAACAATTACCACAACATTCATGACAACATTCACCACAACATTCACTACAATATTCACTACAACATTCAATACAACATTCGCTACAACATTCACCACAACTTTCAAGACAACATTCACCACAATATTCAAGACAACATTCACCCCAATATTTACCACAATATTCACAACAACATTTAAGACAACTTTCACCACAACACTCAAGACAACATTCATCGCAAGATTCACCACAAGATTCACCTCAACATTCAAGACAACATTCGCAACAACATCAAGACAGCATTCTTCACAATATTCAAAACAACATTCACATCAACATTAACAACGACATTCTCAACAACATTCACAACAACATTCATCACAACATTCAAGTCAACATTCAACACAACATTTACCACAACATTTACCACAACATTCAAAACAACATTTCCCTCAATATTCAAAACAACATTTACAACAACATTCACAACACCATTCACAACAACATTCATCACAACATTCACCACAATATTCAAGACAACATTCACCACACCATTCACAACAACATTCAAGACAGCATTCTTCACAATATTCATGACAACATTCACCTCTATATTCAAGACAACATTCTCCACAACATTTACCATAGCATTCAAGATAACATTCACCACAACATTAAACCAAACATTCACAGCAACATTAAAGATAACATTCACCACAACATTCACTACAACATTTACCACAACATTCACCACAACATCCATAAAAACATTCACAACAATATTCGTAAAAACATTCACCACAACATTCACTTCAACATTACAGACAACATTCACCACAACATTCACCTCAATATTCACCACAACATTCAAGACAACATTCACCACAACATTCAATACAACATTCACCACATCAATCACCTACAATATTAACCACAACATTCACCACAACATTCACCCACAATATTAACCACAACATTCAAGACAACATTCACCACATCATTCAAGACAACATTCAGCAAAACTTTCATGAAAACGTTCATGACAACATTCACCACAACATTCAAGACAACATTCAGGACAACATTCAAGACACCATTCAGCAAAACTTTCATGCAAACGTTCAAAACAACATTCACCTCAACATTCAAGGCAACAATCAAAACAACATTAAAGACAACATTGACCACACCATTCATGAAAATATTCATCACAACATGCAAGACAATATTCACCCCAACATTCACCAAAACATTCAAGACAACATTAACAACAACATTCAATACAACATTCACCACAACATTCAAGACAACATTCACCACAACATTCAAGACAATATTCACCACAACATTCACTACAACAATCACCCCAGTAATCATTACAACATTCACCACAATAATCATTACAACATTCACCACAACATATAAGAAAACATTCACCATAACACTCACGACAACATTCAGCAAAACATTAGTGACAACATTCACCACAACATTCAAACAACATTCACAGAAACATTCACCATAACATCCAAGCCAACATTCACTACAACATTCAAGAACACATTTAAGAAAACATTCACTGCAACATTCACCACAACATTTATCACAACATTTGAGACAACTTTGAAAACAACATTCAAAACAACTTTGAAAACAACATTCAAAACAACATTCACCACATCATTCACCACAACATTCACCACACTATTTACCACAACATTTACCACAACGTTCACAACAACATTAAGGGATAACGTTCAGCATAACATTCAAGACAGCATTCACCACCACATTCAAAACAACATTCACCACAATATTTACCACAACATTCAACACAACAATCACAATAACATACGTAACAACATTCACCACAACAATCATAACAACATTCACAATAACATACGTAACAACATTCAAGACAACATTCACCACAACATTAAATACAACATTTACCACAACATTCACCTACAATATTAACCACAACATTCACCACAGCATTCAAGACAACATTCACAACAACATTAAAGACAACATTCACCACAACATTCATAACAACATTCACAACAACATTCGTATCAACATTCACCTCAATATTCCCCACAACATTCAAGACAACGTTCACCACAACATTCTTAACAACAATCACCGCAACATTCACCACAATATTCACTGCGACATTCAAGACAACATTCATGACAACGTTCAAGACAACATTCACCACAACATTCAAGACAACGTTCACCACAACATACAAGACAACATTCAGCAAAACTTTTTAGACAACGTTCAGGACAATATTCATCACTTCATTCACCACAACATTCAAGACCATATTTACCACAACATTAACCACAACATTCACCACAACATTTACTAAAACATTCACGACAACATTCCCCACAACATTCAATACAACATTCAAAACAACATTAAAGACAACATTCAGGACAACATCCACAACAACATTCACCACAACATTCATCACAACATTTACTACAACATTTACTACAACATTCACCACAACATTCACCACAACATTAACCACAACATTCACTACAACATTCACAACAACATTCACCACAACATTCACCACAACATTCACCACAACATTCACCACAATATTCACAACAACATTTACAACAACATTCAAGTCAACATTCACCACAACATTCACCACAACTTTCAAGACAACATTCACCACAATATTCACAACAACATTCACCACAACATTCAACACAACAATCACCACAACATTCGCCACAACATTCACCACAACTTTCAAGATAACATTATCACAACATTCATCACAACATTCGCCACAATATTCAACACAACATTCATCACAATATACAAGACAACATTCACCACAACATTCGCCACAACATTCAACACAACATTCATCACAATATACAAGACAACATTTACCACAATATTCACCACAACATTCAACACAACAATCACCACAACATTCACCACAACATTCAACACAACAATCATTACAATATTCGCCACAACATTCACCATAACTTTCAAGACAACATTCACCACAACACTCAAGACAACATTTACCACAACATTCACCACAACATTCACAACAACATTCACGACAAAATTCGAGGCAACATTCACAACAACATTCAAGACAACATTCACCACAACATTCACCACAACATTCACCACAACATTCACTACAACAATCACTACAACATTCAATACAACATTCGCTACAACATTCACCACAACTTTCAAGACAACATTCACCACAAAATTCGAGACAACATTCACAACAACATTCAAGACAACATTCACCACATCATTCCAGACATTATTCAACTCAACAATCAGCACAACATTTAAGACAACTATCACCACAACATTTAAGTCAGCATTCAATACAACATTCACCACAACATTCAAGACTACATTCACCACAACATTCATGACAAAATTCACCATAACATTCTTCACAACATTCAAAACAACATTAACCACAACATTCACCACAACATTCGCCACAACATTCAACACAACATTCATCTCAATATTCAAGACAATATTCACCACAATATTCACCACAACATTCACCACAACATTCATCACAACATTCACTACAACATTCAAGACAATATTAACCACAATATTCAAGACAACATTCAGCACAACATTCACCACAACATTAAAGACAATATTCATCAAAACGTTACCCACAACATTCACTACAACATTAAAGGCAACATTCAAGATAACATTCACTACAACATTGAAGACAAAATTCACCACAACATTCAAAACAACATTTACCACAACATACACCACAACATTCACCAAAACATTCACCACAACATTAACCACAGCATTCAAGACAACATTAACCACAGCATTCAAGACAACATTAACCCACAACATTCACCACAACATTCAAGACAACATTCACCATGACATACACAACAACATTAACAACAAAATTCACCACAACATTCCCCACAGCATTCAAGACAACATTCACCACAAAATTAACCACAACATAAAACCAAACATTCACCAAAACATTCACCACAGCATTCAAGACAACATTCACCACAACATTAACCACAACATTAAACCAAACATTCACCACAACATTCACCAAAGCTTTCAAGACAACATTCAAAACAACATTCACCACAATATTAAAGAAAACATTCACCACAACAATAAAGACAACATTCACCACAACATACACCAAAAAATTCACCACAACATTCAGCACAGCAATCAAAACAACATTCACCACAACATTCACTACAACATTCATAACAACATTCACAACAACATACATAACAACATTCACCACAACATTCACCACAACATTCACAACCACATTCACAACAACATTCACCACAACA
Organism: Procambarus clarkii; assembly: GCF_040958095.1. Classification (NCBI taxonomy): domain Eukaryota; kingdom Metazoa; phylum Arthropoda; class Malacostraca; order Decapoda; family Cambaridae; genus Procambarus; species Procambarus clarkii. The sequence continues at coordinate 29,167,679 of NC_091164.1, read as the reverse complement.
TTAAAGACAACATTCACCACAACATTCATAACAAAATTCACAATAACATACGTAACAACATTCAAAATAGCATTCACCACAACATTAAATACAACATATACCACAACATTCACCTACAATATTAACCACAAAATTCACCACAGCATTCAAGACAACATTCACAACAACATTAAAGACAACATTCACCACAACATTCATAACAACATTCACAACAATATTCGTACCAACATTCACCTCAATATTCCCCACAACATTCAAGACAACGTTCACCACAACATTCAAGACAACATTCACAACAACATTAAGGACAACATTCACCACAACATTCACCACAACATTCATAACAAAATTCACAATAACATACGTAACAACATTCAAAATAGCATTCACCACAACATTAAATACAACATATACCACAACATTCACCTACAATATTAACCACAAAATTCACCACAGCATTCAAGACAACATTCACAACAACATTAAAGACAACATTCACCACAACATTCATAACAACATTCACAACAACATTCGTAACAACATTCACCTCAATATTCCCCACAACATTCAAGACAACGTTCACCACAACAGTCTTAACAACAATCACCACAACATTCACCACAAGATTCGCCACATGATTCACCACAACATTCACCACAACATTCACAACAACATTTACCCCAACATTCACAACAACATTCACAACAACATTCACCACAACATTCAAGGCAACATTCAACACAACATTTACCACATTTCCCACAACATTCAAAACAACATTTACAAAAACATTCACAACAACATTCACAACAACATTCACCACAACATTCACAACAACATTCGTAACAACATTCACCTCAATATTCACCACAACATTCAAGACAACGTTCACCACAACATTCTTAACAACAATTACCACAACATTTACCACAATATTCACTGTGACATTCAAGACAACATTCATCACAATATTCAAGACAACATTTACCACAACATTCTATACAACCTTCACCACAACATTCACCCACAATATTAACTTCAACATTCACCACAACATTCAAGACAACATTCACCACAACATACAATACAACATTCAGCAAAACTTTCTAGACAACGTTCAGGACAATATTCTTCACTTCATTCACCACAACATTCAAGACCACATTCTCCACAACATTAATCACAACATTCACCACAACATTTACTAAAACATTCACGACAACATTAACCACAACATTCACTACAACATTCAAAACAACATTAAAGACAACATTCAGGATAACATTCACAACAACATTCACAACAACATTCACCACAATATTCACTACAACATTCATCACAACATTTACTACAACATTCACTACAACATTCACCACAACATTAACCACAACATTCACTACAACATTCACAACAACATTAGAGACAACATCCACCACAACACTCACCACAACATTCACCACAGCATTCAAGACAACATTCCCCACAACATTCACTACAATATTCACTACAACATTCAATACAACATTCGCTACAACATTCACCACAACTTTCAAGACAACATTCACCACAATATTCAAGACAACATTCACCCCAATATTTACCACAATATTCACAACAACATTTAAGACAACTTTCACCACAACACTCAAGACAACATTCATCGCAAGATTCACCACAAGATTCACCTCAACATTCAAGACAACATTCGCAACAACATTCTCAAGAACATTCACAACAACATTCAAAGTAACATTCACCACAACACTCAAGACCACATTCACCACAACATTCACAACAACATTCGAGACAGCATTCTTCACAATATTCACAACAACATTCACATCAACATTAACAACATTCACAACACCATTCACAACAACATTCATCACAACATTCACCACAATATTCAAGACTACATTCACCACAACATTCACAACAACATTTAAGACAGCATTCTTCACAATATTCACGACAACATTCACCTCTATATTCAAGACAACATTCTCCACAAGATTTACCATAGCATTCTAGAAAACATTCACCACAACATTAACCACAACATTAAGCCAAACATTCAGAGCAACATTAAAGATAACATTCACCACAACATTTACTACAACATTTACCACAACATTCACCACAACATTCATAAAAACATTCACAACAATATTCGTAACAACATTCACCACAACATTCACTTCAACATTACAGACAACATTCATCACAACATTCACCTCAATATTCACCACAACATTCAAGACAACATTCATCACAACATTCAATACAACATTCACCACATCAATCACCTTCAATATTAACCACAGCATTCACCACAACATTCACCTACAATATTAACCACAACATTCAAGACAACATTCACCACATCATTCAAGACAACATTCAGCAAAACTTTCATGAAAACGTTCATGACAACATTCACCACAACATTCAAGACAACATTCAGAACAACATTCAAGACACCATTCAGCAAAACTTTCATGCAAACATTCAAAACAACATTCACCACAACATTCAAGACAACATTCAAAACACCATTAAAGACAACATTGACCACACCATTCATGAAAATATTCATCACAACATGCAAGACAATATTCACCCCAACATTCACCAAAACATTCAAGACAACATTAACAACAACATTCAATACAACATTCACCACAACATTCAAGACAACACTCACCACAACATTCAAGACAATATTCACTACAACATTCACTACAACAATCACCCCAGTAATCATTACAACATTCACTACAGTAATCATTACAACATTCACTACAGTAATCATTACAACATTCACCAAAACATTTAAGAAAACATTCACCATAACACTCACGACAACATTCAGCAAAACATTAGTGACAACATTCACCACATCATTCACAACAACATTCAAAACAACATTCACAGAAACATTCACCATAACATCCAAGCCAACATTCACCACAACATTTAAGAAAACATTCACCGCAACATTCACCACAACATTTACCACAACATTTAAGACAACTTTGAAAACAACATTCAAAACAACTTTGAAAACAACATTCAAAACAACATTCACCACACCATTCACCACAACATTCACCACACTATTTACCACAACATTCACCACAACGTTCACAACAACATTAAGGGATAACATTCACCATAACATTCAAGACAGAATTCACCACCACATTCAAAACAACATTCACCACAATATTTACCACAGCATTCAACACAACAATCACAACAACATACGTAACAACATTCACCACAACAATCATAACAACATTCACAATAACATACGTAACAACATTCAAGACAACATTGACCACAACATTAAATACAACATTTACCACAACATTCACCTACAATATTAACCACAAAATTTACCACAGCATTCAAGACAACATTCACAACAACATTAAAGACAACATTCACCACAACATTCATAACAACATTCACAACAACATTCGTATCAACATTCACCTCAATATTCCCCACAACATTCAAGACAACGTTCACCACAACATTCTTAACAACAATCACCACAATATTCACTGCGACATTCAAGACAACATTCATGACAACATTCAAGACAAAATTCACCACAACATTCAAGACAACATTCACCACAACATACAAGACAACATTCAGCAAAACTTTTTAGACAACTTTCAGGACAATATTCATCACTTCATTCACCACAACATTCAAGACCATATTTACCACAACATTAACCACAACATTCACCACAACATTTACTAAAACATTCACGACAACTGTTACGAACCCGGATCCAGCGTCCGAGCCAGGAGCAGTAACAACTACGCCATCTGTGGGTCAGCTCCCGAAACCCCCGCCAAACGGACGACGACACCTGGTGAGGACAGCGTGTACTGGCCTCGAGGACCAGTTTCCAGTCTGGTTCCGCGCTCAACACCGCCGCTCCTGACCTCTGGTGAAGTGGTGCTCCGACGACAGCGCCATCTATGGACTGGATACGTCAGGTGTTAGTATCTGAGCCTGTGAGTGTGGTGTATTAGTGTCCCAGTTATTGATGACGTGTCTGCTTACAGAGCCGACCTGGGACCACTGTGTTGAAGGTGGAGTCAGTCTACCCGAGGCAGCCAGTCTCCATACAGTGAAGTTTGCTGCAGCTGTTGTGACGTCGTCCCCCCGGAAGAACACTGTGGTGTGTTAAGCCTGCCAGTGGAGTGGCAGTGAAAGGATTTACCCGGGACCGACGGTTGGAGACGATAATCCACTGGGGTATTGAGGACAGGAGGGTGATTGGTGATATCACACGAGACTCCTGTCTAGGGCGTACCCCTTTTATCGTTCGTGGAGTGGCCGTACCAGCCTTGGTGGCTCAGTACCTGCCAGCAGACCTGCTGGACGTGTGGTTGACGGCCTCCACGACGGTGCCCCCAGTGGACCTGTGTTGTGGCTGACCTGTGGCCAGGGTAGGCTCGGCGTTCTCAGAGGACACGTCTTGAGGCCACGAAGAAAGCACCGCGGACTCAGCACCTAGCTTCTTGATCAAGAGTCTTCAGCAGAAGACTAGATTGTGCATGATCCCCTTTGTAAAGTGTTAATACCCCTCCCCCTTGTGTACTCTTTTATTTTATATATTTAAATGGTGATGGTACTAATTATAATATTAAGTTCTTAGCTTTCTTTCCATACTCCCTTTAAGTTACTTGCGTCACGGATCGCATCCCTTGAAAGCCTCTACTGGCTTGGGGTCGGATATATATATCTTCCTCTAACGACATCAGAGTAAGAACCCCGTTGCGTCCCGAGAGGGCCATAACAACAACATTCCCCACAACATTCAATACAACATTCAAAACAACATTAAAGACAACATTCAGGACAACATCCACAACAACATTCACCACAACATTCATCACAACATTTACTACAACATTTACTACAATATTCACCAACATTCACCACAACATTCACCACAACATTAACCACAACATTCACTACAACATTCACCACAACATTCACCACAACATTCACCACAACATTCACCACAACATTCACCACAACATTCAAGACAACAATTACCACAACATTCACCACAACATTCACTACAACATTCAATACAACATTCGCTACAACATTCACCACAACATTCAATACAACATTCAATACAACATTCGCTACAACATTCACCACAACTTTCAAGACAACATTCACCACAAGATTCGCCACAAGATTCACCACAACATTCACCACAACATTCACAACAACATTTACAACAACATTCACAACAACATTCACAAAAACATTCAACACAACATTCAAGGCAACATTCATCACAACATTTACCACAACATTTACCACAACATTCAAAACAACATTTACAAAAACATTCACAGCAAAATTCACAACAACATTCATCACAACATTCACCACGACATTCAAGACAACATTCACCACAACATTCACAACAACATTCAAGGCAGCATTCATCACAATATTCACGACAACATTCACCTTTATAATCATAGCATTCAAGATAACATTCACAACAACATTCACCACAACATTCCCACAACATTCATAACAACATTCACAACAATATTCGTAACAACATTCACCACAACATTCACCACTACATTCACCTCAATATTCACCACAACATTCAAGACAATATTCACCACAACATTCAATACAACATTCACCACAACATTCACCTACAATATTAACCACAACTTTCACCACAACATTCACCCACAATAATAACCACAACATTCACCACAACATTCCAGACAACATTCACCACAACATTCAAGACAACATTCAGCAAAACTTTCATGAAAACATTCAAGACAACATTTACCACAACATTCACCACAACATTAAAGACAACATTCACAATAACATATGTAACAACATTCAAGACAACATTCACCACAACATTAAATACAACATTTACCACAACATTCACCTACAATATTAACCACAACATTCACCACAGCATTCAAGACAACATTCACAACAACATTAAAGACAACATTCACCACAACATTCACCACAACATTCATAACAACGTTCACAACAACATTCATAACAACATTCACCTCAATATTCCCCATAACATTCAAGACAACGTTTACCACAACATTCTTAACAACAATCACCACAACATTCACCACAATATTCACTGCGACATTCAAGACAACATTCATGACAACATTCAAGACAACATTCACCACATCATTCAAGACAACATTCACCACAACATACAAGACAACATTCAGCAAAACTTTCTAGACAACGTTCAGGAAAATATTCATAACTTCATTCACCACAACATTCAAGATCATATTCATCACAACATTAACCACAACATTCACCACAACATTTACTAAAACATTCACGAGAACATTAACCACACCATTCACTACAACATTCAAAACAGCATTAAAGACAACATTCAGGACAACATCCACAACAACATTCACCACAATATTCACTACAACATTCATCACAACATTTACTACAACATTCACCACAACATTCACCACAACATTAATCACAACATTCACGACAACATTCACAACAACATTAAAGACAACATTCACCACAACATTCACCACAAGATTCATGACAACATTCACCACAGCATTCACCACAACATTCAAGACAACAATTACAACAACATTCCAGACAACATTCACCACAATATTCACTGAACATTCAATACAACATTCGCTACAACATTCACCACAACATTCAAGACAACATTCACCACAATATTCAAGACAAAATTCACCCCAATATTTACCACAATATTCACAACAACATTTAAGACAACATTCACCACAACATTCACCACAACATTCACAACAACATTCAAGACAACATTCACAACAACACTCTCCAGAACATTCACAACACAACAACATTCACAACACAACAACATTCACAACAACATTTACAAAAACATTCAAAACACTATTCACAACATTTACAACAACATTCAAGACAACAGTCACCACAATATTCAACACAACATTCAACACAACAATCGCCACAACATTCACCACAACTTTCAAGACAACATTAACCACAACATTCACCACAACATTCGCCACAACATTCAACACAACATTCATCACAATATTCAAGACAACATTTACCACAATATTCAACACAACATTCAACACAACAATCACCACAACATTCACCACAACATTCAACACACCAATCACCACAACATTCGACACAACATTCACCACAACTTTCAAGACAACACTCAAGAGAACATTTACCACAACATTCACCACAACATTCACCACAAAATTCGAGACAACATTCACCACAACATTCACCACAATATTCAAGACAAAATTCACCCAAATATTTACCACAATATTCACAACAACATTTAAGACAAAATTCACCACAACATTCACAACAACATTCACAACAACATTCAAGACAACTTTCACCACAACACTCAAGACAACATTCATCACAAGATTCACCACAAGATTCACCTCAACATTCAAGACAACATTCACAACAACATTCTCAAGAACATTCACAACAATATTCACAACAACATTCACAACAACATTTACAAAAACATTCACCACAATATTCACAACAACATTTACAACAACATCGAAGACAACATTCACAAAAATATTCAGCACAACATTCAACACAACAATCGCCACAACATTCACCACAATTTTCAAAACAACATTAACCACAACATTCACCACAACATTCGCCACAACATTCAACACAACATTCATCACACTATTGAAGACAACATTCACCACAATATTCAACACAACATTCAACACAACAATCACCACAACATTCACCACAACATTCAACACACCAATCACCACAACATTCACCACAACTTTCAAGACAACATTCACCACAACACTCAAGAGAACATTTACCACAACATTCACCACAACATTCACAACAACATTCACCACAAAATTCGAGACAACATTCACCACAACATTCAAGACAACATTCACCACAACATTCTAGACATTATTCAACTCAACAATCAGCACAACATTTAAGACAACATTCACCACAACATTTAAGTCAGCATTCAATACAACATTCACAACATTCAAGACTACATTCACCACAACATTCATGACAAAATTCAACATACATTCACCACAACATTCAAAACATTAACCACAACCTTCACCACACCATTCGCCACAACATTCAACACAACAGTTATCACAATATTCAAGACAACATTCACCACAATATTCACCACAACATTCACCACAACATTCACCACAACATGCACCACAACATTCACCACAACATTAAAGAAAATATTCATCACAACGTTAACCACAACATTCACTACAACATTAAAGACAACATTCAAGATAATATTCACCACAACATTCAAGACAAAATTCAACACAACATTCAAAACATCATTTACCACAACATACACCACAACATTCACCAAAACATTCACCACAACATTCACTACAGCATTCAAGAAAACATTAACCACAACATTCACCACAACATTCAAGACAACATTCACCATAACATACACCACAACCTTAAACACAAAATTCCCCGCAACATTCCCCACAGCATTCAAGACAACATTCATCACAACATTAAACCAAACATTCACCACAACATTCACTACAGCTTTCAAGACAACATTCAAAACAACATTCACCACAACTTTAAAGATAACATTCACCACAACAATAAAGACAACATTCACCACAACATACACCAAAAAATTCACAACAACATTCAGCACAGCAATCAAAACAACATTCACCACAACATTCATAATAACATTCACAACAACATACGTAATAACATTCACCACAACATTCACCATAACATTCACAACAACATTCACCACAATATTCACCACAACATTAAAGACAAAATTCACCACAACATTCACCACAACATTCATAACAAAATTCACAATAACATATGTAACAACATTCAAGACAGCATTCTCCACAACATTAAATACAACATTTACCACAACATTCACCTACAATACTAACCACAACATTCACCACAGCATTCAAGACAACATTCACAACAACATTAAAGACAACATTCACAACAACATTCTTAACAAAATTCACCACAATATTCCCCACAACATTCAAGACAACGTACACCACAACATTCAAGACAACGTTCACCACAACATTCTGAACAACAATCACCATAACATTCACCACAATATTCACTGCGACATTCAAGAAAACATTCATGACAACATTCAAGACAACATTCACCACAACATTCAAGACAACATTCTCCACAACATACAAGACAACATTCAGCAAAACTGTTTAGACAACGTTCAGGACAAAATTCATCACTTCATTCACCACAACATTCAAGACCATATTTACCACAACATTAACCACAACATTCACCACAACATTTACTAAAACATTCACGACAACATTCCCCACAATATTCAATACAACATTCAAAACAACATTAAAGACAACATTCAGGACAGCATCCAAACAACATTCACCACAACATTCATCACAACATTTACTACAACATTTACTACAACATTCACCACAACATTAACCACAACATTCACTACAACATTCACAACAACATTCACCACAACATTCACCACAACATTCACCACAACATTCACCACAATATTCACAACAACATTTACAACAACATTCAAGTCAACATTCACCTCAACATTCACCACAACTTTCAAGACAACATTCACCACAATATTCACAACAACATTCACCACAACATTCAACACAACAATCACCACAACATTCGCCACAACATTCACCACAACTTTCAAGACAACATTCATCACAACATTCATCACAATATACAATACAACATTCACCACAACATTCGCCACAACATTCACCACAACATTCGCCACAACATTCAACACAACATTCATCACAATATACAAGACAACATTTACCACAATATTCACCACAACATTCAACACAACAATCACCACAACATTCACCACAACATTCAACACAACAATCATTACAACATTCGCCACAACATTCACCATAACTTTCAAGACATTATTCACCACAACACTCAAGACAACATTTACCACAACATTCACCACAACATTCACAACAACATTCACGACAAAATTCGAGACAACATTCACCACAACATTCAAGACAACATTCACCACAACATTCCTGACAACATTCACCACAACATTCACTACAACAATCACTACAACATTCAATACAACATTCGCTACAATATTCACCACAACTTTCAAGACAACATTCACCACAAAATTTGAGACAACATTCACAACAACATTCAAGACAACATTCACCACATCATTCAAGACATTATTCAACTCAACAATCAGCACAACATTTAAGACAACTATCACCACAACATTTAAGTCAGCATTCAATACAACATTCACCACAACATTCAAGACTACATTCACCACAACATTCATGACAAAATTAACCATAACATTCTTCACAACATTCAAAACAACATTAACCACAACATTCGCCACAACATTAAACACAACATTCATCTCAATATTCAAGACAATATTCACCACAATATTCACCACAACTGTTACGAATCCGGATCCAGCGTCCGAGCCTGGAGCAGTGACAACCACGCCATCTGTGGGTCAGCTCCCGAAACCCCCGCCAAATGGACGACGACACCTAGTGAGGACAGCGTGTACTGGCCTCGAGGACCAGTTTCCAGTCTAGTTCAGCACTCTACACCGCCGCTCCTGACCTCTGGTGAGGTGGTGCTCCGACGACAGCGCCATCTATGGACTGGATACGTCAGGTGTTTGTGCCCGAGCCCGTAAGTATTAGTGTCCCGGTTATTGGTGACGTGTCTGCTTACAGAGCCGACCTGGGACCACTGTGATGGAAGTGGAGTCAGTCTACCCGAGGCAGCCAGTCTCCATACGGTGAAGTTTGCTGCAGCTGTTGTGACGTCGTCCCCCCGGAAGAACACTGTGGTGTGTTAGCCTGCCAGTGGAGTGGCAGTGAAAGGATTTACCCGGGACCGACTGTTGGAGACGATAATCCACTGGGGTATTGAGGACAGGAGGGTGATTGGTGATATCACACGAGACTCCTGTCTAGGGCGTACCCCTTATATCGTTCGTGGAGTGGCCGTACCAGCCTTGGTGGCTCAGTACCTGCCAGCAGACCAGCTGGACGTGTGGTTGACGGCCTCCACGACGGTGCCCCCAGTGGACCTGCGTTTTGGCTGACCTGTGGCCCGGGTAGGCTCGGTATTCTCAGAGGACACGTCGTGAGGCCACGAAGAAAGCACCGCGGACTCAGCACCTAGCTTCTTGATCAAGAGTCTTCAGCAGAAGACTAGATTGTGCATGATCCCCTTGTAAAGTGTTAATACCCCTCCCCCTTGTGTACTCTTTTATTCTATATATTTAATCGGTGATGGTGAACATTATAATATTAAGTTCTTAACTTTCTTTCCCTACTCCCTTTTAAGTTACTTGCGTCACGGATCTCATCCCTTGATAGCCACTACTGGCTTGGGAACGGATACATATATCTTCCTCTAACAACATCAGAGCAAGAACCCCGTTGCGTCCCGAGAGGGCCGTAACATAATTGGCATCCCCAGCGGGATCCGTCCCCTTGTTAAGTATGTTTGACAGGGGTGGTGAAGTGGCGTAATCCCTGTAAATAATTCCCCCTGTGTGTGACGATTGTGACGTTATACGTCCTGTGCGGTGCTCAGAGTGACCAAGTGCGATATTGTGCAGTGCGGTGCTCGCTGTGATTAAGCGATTAAGTGCAATATTGACTAGTGCGGTGCTCAGTGATTCAGTGCAATATTGTAGAGCGAAGTGTTCGCTTGGATTCAGTGCAATATTGGGTAGTGCGGTGCCTGAAGTGATTACGTGCAATATTGGCAAGTGCAGTGTTTGGTGCGATAAAGTGCAATATTGGCGTAGAACAGTGCTCGGTGTGTTAAGTGCTAACGTGTAAGCAGTGTGTTAAGTGCTAAGTGTTCCATCTGTGACAATGGCAGACAAAGCTACCATCGATGATCTGGACGAGGTTCAGGCTTTTCTGAACAGAGAAGATTGTCTTGCCAGATTAAAATATCTGAGTAAACCAGAGCTTGTACTAGTGAGCGCCTACCTGGAGATCAAGATCCGTGCCAGTGATTCCCGTGTGGAGATCTTGTCCAAGGTACACCGGCACCTGAAGGCAGAAGAGAAACAGGAAGGCGAGACTCCTAGTACAAAGGAAAGTGCAGACATAGCTTCCACGGAAAAGGAAGATAAGGGCAGTGACGTTGACAGTGATGCAGGTGAGCTTAATATCAGCTTCCTAACAGTCAAGATGCGTGCCCTAGAAATAAATCGTGATATAGATTGGAAGAAATTAGAGATGGAACGAGACTTAAAAGAAAAGGAATTGGCGATGAGGCGTTTAGAATTAGAAAGAGAAGAAAGAAAAGAAGAACGAGAAAGAGAAGAGAAACGAGAAAAAGAAGAGCGAGAAAGAGAAGAGAAACGAGAAAAAGAAGAGCGAGAAAGAGAAGAGAGACGAGAGAGGGAAGAACGAGAAAGAGAGAGAGAAGAACGAGACAGGCAAGAACGACAGGACAGAGAGGAAAAGGAGAGACAACATGAACTAGAAGTATTGCGGTTAGGTGGGCGGAGGCAAACGATGGACACCAGTGGTTTCGATCCGGTAAGAAACATCAAAATGGTCCCCAAATTCCATGAGAAGGAAGTGTCAAAGTTCTTTGCAGCCTTCGAGAAAGTCGCTGCCTCTTTGGAGTGGCCAAGGGAGAATTGGGCCATCATGATACAGTCAGTCTTGACTGGGAAGGCCCAAATCGCCTACTCTACGTTATCCCTTGACGACTCCGGCGATTACGACAAGGTGAAGAAGGTTGTGCTCATGGCGTACCAATTGGTACCTGAGGCGTACAGGCAGAAGTTTAGAAACCTGAAGAAGACCTCAGAGCACACTTTCACCGAGTTCGCCACGATCAAGGAGCGACTTTTTCAAGAATGGTGTGCCTCTCGGAAGGTGGAAACCAAGGAAGACCTCGAACAGCTGATTCTGCTCGAGGACTTCAAGGATTGTTTGTCTGGAGACCTCAAGACATACTTAGAAGAGCAGCAGGTGGAGACCTTGAGTGCAGCAGCCACCATGGCTGAAGAGTATATCCTGACTCATAGGCCGTCTGCTAAGTACGTCCCGAGGAATTACCAGCGCCGGTTTGACAGACCTCAGGACGATGAAGAGACTCCCGTCCCACGAAGCGCTAAGAAGACGCCCCCGAAGAACAAGTCCTAGTAGTCCGAAACACCGTAGTCCAAGGAGGAATATGGTGTGCTGGACTTTTGGGCAGAAAGGGCATGTAGCTGCTAGGTGCTGAGGCAGAAGAGGTGGCAGCGCACGAAGGGAGGTGATGTTGATGAGCTGTGTTACATCACCAGTAGGAAACCAGTCTACGACGACGCAGGAAGGACCAAGTTTGTTGGCCCCTCACACTTCAACCGGGTATGTAACGAGTGATCATACTGGTAGATCAATTGTAGTGCTCAGAGATAGTGGAGCAGCCCAGTCCCTGATCGTGAAGAGCTCGTTACCCGAGGGAGTAAGTGTGGATGGGAGACCAGAGGTTATCCTGGTTGGGTTTCCGAGAACGCAGTATATCGCCCCCTTAGTGCCAGTACATCTTGACTCGCCTTATTTCAGCGGCACATGTGCGTTGGCAGTAGTCGATACCCTCCCTGTGGCTGGGATTGACGTGGTACTAGCCAACGACTTGGTGACCGATTGGAGCACCAATCATCCCAAGGTTGCGGACGAGTCTACCGGAACAGCACGGTCTGAGGTAACAGGCAATGGTAATGTCCAGGTAAAGACAGACCCGGATTTGAACATGTCTAATTTGTCCTCTCCCCCGCAGATCGACAATTATCTAGCAGTGTCTCCTGATTCTCTCGACGAGGAACATGAAGTTAAGAAGGCAGAGGTACCTGAGCAAGAAGAGAGGCCTTGTGTGCGGGCACCCACGGATACCAACGAGTCTGGAGCGAAGGCGGATGTGTGCTTGCGGTATGGCAAGTTACAGCGTGTAGTGAACCAGCCAGAGATTCCCCAGACGTCAGAGGTAGGTGCGGTGTGTTCAAAAGGTCTAGTGCCCTTTTCGGTCCAAGCCAGGCGTGTGGATGTTGCCGGCTATGGACATGACTGGCTCGGGAAGCTTATCCCTCAATTGGCCTCATGTTTCTTAGCGATATTTTGTTTTATTCTCGTATGTGTTCTCGTTTGTGCTCTCAGTGAGGACCGGTGGACGACCCGACGAATGATGGCTCCCATGAACATCGTGAAGAGGTCCCAGGGATTGGAGATTTGTACTGCAGGTGTTGCAGTTGAAGAAGGGACCTGGAAGGTGATGGTTGATACAGGAGGTACGACATGTGATAATATGAGTGACTGTTTCCGACAGGTTGACACCCCCCGCGTGATTGCTGAGCCTCAACACAGTGTTATACGGAACGTTGGTCGACCTGACGGTTGCAGAGCGAATGCCATCTGCGACGTGCAAGCAGCCCTGTGGAAACTAGGTGTAAGCCTAGTAGAGGTGTATGCAGTAAGTATCGACTTATCCCCTGTCGCTATCACTCTGAATTATCAGACCCCTGTATTCCAGGTTCCTGTCTCCGCAGCCGTCATCGGTGCCTCGACGCAGAGAAGTGTCGAGTCACCCCAGATCGTGTCTACACGGATCCTTACTAGAGAGGTGTGAGATGATGCCCCTGCTTGACATCGCAGTGGAGACGTGGAAGACGTGGAAGATTACGTCAGGCAGATCATTGCCTTCAATCTTCAAGTTCCCGTTGTGCCGGAATTGCCCAGTAGGACAGTTCCGTGGACGAGACAGCCTCACCATTCCAGATTATAATGCATGTGTGTCCATTTGGAGTTGTGTCGTCGTACTAATTTGGTTTGTGTTTCTTTTTATAGAACCCCAAACCAAATTCTTTTTGGTGGGGAGGTGTTACGAACCCGGATCCAGCGTCCGAGCCTGGAGCAGTGACAACCACGCCATCTGTGGGTCAGCTCCCGAAACCCCCGCCAAACGGACGACGACACCTAGTGAGGACAGCGTGTACTGGCCTCGAGGACCAGTTTCCAGTCTAATTCAGCACTCTACACCGCCGCTCCTGACCTCTGGTGAGGTGGTGCTCCGACGACAGCGCCATCTATGGACTGGATACGTCAGGTGTTTGTGCCCGAGCCCGTAAGTATTAGTGTCCCGGTTATTGATGACGTGTCTGCTTACAGAGCCGACCTGGGACCACTGTGATGGAAGTGGAGTCAGTCTACCCGAGGCAGCCAGTCTCCATACGGTGAAGTTTGCTGCAGCTGTTGTGACGTCGTCCCCCCGGAAGAACACTGTGGTGTGTTAGCCTGCCAGTGGAGTGGCAGTGAAAGGATTTACCCGGGACCGACTGTTGGAGACGATAATCCACTGGGGTATTAAGGACAGGAGGGTGATTGGTGATATCACACGAGACTCCTGTCTAGGGCGTACCCCTTATATCGTTCGTGGAGTGGCCGTACCAGCCTTGGTGGCTCAGTACCTGCCAGCAGACCAGCTGGACGTGTGGTTGACGGCCTCCACGACGGTGCCCCCAGTGGACCTGCGTTTTGGCTGACCTGTGGCCCGGGTAGGCTCGGTATTCTGAGGACACGTCGTGAGGCCACGAAGAAAGCACCGCGGACTCAGCACCTAGCTTCTTGATCAAGAGTCTTCAGCAGAAGACTAGATTGTGCATGATCCCCTTGTAAAGTGTTAATACCCCTCCCCCTTGTGTACTCTTTTATTCTATATATTTAATCGGTGATGGTGAACATTATAATATTAAGTTCTTAACTTTCTTTCCCTACTCCCTTTTAAGTTACTTGCGTCACGGATCTCGTCCCTTGATAGCCACTACTGGCTTGGGAACGGATACATATATCTTCCTCTAACAACATCAGAGCAAGAACCCCGTTGTGTCCCGAGAGGGCCGTAACAACAACATTCACCACAACATTCATCACAACATTCACAACAACATTCAAGACAATATTAACCACAATATTCAAGACAACATTCAGCACAACATTCACCACAACATTAAAGACAATATTCATCAAAACGTTACCCACAACATTCACTACAACATTAAAGGCAACATTCAAGATAACATTCACTACAACATTGAAGACAAAATTCACCACAACATTCAAAACAACATTTACCACAACATACACCACAACATTCACCAAAACATTCACCACAACATTAACCACAGCATTCAAGACAACATAAACCACAGCATTCAAGACAACATTAACCACAACATTCACCACAACATTCATGACAACATTCACCATGACATACACAACAACATTAACAACAAAATTCACCACAACATTCCCCACAGCATTCAAGACAACATTCACCACAAAATTAACCACAACATAAAACCAAACATTCACCAAAACATTCACCACAGCATTCAAGACAACATTCACCACAACATTAACCACAACATTAAACCAAACATTCACCACAACATTAACCAAAGCTTTCAAGACAACATTCAAAACAACATTCACCACAACATTAAAGATAACATTCACCACAACAATAAAGACAACATTCACCACAACATACACCAGAAAATTCACCACAACATTCAGCACAGCAATCAAAACAACATTCACCACAACATTCACCACAACATTCATAACAACATTCAAAACAACATACGTAACAACATTCAAAATAGCATTCACCACAACATTAAATACAACATATACCACAACATTCACCTACAATATTAACCACAAAATTCACCACAACTTTCAAGACAACATTAACCACAACATTCACCACAACATTCGCCACAACATTCAACACAACATTCATCACAATATTCAAGACAACATTTGCCACAATATTCAACACAACATTCAACACAACAATCACCACAACATTCACCACAACATTAACCACAACATTAAACCAAACATTCACCACAACATTCACCAAAGCTTTCAAGACAACATTCAAAACAACATTCACCACAACATTAAAGATAACATTCACCACAACAATAAAGACAACATTCACCACAACATACACCAAAAAATTCACCACAACATTCAGCACAGCAATCAAAACAACATTCACCACAACATTCACCACAACATTCATAACAACATTCACAACAACATACATAACAACATTCACCACAACATTCACCACAACATTCACAACCACATTCACAACAACATTCACCACAACATTAAAGACAACACTCACCACAACATTCATAACAAAATTCACAATAACATACGTAACAACATTCAAAATAGCATTCACCACAACATTAAATACAACATATACCACAACATTCACCTACAATATTAACCACAAAATTCGCCACAGCATTCAAGACAACATTCACAACAACATTAAAGACAACATTCACCACAACATTCATAACAACATTCACAACAATATTCGTACCAACATTCACCTCAATATTCCCCACAACATTCAAGACAACGTTCACCACAACATTCAAGACAACATTCACAACAACATTAAGGACAACATTCCCCACAACATTCACCACAACATTCATAACAACATTCACAACAACATTCGTAACAACATTCACCTCAATATTCCCCACAACATTCAAGACAACGTTCACCACAACATTCTTAACAACAATCACCACAACATTCACCACAAGATTCGCCACATGATTGACCACAACATTCACCACAACATTCACAACAACATTTACCCCAACATTCACAATAACATTCACAACAACATTCACCACAACATTCAAGGCAACATTCAACACAACATTTACCACATTTCCCACAACATTCAAAACAACATTTACAAAAACATTCACAACAACATTCACAACAACATTCACCACAACATTCACAACAACATTCGTAACAACATTCACCTCAATATTCACCACAACATTCAAGACAACGTTCACCACAACATTCTTAACAACAATTACCACAACATTTACCACAATATTCACTGTGACATTCAAGACAACATTCATCACAATATTCAAGACAACATTCACTACAACATTCTATACAACCTTCACCACAACATTCACCCACAATATTAACTTCAACATTCACCACAACATTCAAGACAACATTCACCACAACATACAATACAACATTCAGCAAAACTTTCTAGATAATATTCAGGACAATATTCTTCACTTCATTCACCACAACAATCAAGACCACATTCTCCACAACATTAATCACAACATTCACCACAACATTTACTAAAATATTCACGACAACATTAACCACAACATTCACTACAACATTCAAAACAACATTAAAGACAACATTCAGGACAACATTCACAACAACATTCACCACAATATTCACTACAACATTCATCACAACATTTACTACAACATTCACTACAACATTCACCACAACATTAACCACAACATTCACTACAACATTCACAACAACATTAGAGACAACATCCACCACAACATTCACCACAACATTCACCACAGCATTCAAGACAACTATTACCACATCATTCATGACTGTCGGAAAATCCGACACCATTTAATATATCATACAGATAATAACTGTATTACCAACAAGTTACCCATAGAAAACGTAACTTGTAGTGGAATTACCGTCTATAGAAAACGGGATATCATCACCACATACTATTATAATTCACCAGCTATTCTGCTGGGAATTGTTCTTAAATACATTAGTCTTTGGACTTTACCATCATAAAAACATCTTATATAAATTAACTTAATTATCAATATTAAAGTAGAGTAAATGTGACCCTTCTATCACCTTTGGAAATCTGGACAAAGTAGGCCAGGCGTCAGAGTGAGAAGGGGCAGCCATTGTTGTGTCACCTCCGAGACGTGTGGAGCAAATTCGGCTCCTATCATTCTGGACAATGTCGGCCAGTAACGTCAATAGTATGGAGTGTTAAACAGCCATTGTTTATAACGAGACCAGAGGCTCACACGGGAGCAAATTCGGCTCCTGTTAATTTTACTTGGACGTAGTGTTATGGAAACCAAAGGTACCATCTCCAACACGATGTCTACAATTCAAGTTAAGTGTCTATCCGAAACCCGTTTATCATTCATTTATGGCCATTAATGTCAGGATATAGGGTGATCCAGTTAGATCACGTGGAAGCCTCAAACTAAAGGTAATTAAGCCAGGTCTTCATGTTCCATGTACTGTTTTCTCTGATATACTTGTCATATATAGGTATCTGGCTTCACAGCTAGCGCACTTTTGACAGGTCAAGACGAGGATGCAAGATTTTGTGCACCAGTTACTGGGTGATGGAAGCTGCCTCAAAGAGGATAATTTGGTGTCTACACCCTAGTTATACCTGGTGGACTAACCTGCTGTACTATAAGATAAGGAACCTCATCAATGTATGTAGCTATTACTGTAGTTTGATTGGCTGCATATATATTAATTTAATAACCCCCCCCTAATGTGTAGAGGATCGATTTGTGAGATTATGAGATTATTGCAGAAATACAGTCCACTTATCATTATACAAATTGCTATCGAAGTATATAAATTAACGTAAATATAAATTCATATAAATTAAATAAATATAAATCTCACAGGTCGGTTCCCACATTATTTTGGTCATCTTCGAACCGGATGACGGATTATTTGATCCTATGAACCCACATTTGGTCATCTTAGTACCGGATGAACCAGTTAACCAGTGGATTCATTAAATATACTAGTGCAGTGTTATTTAAACAAAGGCCAGCCAGTCAAAGACGGCAGCGTAGCCTCGAGGGAGCTCAGGAGCCTCCCTCAGCCCAGTTAAGCCTTAGTCAGCGGTTTCATGCACACCCACAGAAATTTGGTGGTGTGTTATTTCGTGAAATGACAGCGCTAATATTGAAGCCAGCCAAGTAGTGACTGTGTCTTCGCGAGATTGTTCACGGATTTCGTGGTGTTACATTTCGCGAGAGATTATCTACGAATTTTGTGGACTTTATTTCGCGAGGTCACTAATAACATTTAATACTTCTAGATAATATTAGAAGTTTCATAGAGGCTAATTAAGAGGCTATTATCAATAATTGTGTATATTATTTCTCCAAAATAGAGAATTATTTAATATAAATTGCACTAGTGATCACAGTATAATATTTACTAATTGTCAACCCACAACAGGGTAGGATATTAACCATTGACTAGTTGAACTATTATCGTTCATCCTAGTCCCATTATTACTATAGTCAGTTGTACTATATTGAATAACCTAACACCATTAATGAATGGTGCAGACCCTATTTTGGGTGTAATTTTTATCAACTCGAATTGAGTTGTATATATAATAATTTACTTATGATCATTACACCTTTGAGTGATTAATTAGTGTCTCTACCATCCTAGGGTGATATAGAAGAGCTAACCTAAAGGTACTTCCAGTGACACTGGTTTATCACTCAAATCATTAGTGTGTATGATTGTATATATATAATGTGTATTAATTTTAAGTGCTAACTTCTAGTAGAGGTAGGATTATTGCCTAGTGAGTGCAGAATTTACCCTAGGCTACCATTAGAGCTTGTTCAGTATTATGAGCAGCCCAAGTACAAGTCCCACAAGGCTTTACCAACTAGCCAGTATGGATAATGCAGGGAGAATGAAAAGAACCCTTGCAGGTCTTAAAGGCCACTTAACAAGACAGATCAAGAAATGTGAAGATTTGTCACAACAATCAACAGTTGATTATGCTGACCTGGAAAGCTATTATCAAGCAGCTGCAGGTAAATTTGAGCAAATCAAATGCCAAATGGCTGTCCTTGTGGGGGCAGACTACTACCATCGATTCATCGGTGGCCCTACTAAATATCAGGGTATAACCATGTTAAAGTCTGCAGGAGGTAAATTACTCTCAGGCCCAGTATCAAGCCTGAGGAGACCTATGCCTGCAGATAAACAATACCAATAGAAATCTAAATTTGTCAGCTGATTATATTTCTCCAGTAGCATTATACTAAGGAGATTACAGCTGACTATACCAACAGAGGTTGATGTTAGTATCATCATTTAAAGCTGAAGATGAGTTCATGAGGCCTCAGTGGCAAATCAGTGAACAGTAGCCTAAAACAGCTACAAGTCACTGCGACCAATGTCACTGAACCCACTGCAGTCTCAGAACCATACTTTACTTTAATGATGAGCTATTCAATCTTCTGAAACAATTAACTAAATTAAACCCTAATAAATCTGATGACTGATTTGATACATTTATTATTTAATCAAGATGTATTCCATGGGCCTCAGTGTTTATATATCAGTGACCAGTTACCTGAAGAAACTTCAAGTTATATCTAATGTCACTGATCTCACTGCAGTCCCTGAATCATACTTGACTGTAGTACTTGATCACATTCAGTCTTCTGGGTTAAATAATATGCAATAAGGCTTGAATATTAGCCTTTCAAGAGTTGACAGGGAAATGAAATCGCATTAGACTTCTAACCCCTGCAACTCTAGTACGGGACATCCGTCCTGTACGAACAGACACACAAATGTGTGATTACTAACTACTAACATCAAATTAATCTAATAATTCGAAGGAGGAGTATCGGTGTTCGTCTGTTCTAAAGAGGACTTCGACCCGTGAGCAGCCCCTGGGGAATTATGTCGGAAAATCCGACACCATTTAATATATCATACAGATAATAACTGTATTACCAACAAGTTACCCATAGAAAACGTAACTTGTAGTGGAATTACCGTCTATAGAAAACGGGATATCATCACCACATACTATTATAATTCACCAGCTATTCTGCTGGGAATTGTTCTTAAATACATTAGTCTTTGGACTTTACCATCATAAAAACATCTTATATAAATTAACTTAATTATCAATATTAAAGTAGAGTAAATGTGACCCTTCTATCACCTTTGGAAATCTGGACAAAGTAGGCCAGGCGTCAGAGTGAGAAGGGGCAGCCATTGTTGTGTCACCTCCGAGACGTGTGGAGCAAATTCGGCTCCTATCATTCTGGACAATGTCGGCCAGTAACGTCAATAGTATGGAGTGTTAAACAGCCATTGTTTATAACGAGACCAGAGGCTCACACGGGAGCAAATTCGGCTCCTGTTAATTTTACTTGGACGTAGTGTTATGGAAACCAAAGGTACCATCTCCAACACGATGTCTACAATTCAAGTTAAGTGTCTATCCGAAACCCGTTTATCATTCATTTATGGCCATTAATGTCAGGATATAGGGTGTCCCGGTTAGATCACGTGGAAGCCTCAAACTAAAGGTAATTAAGCCAGGTCTTCATGTTCCATGTACTGTTTTCTCTGATATACTTGTCATATATAGGTATCTGGCTTCACAGCTAGCGCACTTTTGACAGGTCAAGACGAGGATGCAAGATTTTGTGCACCAGTTACTGGGTGATGGAAGCTGCCTCAAAGAGGATAATTTGGTGTCTACACCCTAGTTATACCTGGTGGACTAACCTGCTGTACTATAAGATAAGGAACCTCATCAATGTATGTAGCTATTACTGTAGTTTGATTGGCTGCATATATATTAATTTAATAACCCCCCCCTAATGTGTAGAGGATCGATTTGTGAGATTATGAGATTATTGCAGAAATACAGTCCACTTATCATTATACAAATTGCTATCGAAGTATATAAATTAACGTAAATATAAATTCATATAAATTAAATAAATATAAATCTCACAGGTCGGTTCCCACAATGACAACATTCACCACAACATTCACTACAATATTCACTACAACATTCAATACAACATTCGCTACAACATTCACCACAACTTTTAAGACAACATTCACCACAATATTCAAGACAACATTCACCCCAATATTTACCACAATATTCACAACAACATTTAAGACAACTTTCACCACAACACTCAAGACAACATTCATCGCAAGATTCACCACAAGATTCACCTCAACATTCAAGACAACATTCGCAACAACATTCTCAAGAACATTCACAACAACATTCAAAGTAACATTCACCACAACACTCAAGATCACATTCACCACAACATTCACAACAACATTCGAGACAGCATTCTTCACAATATTCACAACAACATTCACATCAACATTAACAACAACATTCACAACAACATTCACAACAACATTCATCACAACATTCAAGTCAACATTCAACACAACATTTACCACAACATTTACCGCAACATTCAAAACAACATTTCCCTCAACATTCAAAAAAACATTTACAACAACATTCACAACACCATTCACAACAACATTCATCACAACATTCACCACAATATTCAAGACAACATTCACCACAACATTCACAACAACATTCAAGACAGCATTCACCACATCAATCACCTACAATATTAACCACAACATTCACCACAACATTCACCTGCAATATTAACCACAACATTCAAGACAACATTCACCACATCATTCAAGACAACATTCAGCAAAACTTTCATGAAAACGTTCATGACAACATTCACCACAACATTCAAGACAACATTCAGAACAACATTCAAGACACCATTCAGCAAAACTTTCATGCAAACGTTCAAAACAACATTCACCACAATATTCAAGACAACATTCACCACAACATTCACAACAACATTCAAGACAGCATTCACCACATCAATCATCTACAATATTAACCACAACATTCACCACAACATTCACCTGCAATATTAACCACAACATTCAAGACAACATTCACCACATCATTCAAGACAACATTCAGCAAAACTTTCATGAAAACGTTCATGACAACATTCACCACAACATTCAAGACAACATTCAGAACAACATTCAAGACACCATTCAGCAAAACTTTCATGCAAACGTTCAAAACAACATTCACCACAATATTCAAGACAACATTCACCACAACATTCACAACAACATTCAAGACAGCATTCACCACATCAATCACCTACAATATTAACCACAACATTCACCACAACATTCACCTGCAATATTAACCACAACATTCAAGACAACATTCACCACATCATTCAAGACAACATTCAGCAAAACTTTCATGAAAACGTTCATGACAACATTCACCACAACATTCAAGACAACATTCAGAACAACATACAATACAACATTCAGCAAAACTTTCTAGACAATATTCAGGACAATATTCTTCACTTCATTCACCACAACATTCAAGACCACATTCTCCACAACATTAATCACAACATTCACCACAACATTTACTAAAACATCCACGACAACATTAACCACAACATTCACTACAACATTCAAAACAACATTAAAGACAACATTCAGGACAACATTCACAACAACATTCACCACAATATTCACTACAACATTCATCACAACATTTACTACAACATTCACTACAACATTCACCACAACATTAACCACAACATTCACTACAACATTCACAACAACATTAGAGACAACATCCACCACAACATTCACCACAACATTCACCACAGCATTCAAGACAACAATTACCACAACATTCATGACAACATTCACCACAACATTCACTACAATATTCACTACAACATTCAATACAACATTCGCTACAACATTCACCACAACTTTTAAGACAACATTCACCACAATATTCAAGACAACATTCACCCCAATATTTACCACAATATTCACAACAACATTTAAGACAACTTTCACCACAACACTCAAGACAACATTCATCGCAAGATTCACCACAAGATTCACCTCAACATTCAAGACAACATTCGCAAAAACATTCTCAAGAACATTCACAACAACATTCAAAGTAACATTCACCACAACACTCAAGATCACATTCACCACAACATTCACAACAACATTCGAGACAGCATTCTTCACAATATTCACAACAACATTCACATCAACATTAACAACAACATTCACAACAACATTCACAACAACATTCATCACAACATTCAAGTCAACATTCAACACAACATTTACCACAACATTTACCGCAACATTCAAAACAACATTTCCCTCAACATTCAAAAAAACATTTACAACAACATTCACAACACCATTCACAACAACATTCATCACAACATTCACCACAATATTCAAGACAACATTCACCACAACATTCACAACAACATTCAAGACAGCATTCACCACATCAATCACCTACAATATTAACCACAACATTCACCACAACATTCACCTGCAATATTAACCACAACATTCAAGACAACATTCACCACATCATTCAAGACAACATTCAGCAAAACTTTCATGAAAACGTTCATGACAACATTCACCACAACATTCAAGACAACATTCAGAACAACATTCAAGACACCATTCAGCAAAACTTTCATGCAAACGTTCAAAACAACATTCACCACAACATTCAAGACAACATTCAAAACACCATTAAAGACAACATTGACCACACCATTCATGAAAATATTCATCACAACATGCAAGACAATATTCTCCCCAACATTCACCAAAACATTCAAGACAACATTAACAACAACATTCACCACAACATTCAAGACAACATTCACCACAACATTCAAGACAATATTCACCACAACATTCACTACAACAATCACCCCAGTAATCATTACAACATTCACCACCGTAATCATTACAACATTCACCAAAACATTTAAGAAAACATTCACCAAAACACTCACGACAACATTCAGCAAAACATTAGTGACAACATTCACCACAACATTCACAACAACATTCAAAACAACATTCACAGAAACATTCACCATAACATCCAAGCCAACATTCACCACAACATTCAAGACAACATTTAAGAAAACATTCACAGCAACATTCACCACAACATTTACCACAACATTTAAGACAACTTTGAAAACAACATTCAAAACAACTTTGAGAACAACATTCAAAACAACATTCACCACACCATTCACCACAACATTCACCACACTATTTACCACAACATTCACCACAACGTTCACAAAAAATTAAGGGATAACATTCACCATAACATTCAAGACAGCATTCACCACCACATTCAAAACAACATTCACCACAATATTTACCACAACATTCAACACAACAATCACAACAACATACGTAACAACATTCACCACAACAATCATAACAACATTCACAATAACATACGTAACAACATTCAAGACAACATTGACCACAACATTAAATACAACATTTACCACAACATTCACCTACAATATTAACCACAAAATTTACCACAGCATTCAAGACAACATTCACAACAACATTAAAGACAACATTCACCACAACATTCATAACAACATTCACAACAACATTCGTATCAACATTCACCTCAATATTCCCCACAACATTCAAGACAACGTTCACCACAACATTCTTAACAACAATCACCACAACATTCACCACAATATTCACTGCGACATTCAAGACAACATTCATGACAACATTCAAGACAACATTCACCACAACATTCAAGACAACATTCACCACAACATACAAGACAACATTCAGCAAAACTTTTTAGACAACGTTCAGGACAATATTCATCACTTCATTCACCACAACATTCAAGACCATATTTACCACAACATTAACCACAACATTCACCACAACATTTACTAAAACATTCACGACAACATTCCCCACAACATTCAATACAATTTTCAAAACAACATTAAAGACAACATTCAGGACAACATCCACAACAACATTCACCACAACATTCATCACAACATTTACTACAACATTTACTACAATATTCACCACAACATTCACCACAACATTAACCACAACATTCACTACAACATTCACAACAACATTCACCACAACATTCACCACAACATTCACCACAACATTCACCATAACATTCACCACAACATTCAAGACAACAATTACCACAACATTCCAGACAACATTCACCACAACATTCACTACAACATTCAATACAACATTCGCTACAACATTCACCACAACATTCACTACAACATTCAATACAACATTCGCTACAACATTCACCACAACTTTCAAGACAAGATTCACCACAAGATTCGCCACAAGATTCACCACAACATTCACCACAACATTCACAACAACATTTACAACAACATTCACAACAACATTCACAACAACATTCAACACAACATTCAAGGCAACATTCATCACGACATTTACCACAACATTCAAAACAACATTTCCCTCAACATTCAAAACAACATTTACAAAAACATTCACAGCAAAATTCACAACAACATTCATCACAACATTCACCACGACATTCAAGACAACATTCACCACAACATTCACAACACCATTCAAGGCAGCATTAATCACAATATTCACGACAACATTCACCTTTATAATCATAGCATTCAAGATAACATTAACACATCATTAATCCAAACATTCACAACAACATTAAAGATAACATTCACAACAACATTCACCACAACATTCCCACAACATTCATAACAACATTCACAACAATATTCGTAACAACATTCACCACAACATTCACCACTACATTCACCTCAATATTCACCACAACATTCAAGACAATATTCACCACAACATGCAATACAACATTCACCACAACATTCACCTACAATATTAACCACAACTTTCACCACAACATTCACCCACAATAATAACCACAACATTCACCACAACATTCCAGACAACATTCACCACAACATTCAAGACAACATTCAGCAAAACTTTCATGAAAACATTCAAGACAACATTTACCACAACATTCACCACAACATTAAAGACAACATTCACAATAACATACGTAACAACATTCAGGACAACATTCACCACAACATTAAATACAACATTTACCACAACATTCACCTACAATATTAACCACAACATTCACCACAGCATTCAAGACAACATTCACAACAACATTAAAGACAACATTCACCACAACATTCACCACAACATTCATAACAACATTCACAACAACATTCATAACAACATTCACCTCAATATTCCCCATAACATTCAAGACAACGTTTACCACAACATTCTTAACAACAATCACCACAACATTCACTACAATATTCACTGCGACATTCAAGACAACATTCATGACAACATTCAAGACAACATTCACCACAACATTCTATACAACCTTCACTACAACATTCACCCACAATATTAACTTTAACATTCACCACATCATTCAAGACAACATTCACCACAACATACAAGACAGCATTCAGCAAAACTTTCTAGACAATGTTCAGGACAATATTCATAACTTCATTCACCACAACATTCAAGACCATATTCACCACAACATTAACCACAACATTCACCACAACATTTACTAAAATATTCACGAGAACATTAACCACAACATTCACTACAACATTCAAAACAGCATTAAAGACAACATTCAGGACAACATCCACAACAACATTCACCACAATATTCACTACAACATTCATCACAACATTTACTACAACATTCACCACAACATTCACCACAACATTAACCACAACATTCACGACAACATTCACAACATTAAAGACAACATTCACCACAACATTCATGACAACATTCACCACAGCATTCACCACAACATTCAAGACAACAATTACAACAACATTCCAGACAACATTCACCACAATATTCACTGAACATTCAATACAACATTCGCTACAACATTCACCACAACATTCAAGACAACATTCACCACAATATTCAAGACAAAATTCACCCCAATATTTACCACAATATTCACAACAACATTTAAGACAACATTCACCACAACATTCACCACAACATTCACAACAACATTCAAGACAACTTTCACCACAACACTCAAGACAACATTCATCACAAGATTCACCACAAGATTCACCTCAACATTCAAGACAACATTCACAACAACATTCTCAAGAACATTCACAACACAACAACATTCACAACAACATTTACAAAAACATTCAAAACAATATTCACAACATTTACAACAACATTCAAGACAACAGTCACCACAATATTCAAAGCAACATTCAACACAACAATCGCCACAACATTCACCACAACTTTCAAGACAACATTAACCACAACTTTCAAGACAACATTAACCACAACATTCACCACAACATTCACCACAACTTTCAAGACAACATTCACCACAACACTCAAGAGAACATTTACCACAACATTCACCACAACATTCACAACAACATTCACCACAAAATTCGAGACAACATTCACCACAACATTCACAACAACATTCAAGACAACTTTCACCACAACACTCAAGACAACATTCATCACAAGATTCACCACAAGATTCACCTCAACATTCAAGACAACATTCACAACAACATTCTCAAGAACATTCACAACAATATTCACAACAACATTCACAACAACATTTACAAAAACATTCATCACAATATTCACAACAACATTTACAACAACATTGAAGACAATATTCACAAAAATATTCAGCACAACATTCAACACAACAATCGCCACAACATTCACCACAACTTTCAAGACAACATTAACCACAACATTCACCACAACATTCGCCACAACATTCAACACAACATTCATCACACTATTGAAGACAACATTCACCACAATATTCAACACAATATTCAACACAACAATCACCACAACATTCACCACAACATTCAACACACCAATCACCACAACATTCGCCACAACATTCACCACAACTTTCAAGACAACATTCACCACAACACTCAAGAGAACATTTACCACAACATTCACCACAACATTCACAACAACATTCACCACAAAATTCGAGACAACATTCACCACAACATTCAAAACAACATTCACCACAACATTCAAGACATTATTCAACTCAACAATCAGCACAACATTTAAGACAACATTCACCACAACATTTAAGTCAGCATTCAATACAACATTCACAACATTCAAGACTACATTCACCACAACATTCATGACAAAATTCAACATAACATTCACCACAACATTCAAAACAACATTAACCACAACATTCACCACACCATTCGCCACAACATTCAACACAACATTTATCACAATATTCAAGACAACATTCACCACAATATTCACCACAACATTCACCACAACATTCACCACAACATGCACCACAACATTCACCACAACATTAAAGACAATATTCATCACAACGTTAACCACAACATTCACTACAACATTAAAGACAACATTCAAGATAATATTCACCACAACATTCAAGACAAAATTCAACACAACATTGAAAACATCATTTACCACAACATACACCACAACATTCACCAAAACATTCACCACAACATTCACTACAGCATTCAAGAAAACATTAACCACAACATTCATCACAACATTCAAGACAACATTCACCATAACATACACCACAACCTTAAACACAAAATTCACCGCAACATTCCCCACAGCATTCAAGACAACATTCACCACAACATTAAACCAAACATTCACCACAACATTCACTACAGCTTTCAAGACAACATTCAAAACAACATTCACCACAACATTAAAGATAACATTCACCACAACAATAAAGACAACATTCACCACAACATACACCAAAAAATTCACAACAACATTCAGCACAGCAATCAAAACAACATTCACCACAACATTCATAATAACATTCACATCAACATACGTAATAACATTCACCACAACATTCACCATAACATTCACAACAACATTCACCACAATATTCACCACAACATTAAAGACAACATTCACCACAACATTCACCACAACATTCATAACAAAATTCACAATAACATATGTAACAACATTCAAGACAGCATTCTCCACAACATTAAATACAACATTTACCACAACATTCACCTACAATACTAACCACAACATTCACCACAGCATTCAAGACAACATTCACAACAACATTAAAGACAACATTCACCTCAACATTCACCACAACATTCATTACAACATTCACAACAACATTCGTAACAAAATTCACCACAATATTCCCCACAACATTCAAGACAACGTACACCACTGTAACACGGGTTCGGGTTCCTCTCTCTTTAC
Source organism: Procambarus clarkii (assembly GCF_040958095.1). Taxonomy (NCBI): domain Eukaryota; kingdom Metazoa; phylum Arthropoda; class Malacostraca; order Decapoda; family Cambaridae; genus Procambarus; species Procambarus clarkii. The sequence continues at coordinate 29,136,447 of NC_091164.1, read as the reverse complement.
TTCCTTCTTTCTACTCCCTCTACCCGTATTCTTACTTTTATTTCTAAACCAAGGGACTCCAAAACTTTTAACAAAGCCAACTCCACGCCACGTGGTCCTAAGACGATTGACCGACTTAGGATTCTACACCCAGTATGACGTGACCTAAGCTCTGAACAAAACCCTAGAGTCACCTCTGCTGCCACCACCAGACCAGTAATACAAGAGCAATGATCGAGGTCTGGATCGATCACGCTAATTAATCAACCTAGGGGCTTGATCCCCACTATAAACGATGACCTTGAGTGTGGAATAAATTACACGGTAATGATAATTCCGATTCGATGTTAGAATCGGCGCCCAATGCAACTCTGCCTCGTGTGGACCACGTGACCAGGACAAGTATACACATAAACAAATGGAAACAATAAAATGCAAATTAATAACAAATTTAATTTATTAAAAGAAAACTAAAACAAAATCTAAAAAATGTTCACTCCCTATCACTTTAACACTCCCTACTTGACCTGAGTGGCAAATGAGACTATTTCTATACTTAACAATAGCAACTATACCTTGGGCGACCAGCTAGTTGTCTTGGGGAGAGGTAAGATGTTTGACCTCTCCCAGCTGCTTCCGTGACCCCACTGACTTGTCCTCGTCTGGCCTAGCCCAGACTAGAACCTTGTATTGTTCCGCATCGCTTACCCAGTTACTTTAGCACGGTTAAGTTATAACAATTATCCTCTGTTTATACTGAATTGATCCAGACTGGTTGAATTATTTTACTGAATTAAATTACAAACATCTAACGGCAGAGCTGTTCCCGATCACAAAAATGGTTATTAAAACTTTGAGAAATATTAGACATGTCAACCCTGCTGACCTATGACCGCCGGTCACTCCGCCTCAAAAGTTAGATCTGATTCGTGACGTCACTGATGGTGACTTAAACTCAATAATTAGAATACTCTTGATATTGTACCCAGTACTATTATACAATACAATTTTAATGCAAAATGAATAAAGGCTAATTTTCTCTAAATTCCTGAATACTATAGGATGATTCATTATACGCAGATATGAACAAAGCGTCGGTTATTTCCACCGCGAATTCCCCTGGGGGTCAGGTCACCATGCGGCTCAGCTTCCCATTCTCTTTTGTCGATAAACCACTCTGGATAATTCTTACAACAGCCTAGTTTGTTACACCACAACATTCAAGACAACGTTCACCACAACATTCTGAACAACAATCACCATAACATTCACCACAATATTCACTGCGACATTCAAGAAAACATTCATGACAACATTCAAGACAACATTCACCACAACATTCAAGACAACATTCTCCACAACATACAAGACAACATTCAGCAAAACTGTTTAGACAACGTTCAGGACAAAATTCATCACTTCATTCACCACAACATTCAAGACCATATTTACCACAACATTAACCACAACATTCACCACAACATTTACTAAAACATTCACGACAACAATCCCCACAACATTCAATACAACATTCAAAACAACATTAAAGACAACATTCAGGACAACATCCACAATAACATTCACCACAACATTCATCACAACATTTACTACAACATTTACTACAACATTCACCACAACATTCACCACAACATTAACCACAACATTCACTACAACATTCACCACAACATTCACCACAACATTAACCACAACATTCACTACAACATTCACAACAACATTCACCACAACATTCACCACAACATTCACCACAACATTCACCACAATATTCACAACAACATTTACAACAACATTCAAGTCAACATTCACCACAACATTCACCACAACTTTCAAGACAACATTCACCACAATATTCACAACAACATTCACCACAACATTCAACACAACAATCACCACAACATTCGCCACAACATACACCACAACTTTCAAGACAACATTATCAAAACATTCATCACAACATTCGCCACAATATTCAACACAACATTCATCACAATATACAAGACAACATTCACCACAACATTCGCCACAACATTCAACACAACATTCATCACAATATACAAGACAACATTTACCACAATATTCACCACAATATTCAACACAACAATCACCACAACATTCACCACAACATTCAACACAACAATCATTACAACATTCGCCACAACATTCACCATAACTTTCAAGACAACATTCACCACAACACTCTAGACAACATTTACCACAACATTCACCACAACATTCACAACAACATTCACGACAAAATTCGAGACAACATTCACCACAACATTCAAGACAACATTCACCACAACATTCCTGACAACATTCACCACAACATTCACTACAGCAATCACTACAACATTCAATACAACATTCGCTACAACATTCACCACAACTTTCAAGTCAACATTCACCACAAAATTAGAGACAACATTCACAACAACATTCAAGACAACATTCACCACATCATTCAAGATATTATTCAACTCAACAATCAGCACAACATTTATGACAACTATCGCCACAACATTTAAGTCAGCATTCAATACAACATTCACCACAACATTCAAGACTACATTAACCACAGCATTCATGACAAAATTCACCATAACATTCTTCACAACATTCAAAACAACATTAACCACAACATTCACCACAACATTCGCCACAACATTCAACACAACATTCATCTCAATATTCAAGACAATATTCACCTCAATATTCACCACAACATTCACCACAACATTCATCACAACATTCACTACAACATTCAAGACAATATTAACCACAATATTCAAGACAACATTCAGCACAACATTCACCACAACATTAAAGATAATATTCATCAAAACGTTACCCACAACATTCACTACAACATTAAAGGCAACATTCAAGATAACATTCAAGACAACATTAACCACAACATTCACCACAACATTCAAGACAACATTCACCATGACATACACAACAACATTAACAACAAAATTCACCACAACATTCCCCACAGCATTCAAGACAACATTCACCACAAAATTAACCACAACATAAAACCAAACATTCACCAAAACATTCACCACAGCATTCAAGACAACATTCACCACAACATTAACCACAACATTAAACCAAACATTCACCACAACATTCACCAAAGCTTTCAAGACAACATTCAAAACAACATTCACCACAACATTAAAGATAACATTCACCACAACAATAAAGACAACATTCACCACAACAAACACCAAAAAATTCACCACAACATTCAGCACATCAATCAAAACAACATTCACCACAACATTCACCACAACAATCATAACAACATTCACAACAACATACATAACAACATTCACCACAACATTCACCACAACATTCACAACCACATTCACAACAACATTCACCACAACATTAAAGACAACATTCACCACAACATTCATAACAAAATTTACAATAACATACGTAACAACATTCAAAATAGCATTCACCACAACATTAAATACAACATATACCACAACATTCACCTACAATATTAACCACAAAATTCACCACAGCATTCAAGACAACATTCACAACAACATTAAAGACAACATTCACCACAACATTCATAACAACATTCACAACAATATTCGTACCAACATTCACCTCAATATTCCCCACAACATTCAAGACAACGTTCACCACAACATTCAAGACAACATTCACAACAACATTAAGGACAACATTCACCACAACATTCACCACAACATTCATAACAACATTCACAACAACATTCATAACAACATTCACCTCAATATTCGCCACAACATTCAAGACAACGTTCACCACAACATTCTTAACAACAATCACCACAACATTCACCACAAGATTCGCCACATGATTCACCACAACATTCACCACAACATTCACAACAACATTTACCCCAACATTCACAACAAAATTCACAACAACATTCACCACAACATTCAAGGCAACATTCAACACAACATTTACCACATTTCCCACAACATTCAAAACAACATTTACAAAAACATTCACAACAACATTCACAACAACATTCACCACAACATTCACAACAACATTCGTAACAACATTCACCTCAATATTCACCACAACATTCAAGACAACGTTCACACAACATTCTTAACAACAATTACCACAACATTTACCACAATATTCACTGTGACATTCAAGACAACATTCATCACAATATTCAAGACAACATTCACCACAACATTCTATACAACCTTCACCACAACATTCACCCACAATATTAACTTCAACATTCACCACAACATTCAAGACAACATTCACCACAACATACAATACAACATTCAGCAAAACTTTCTAGACAACGTTCAGGACAATATTCTTCACTTCATTCACCACAACATTCAAGACCACATTCTCCACAACATTAATCACAACATTCACCACAACATTTACTAAAACTTTCACGACAACATTAACCACAACATTCACCACAATATTCACTACAACATTCATCACAACATTTACTACAACATTCACTACAACATTCACCACAACATTCACCACATTATTAACCACAACATTCATTACAACATTCACAACAACATTAGAGACAACATCCACCACAACATTCACCACAACATTCACCACAGCATTCAAGACAACAATTACCACAACATTCACGACAACATTCACCACAACATTCACTACAATATTCACTACAACATTCAATACAACATTCGCTACAACATTCACCACAACTTTCAAGACAACATTCACCACAATATTCAAGACAACATTCACCCCAATATTTACCACAATATTCACAACAACATTTAAGACAACTTTCACGACAACACTCAAGACAACATTCATCGCAAGATTCACCACGAGATTCACCTCAACATTCAAGACAACATTCGCAACAACATTCTCAAGAACATTCACAACAACATTCAAAGTAACATTCACCACAACACTCAAGACCACATTCACCACAACATTCACAACAACATTCGAGACAGCATTCTTCACAATATTCACAACAACATTCACATCAACATTAACAACAACATTCACAACAACATTCACAACAACATTCATCACAACATTCAAGTCAACATTCAACACAACATTTACCACAACATTTACCGCAACATTCAAAACAACATTTCCCTCAACATTCAAAAAAACATTTACAACAACATTCACAACATCATTCATAACAACATTCATCACAGCATTCACCACAATATTCAAGAGAACATTCACCACAACATTCACAACAACATTCAAGACAGCATTCTTCACAATATTCACGACAACATTCACCTCTATATTCAAGACAACATTCTCCACAAGATTTACCATAGCATTCTAGATAACATTCACTACAACATTAACCACAACATTAAGCCAAACATTCAGAGCAACATTAAAGATGACATTCACCACAACATTCACTACAACATTTACCACAACATTCACCACAACATTCATAAAAACATTCACAACAATATTCGTAACAACATTCACCACAACATTCACTTCAACATTACAGACAACATTCATCACAACATTCACCTCAATATTCACCACAACATTCAAGACAACATTCATCACAACATTCAATACAACATTCACCACATCAATCACCTACAATATTAACCACAACATTCACCACAACATTCACCTACAATATTAACCACAACATTCAAGACAACATTCACCACATCATTCAAGACAACATTCAGCAAAACTTTCATGAAAACGTTCATGACAACATTCACCACAACATTCAAGACAACATTCAGAACAACATTCAAGACACCATTCAGCAAAACTTTCATGCAAACGTTCAAAACAACATTCACCACAACATTCAAGACAACATTCAAAACACCATTAAAGACAACATTGACCACACCATTCATGAAAATATTCATCACAACATGCAAGACAATATTCACCCCAACATTCACCAAAACATTCAAGACAACATTAACAACAACATTCAATACAACATTCAAGACAACATTCACCACAACATTCAAAACAATATTCACCACAACATTCACTACAACAATCACCCCAGTAATCATTACAACATTCACCAAAACATTTAGGAAAACATTCTTCATAACACTCACGACAACATTCAGCAAAACATTAGTGACAACATTCACCACAACATTCACAACAACATTCAAAACAACATTCACAGAAACATTCACCATAACATCCAAGCCAACATTCACCACAACATTCAAGACAACATTTAAGAAAACATTCACCACAACATTCACCACAACATTTACCACAACATTTAACACAGCTTTGAAAACAACATTCAAAACAACTTTGAAAACAACAATCAAAACAACATTCACCACACAATTAACCACAACATTCACCACACTATTTACCACAACATTCACCACAACGTTCACAACAACATTAAGGGATAACATTCACCATAACATTCAAGACAGCATTCACCACCACATTCAAAACAACATTCACCACAATATTTACCACAACATTCAACACAACAATCACAACAACATACGTAAGAACATTCACCACAACAATCATAACAACAATCACAATAACATACGTAACAACATTCAAGACAACATTGACCACAACATTAAATACAACATTTACCACAACATTCACCTACAATATTAACCACAAAATTTACCACAGCATTCAAGACAACATTCACAACAACATTAAAGACAACATTCACCACAACATTCATAACAACATTCACAACAACATTCGTATCAACATTCACCTCAATATTCCCCACAACATTCAAGACAACGTTCACCACAACATTCTTAACAACAATCACCACAACATTCACCACAATATTCACTGCGACATTCAAGACAACATTCATGACAACATTCAAGACAACATTCACCACAACATTCAAGACAACATTCTCCACAACATACAAGACAACATTCAGCAAAACTTTTTAGACAACGTTCAGGACAATATTCAACACTTCATTCACCACAACATTCAAGACCATATTTACCACAACATTAACCACAACATTCACCACAACATTTACTAAAACATTCACGACAACATTCCCCACAACATTCAATACAACATTCAAAACAACATTAAAGACAACATTCAGGACAACATCCACAACAACATTCACCACAACATTCATCACAACATTTACTACAACATTTACTACAATATTCACCACAACATTCACCACAACATTAACCACAACATTCACTACAACATTCACAACAACATTCACCACAACATTCACCACAACATTCACCACAACATTCACCATAACATTCACCACAACATTCAAGACAACAATTACCACAACATTCACCACAACATTCACAACAACATTCACTACAACATTCAATACAACATTCGCTACAACATTCACCACAACATTCACTACAACATTCAAGGCAACATTCATCACAACATTTACCACAACATTTACCACAACATTCAAAACAACATTTCCCTCAACATTCAAAACAACATTTCCCACAACATTCAACACAACATTCATCACAATTTTCAAGACAACATTTGCCACAATATTCAACACAACATTCAACACAACAATCACCACAACATTCACCACAACATTCAACACACCAATCACCACAACATTCGCCACAACATTCACCACAACTTTCAAGACAACATTCACCACAACACTCAAGAGAACATTTACCACAACATTCACCACAACATTCACAACAACATTCACCACAAAATTCGAGACAACATTCACCACAACATTCAAGACAACATTCACCACAACATTCAAGACATTATTCAACTCAACAATCAGCACAACATTTAAGACAACATTCACCACAACATTTAAGTCAGCATTCAATGCAACATTCACAACATTCAAGATTACATTCACCACAACATTCATGACAAAATTCAACATAACATTCACCACAACATTCAAAACAACATTAACCACAACATTCACCACACCATTCGCCACAACATTCAACACAACATTTATCACAATATTCAAGACATCATTCACCACAATATTCACCACAACATTCACCACAACATTCACCACAACATGCACCACAACATTCACCACAACATTAAAGACAATATTCATCACAACGTTAACCACAACATTCACTACAACATTAAAGACAACATTCAAGATAATATTCACCACAACATTCAAGACAAAATTCAACACAACATTCAAAACATCATTTACCACAACATACACCACAACATTCACCAAAACATTCACCACAACATTCACTACAGCATTCAAGAAAACATTAACCACAACATTCACCACAACATTCAAGACAACATTCACCATAACATACACCACAACCTTAAACACAAAATTCACCGCAACATTCCCCACAGCATTCAAGACAACATTCACCACAACATTAAACCAAACATTCACCACAACATTCACTACAGCTTTCAAGACAACATTCAAAACAACATTCACCACAACATTAAAGATAACATTCACCACAACAATAAAGACAACATTCACCACAACATACACCAAAAAATTCACAACAACATTCAGCACAGCAATCAAAACAACATTCAACACAACATTCATAATAACATTCACAACAACATACGTAATAACATTCACCACAACATTCACAACAACATTCACCACAATATTCACCACAACATTAAAGACAACATTCACCACAACATTCACCACAACATTCATAACAAAATTCACAATAACATATGTAACAACATTCAAGACAGCATTCTCCACAACATTAAATACAACATTTACCACAACATTCACCTACAATACTAACCACAACATTCACCACAGCATTCAAGACAACATTCACAACAACATTCACCACAACATTCATAAAATCATTCACAACAACATTCGTAACAAAATTCACCACAATATTCCCCACAACATTCAAGACAACGTACACCACAACATTCAAGACAACGTTCACCACAACATTCTGAACAACAATCACCATAACATTCACCACAATATTCACTGCGACATTCAAGAAAAAATTCATGACAACATTCAAGACAACATTCACCACAACATTCAAGACAACATTCTCCACAACATACAAGACAACATTCAGCAAAACTGTTTAGACAACGTTCAGGACAAAATTCATCACTTCATTCACCACAACATTCAAGACCATATTTACCACAACATTAACCACAACATTCACCACAACATTTACTAAAACATTGACGACAACATTCCCCACAACATTCAATACAACATTCAAAACAACATTAAAGACAACATTCAGGACAACATCCACAACAACATTCACCACAACATTCATCACAACATTTACTACAACATTTACTACAACATTCACCACAACATTCACCACAACATTAACCACAACATTCACTACAACATTCACAACAACATTCACCACAACATTCACCACAACATTCACCACAACATTCACCACAATATTCACAACAACATTTACAACAACATTAAAGTCAACATTCACCACAACATTCACAACAACTTTCAAGACAACATTCACCACAATATTCACAACAACATTCACCACAACATTCAACACAACAATCACCACAACATTCGCCACAACATTCACCACAACTTTCAAGACAACATTATCACAACATTCGCCACAATATTCAACACAACATTCATCACAATATACAAGACAACATTCACCACAACATTCGCCACAACATTCAACACAACATTCATCACAATATACAAGACATTTACCACAATATTCACCACAACATTCAACACAACAATCACCACAACATTCACCACAACATTCAACACAACAATCATTACAACATTCGCCACAACATTCACCATAACTTTCAAGACAACATTCACCACAACACTCAAGACAACATTTACCACAACATTCACCACAACATTCACAACAACATTCACGACAAAATTCGAGACAACATTCACCACAACATTCAAGACAACATTCACCACAACATTCCTGACAACATTCACCACAACATTCACTACAACAATCACTACAACATTCAATACAACATTCGCTACAACATTCACCACAACTTTCAAGACAACATTCACCACAAAATTCGAGACAACATTCACAACAACATTCAAGACAACATTCACCACATCATTCAAGACATTATTCAACTCAACAATCAGCCCAACATTTAAGACAACTATCACCACAACATTTAAGTCAGCATTCAATACAACATTCACCACAACATTCAAGACTACATTAACCACAACATTCATGACAAAATTCACCATAACATTCTTCACAACATTCAAAACAACATTAACCACAACATTCACCACAACATTCGCCACAACATTGAACACAACATTCATCTCAATATTCAAGACAATATTCACCACAATATTCACCACAACATTCACCACAACATTCATCACAACATTCACTACAACATTCAAGACAATATTAACCACAATATTCAAGACAACATTCAGCACAACATTCACCACAACATTAAAGACAATATTCATCAAAACGTTACCCACAACATTCACTGCAACATTAAAGGCAACATTCAAGATAACATTCACTACAACATTGAAGACAAAATTCACCACAACATTCAAAACAACATTTACCACAACATACACCACAACATTCACCAAAACATTCACCACAACATTAACCACAGCATTCAAGACAACATTAACCACAGCATTCAAGACAACATTAACCACAACATTCACCACAACATTCAAGACAACATTCACCATGACATACACAACAACATTAACAACAAAATTCACCACAACATTCCCCACAGCATTCAAGACAACATTCACCACAAAATTAACCACAACATAAAACCAAACATTCACCAAAACATTCACCACAGCATTCAAGACAACATTCACCACAACATTAACCACAACATTAAACCAAACATTCACCACAACATTCACCAAAGCTTTCAAGACAACATTCAAAACAACATTCACCACAACATTAAAGATAACATTCACCACAACAATAAAGACAACATTCACCACAACATACACCAAAAAATTCACCACAACATTCAGCACAGCAATCAAAACAACATTCACCACAACATTCACCACAACATTCATAACAACATTCACAACAACATACATAACAACATTCACCACAACATTCACCACAACATTCACAACCACATTCACAACAACATTCACTACAACATTAAAGACAACATTCACCACAACATTCATAACAAAATTCACAATAACATACGTAACAACATTCAAAATAGCATTCACCACAACATTAAATACAACATATACCACAACATTCACCTACAATATTAACCACAAAATTCACCACAGCATTCAAGATAACATTCACAACAACATTAAAGACAACATTCACCACAACATTCATTACAACATTCACAACAATATTCGTACCAACATTCACCTCAATATTCCCCACAACATTCAAGACAACGTTCACCACAACATTCAAGACAACATTCACAACAACATTAAGGACAACATTCACCACAACATTCACCACAACATTCATAACAACATTCACAACAACATTCATGACAACATTCACCACAACATTCACTACAATATTCACTACAACATTCAATACAACATTCGCTACAACATTCACCACAACTTTCAAGACAACATTCACCACAATATTCAAGACAACATTCACCCCAATATTTAACACAATATTCACAACAACATTTAAGACAACTTTCACCACAACACTCAAGACAACATTCATCGCAAGATTCACCACAAGATTCACCTCAACATTCAAGACAACATTCGCAACAACATTCTCAAGAACATTCACAACAACATTCAAAGTAACATTCACCACAACACTCAAGACCACATTCACCACAACATTCACAACAACATTCGAGACAGCATTCTTCACAATATTCACAACAACATTCACATCAACATTAACAACAACATTCACAACAACATTCACAACAACATTCATCACAACATTCAAGTCAACATTCAACACAACATTTACCACAACATTTACCGCAACATTCAAAACAACATTTCCCTCAACATTCAAAAAAACATTTACAACAACATTCACAACACCATAACAACATTCATCACAACATTCACCACAATATTCAAGAGAACATTCACCACAACATTCACAACAACATTCAAGACAGCATTCTTCACAATATTCACGACAACATTCACCTCTATATTCAAGACAACATTCTCCACAAGATTTACCATAGCATTCTAGATAACATTCACCACAACATTAAGCCAAACATTCAGAGCAACATTAAAGATAACATTCACCACAACATTCACTACAACATTTACCACAACATTCACCACAACATTCATAAAAACATTCACAACAATATTCGTAACAACATTCACCACAACATTCACTTCAACATTGCAGACAACATTCATCACAACATTCACCTCAATATTCACCACAACATTCAAGACAACATTCATCACAACATTCAATACAACATTCACCACATCAATCACCTACAATATTAACCACAACATTCACCACAACATTCACCTACAATATTAACCACAACATTCAAGACAACATTCACCACATCATTCAAGACAACATTCAGCAAAACTTTCATGAAAACGTTCATGACAACATTCACCACAACATTCAAGACAACATTCAGAACAACATTCAAGACACCATTCAGCAAAACTTTCATGCAAACGTTCAAAACAACATTCACCACAACATTCAAGACAACATTCAAAACACCATTAAAGACAACATTGACCACACCATTCATGAAAATATTCATCACAACATGCAAGACAATATTCACCCCAACATTCACCAAAACATTCAAGACAACATTAACAACAACATTCAATACAACATTCACCACAACATTCAAGACAATAGTCACCACAACATTCACTACAACAATCACCCCAGTAATCATTACAACATTCACCACAGTAATCATTACAACATTCACCAAAACATTTAAAGAAAACATTCACCATAACACTCACGACAACATTCAGCAAAACATTAGTGACAACATTCACCACAACATTCACAACAACATTCAAAACAACATTCACAGAAACATTCACCATAACATCCAAGCCAACATTCACCACAACATTCAAGACAACATTTAAGAAAACATTCACCGCAACATTCACCACAACATTTACCACAACATTTAAAACAGCTTTGAAAACAACATTCAAAACAACTTTGAAAACAACATTCAAAACAACATTCACCACACAATTAACCACAACATTCACCACACTATTTACCACAACATTCACCACAACGTTCACAACAACATTAAGGGATAACATTCACCATAACATTCAAGACAGCATTCACCACCACATTCAAAACAACATTCACCACAATATTTACCACAACATTCAACACAACAATCACAACAACATACGTAACAACATTCACCACAACAATCATAACAACATTCACAATAACATACGTAACAACATTCAAGACAACATTGACCACAACATTAAATACAACATTTACCACAACATTCACCTACAATATTAACCACAAAATTTACCACAGCATTCAAAACAACATTCACAACAACATTAAAGACAACATTCACCACAACATTCATAACAACATTCACAACAACATTCGTATCAACATTCACCTCAATATTCCCCACAACATTCAAGACAACGTTCACCACAACATTCTTAACAACAATCACCACAACATTCACCACAATATTCACTGCAACATTCAAGACAACATTCATGACAACATTCAAGACAACATTCACCACAACATTCAAGACAACATTCACCACAACATACAAGACAACATTCAGCAAAACTTTTTAGACAACGTTCAGGACAATATTCATCACTTCATTCACCACAACATTCAAGACCATATTTACCACAACATTAACCACAACATTCACCACAACATTTACTAAAACATTCACGACAACATTCCCCACAACATTCAATACAACATTCAAAACAACATTAAAGACAACATTCAGGACAACATCCACAACAACATTCACCACAACATTCATCACAACATTTACTACAACATTTACTACAATATTCACCACAACATTCACCACAACATTAACCACAACATTCACTACAACATTCACAACAACATTCACCACAACATTCACCACAACATTCACCACAACATTCACCATAACATTCACCACAACATTCAAGACAACAATTACCACAACATTCCAGACAACATTCACCACAACATTCACTACAACATTGAATACAACATTCGCTACAACATTCACCACAACATTCACTACAACATTCAATACAACATTCGCTACAACATTCACCACAAGATTCGCCACAAGATTCACCACAACATTCACCACAACATTCACAACAACATTTACAACAACATTCACAACAACATTCACAAGAACATTCAACACAACATTCAAGGCAACATTCATCACAACATTTACCACAACATTTACCACAACATTCAAAACAACATTTCCCTCAACATTCAAAACAACATTTACAAAAACATTCACAGCAAAATTCACAACAACATTCATCACAACATTCACCACGACATTCAAGACAACATTCACCACAACATTCACAACACCATTCAATGCAGCATTCATCACAATATTCACGACAACATTCACCTTTATAATCATAGCATTCAAGATAACATTCACCACATCATTAAACCAAACATTCACAACAACATTAAAGATAACATTCACAACAACATTCACCACAACATTCCCACAACATTCATAACAACATTCACAACAATATTCGTAACAACATTCACCACAACATTCACCACTACATTCACCTCAATATTCACCACAACATTCAAGACAATATTCACCACAACATTCAATACAACATTCACCACAACATTCACCTACAATATTAACCACAACTTTCACCACAACATTCACCCACAATAATAACCACAACATTCACCACAACATTCCAGACAACATTCACCACAACATTCAAGACAACATTCAGCAAAACTTTCATGAAAACATTCAAGACAACATTTACCACAACATTCACCACAACATTAAAGACAACATTCACAATAACGTACGTAACAACATTCAAGACAACAATCACCACAACATTAAATACAACATTTACCACAACATTCACCTACAATATTAACCACAACATCCACCACAGCATTCAAGACAACATTCACAACAACATTAAAGACAACATTCACCACAACATTCACCACAACATTCATAACAACATTCACAACAACATTCATAACAACATTCACCTCAATATTCCGCATAACATTCAAGACAACGTTTACCACAACATTCTTAACAACAATCACCACAACATTCACCACAATATTCACTGCGACATTCAAGACAACATTCATGACAACATTCAAGACAACATTCACCACAACATTCTATACAACCTTCACTACAACATTCACCCACAATATTAACTTTAACATTCACCACATCATTCAAGACAACATTCACCACAACATACAAGACAACATTCAGCAAAACTTTCTAGACAACGTTCAGGACAATATTCATAACTTCATTCACCACAACATTCAAAACCATATTCACCACAACATTAACCACAACATTCACCACAACATTTACTAAAACATTCACGAGAACATTAACCACAACATTCACTACAACATTTAAAACAGCATTAAAGACAACATTCAGGACAACATCCACAACAACATTCACCACAATATTCACTACAACATTCATCACAACATTTACTACAACATTCACCACAACATTCACCACAACATTAACCACAACATTCACGACAACATTCACAACATTAAAGACAACATTCACCACAACATTCACCACAACATTCATGACAACATTCACCACAGCATTCACCACAACATTCAAGACAACAATTACAACAACATTCCAGACAACATACACCACAATATTCACTGAACATTCAATACAACATTCGCTACAACATTCACCACAACATTCAAGACAACATTCACCACAATATTCAAGACAAAATTCACCCCAATATTTACCACAATATTCACAACAACATTTAAGACAACATTCACCACAACATTCACAACAACATTCAAGACAACTTTCACCACAACACTCAAGACAACATTCATCACAAGATTCACCACAAGATTCACCTCAACATTCAAGACAACATTCACAACAACATTCTCAAGAACATTCACAACACAACAACATTCACAACAACATTTACAAAAACATTCAAAACAATATTCACAACATTTACAACAACATTCAAGACAACAGTCACCACAATATTCAACACAACATTCAACACAACAATCGCCACAACATTCACCACAACTTTCAAGACAACATTAACCACAACATTCACCACAACATTCGCCACAACATTCAACACAACATTCATCACAATATTCAAGACAACATTTACCACAATATTCAACACAACATTCAACACAACAATCACCACAACATTCACCACAACATTCAACACACCAATCACCACAACATTCGCCACAACATTCACCACAACTTTCAAGACAACATTCACCACAACACTCAAGAGAACATTTACCACAACATTCACCACAACATTCACAACAACATTCACCACAAAATTCGAGACAACATTCACCACAACATTCACAACAACATTCACCACAAAATTCGAGACAACATTCACCACAATATTCAAGACAAAATTCACCCCAATATTTACCACAATATTCACAACAACATTTAAGACAAAATTCACCACAACATTCACCACAACATTCACAACAACATTCAAGACAACTTTCACCACAACACTCAAGACAACATTCATCACAAGATTCACCACAAGATTCACCTCAACATTCAAGACAACATTCACAACAACATTCTCAAGAACATTCACAACAATATTCACAACAACATTCACAACAACGTTTACAAAAACATTCACCACAATATTCACAACAACATTTACAACAACATTGAAGACAACATTCACAAAAATATTCAGCACAACATTCAACACAACAATCGCCACAACATTCACCACAACTTTCAAGACAACATTAACCACAACATTCACCACAACATTCGCCACAACATTCAACACAACATTCATCACACTATTGAACACAACATTCACCACAATATTCAACACAACATTCAACACAACAATCACCACAACATTCACCACAACATTCAACACACCAATCACCACAACATTCGCCACAACATTCACCACAACTTTCAAGACAACATTCACCACAACACTCAAGAGAACATTTACCACAACATTCACCACAACATTCACAACAACATTCACCACAAAATTCGAGACAACATTCACCACAACATTCAAGACAACATTCACCACAACATTCAAGACATTATTCAACTCAACAATCAGCACAACATTTAAGACAACATTCACCACAACATTTAAGTCAGCATTCAATACAACATTCACAACATTCAAGACTACATTCACCACAACATTCATGACAAAATTCAACATAACATTCACCACAACATTCAAAACAACATTAACCACAACATTCACCACACCATTCGCCACAACATTCAACACAACATTTATCACAATATTCAAGACAACATTCACCACAATATTCACCACAACATTCACCACAACATTCACCACAACATGCACCACAACATTCACCACAACATTAAAGACAATATTCATCAAAACGTTAACCACAACATTCACTACAACATTAAAGACAACATTCAAGATAATATTCACCACAACATTCAAGACAAAATTCAACACAACATTCAAAACATCATTTACCACAACATACACCACAACATTCACCAAAACATTCACCACAACATTCACTACAGCATTCAAGAAAACATTAACCACAACATTCACCACAACATTCAAGACAACATTCACCATAACATACACCACAACCTTAAACACAAAATTCACCGCAACATTCCCCACAGCATTCAAGACAACATTCACCACAACATTAAACCAAACATTCACCACAACATTCACTACTGCTTTCAAGACAACATTCAAAACAACATTCACCACAACATTAAAGATAACATTCACCACAACAATAAAGACAACATTCACCACAACATACACCAAAAAATTCACAACAACATTCAGCACATTAATCAAAACAACATTCACCACAACATTCATAATAACATTCACAACAACATACGTAATAACATTCACCACAACATTCACCATAACATTCACAACAACATTCACCACAATATTCACCACAACATTAAAGACAACATTCACCACAACATTCATAACAAAATTCACAATAACATATGTAACAACATTCAAGACAGCATTCTCCACAACATTAAATACAACATTTACCACAACATTCACCTACAATACTAACCACAACATTCACCACAGCATTCAAGACAACATTCACAACAACATTAAAGACAACATTCATCTCAACATTCACCACAACATTCATAACAACATTCACAACAACATTCGTAACAAAATTCACCACAATATTCCCCACAACATTCAAGACAACGTACACCACAACATTCAAGACAACGTTCACCACAACATTCTGAACAACAATCACCATAACATTCACCACAATATTCACTGCGACATTCAAGAAAACATTCATGACAACATTCAAGACAACAATCACCACAACATTCAAGACAACATTCTCCACAACATACAAGACAACATTCAGCAAAACTGTTTAGACAACGTTCAGGACAAAATTCATCACTTCATTCACCACAACATTCAAGACCATATTTACCACAACATTAACCACAACATTCACCACAACATTTACTAAAACATTCACGACAACATTCCCCACAACATTCAATACAACATTCAAAACAACATTAAAGACAACATTCAGGACAACATCCACAACAACATTCACCACAACATTCATCACAACATTTACTACAACATTTACTACAACATTCACCACAACATTCACCACAACATTAACCACAACATTCACTACAACATTCACAACAACATTCACCACAACATTCACCACAACATTCACCACAACATTCACCACAATATTCACAACAACATTTACAACAACATTCAAGTCAACATTCACCACAATATTCACAACAACATTCACCACAACATTCAACACAACAATCACTACAACATTCGCCACAACATTCACCACAACTTTCAAGACAACATTATCACAACATTCATCACAACATTCGCCACAATATTCAACACAACATTCATCACAATATACAAGACAACATTCACCACAACATTCGCCACAACATTCAACACAACATTCATCACAATATACAAGACAACATTTACCACAATATTTACCACAACATTCAACACAACAATCACCACAACATTCACCACAACATTCAACACAACAATCATTACAACATTCGCCACAACATTCACCATAACTTTCAAGACAACATTCACCACAACACTCAAGACAACATTTACCACAACATTCACCACAACATTCACAACAACATTCACGACAAAATTCGAGACAACATTCACCACAACATTCAAGACAACATTCACCACAACATTGCTGACAACATTCACCACAACATTCACTACAACAATCACTACAACATTCAATACAACATTCGCTACAACATTCACCACAACTTTCAAGACAACATTCACCACAAAATTCGAGACAACATTCACAACAACATTGAAGACAACATTCACCACATCATTCAAGACATTATTCAACTCAACAATCAGCACAACATTTAAGACAATTATCACCACAACATTTAAGTCAGCATTCAATACAACATTCACCACAACATTCAAGACTACATTAACCACAACATTCATGACAAAATTCACCATAAACATTCAAAACAACATTAACCACAACATTCACCACAACATTCGCCACAACATTCAACACAACATTCATCTCAATATTCAAGACAATATTCACCACAATATTCAAGACAACATTCAGCACAACATTCACCACAACATTAAAGACAATATTCATCAAAACGTTACCCACAACATTCAATACAACATTAAAGGCCACATTCAAGATAACATTCACTACAACATTGAAGACAAAATTCACCACAACATTCAAAACAACATTCACCACAACATTAAAGATAACATTCACCACAACAATAAAGACAACATTCACCACAACATACACCAAAAAATTCACAACAACATTCAGCACATTAATCAAAACAACATTCACCACAACATTCATAATAACATTCACAACAACATACGTAATAACATTCACCACAACATTCACCATAACATTCACAACAACATTCACCACAATATTCACCACAACATTAAAGACAACATTCACCACAACATTCATAACAAAATTCACAATAACATATGTAACAACATTCAAGACAGCATTCTCCACAACATTAAGTACAACATTTACCACAACATTCACCTACAATACTAACCACAACATTCACCACAGCATTCAAGACAACATTCACAACAACATTAAAGACAACATTCACCTCAACATTCACCACAACATTCATAACAACATTCACAACAACATTCGTAACAAAATTCACCACAATATTCCCCACAACATTCAAGACAACGTACACCACAACATTCAAGACAACGTTCACCACAACATTCTGAACAACAATCACCATAACATTCACCACAATATTCACTGCGACATTCAAGAAAACATTCATGACAACATTCAAGACAACAATCACCACAACATTCAAGACAACATTCTCCACAACATACAAGACAACATTCAGCAAAACTGTTTAGACAACGTTCAGGACAAAATTCATCACTTCATTCACCACAACATTCAAGACCATATTTACCACAACATTAACCACAACATTCACCACAACATTTACTAAAACATTCACGACAACATTCCCCACAACATTCAATACAACATTCAAAACAACATTAAAGACAACATTCAGGACAACATCCACAACAACATTCACCACAACATTCATCACAACATTTACTACAACATTTACTACAACATTCACCACAATATTCAGCACAACATTAACCACAACATTCACTACAACATTCACAACAACATTCACCACAACATTCACCACAACATTCACCACAACATTCACCACAATATTCACAACAACATTTACAACAACATTCAAGTCAACATTCACCAAATATTCACAACAACATTCACCACAACATTCAACACAACAATCACTACAACATTCGCCACAACATTCACCACAACTTTCAAGACAACATTATCACAACATTCATCACAACATTCGCCACAATATTCAACACAACATTCATCACAATATACAAGACAACATTCACCACAACATTCGCCACAACATTCAACACAACATTCATCACAATATACAAGACAACATTTACCACAATATTTACCACAACATTCAACACAACAATCACCACAACATTCACCACAACATTCAACACAACAATCATTACAACATTCGCCACAACATTCACCATAACTTTCAAGACAACATTCACCACAACACTCAAGACAACATTTACCACAACATTCACCACAACATTCACAACAACATTCACGACAAAATTCGAGACAACATTCACCACAACATTCAAGACAACATTCACCACAACATTCCTGACAACATTCACCACAACATTCACTACAACAATCACTACAACATTCAATACAACATTCGCTACAACATTCACCACAACTTTCAAGACAACATTCACCACAAAATTCGAGACAACATTCACAACAACATTGAAGACAACATTCACCACATCATTCAAGACATTATTCAACTCAACAATCAGCACAACATTTAAGACAATTATCACCACAACATTTAAGTCAGCATTCAATACAACATTCACCACAACATTCAAGACTACATTAACCACAACATTCATGACAAAATTCACCATAACATTCTTCACAACATTCAAAACAACATTAACCACAACATTCACCACAACATTCGCCACAACATTCAACACAACATTCATCTCAATATTCAAGACAATATTCACCACAATATTCACCACAACATTCACCACAACATTCATCACAACATTCACTACAACATTCAAGACAATATTAACCACAATATTCAAGACAACATTCAGCACAACATTCACCACAACATTAAAGACAATATTCATCAAAACGTTACCCACAACATTCAATACAACATTAAAGGCCACATTCAAGATAACATTCACTACAACATTGAAGACAAAATTCACCACAACATTCAAAACAACATTTACCACAACATACACCACAACATTCACCAAAACATTCACCACAACATTAACCACAGCATTCAAGACAACATTAACCACAGCATTCAAGACAACATTAACCACAACATTCACCACAACATTCACCACAACATTCAAGACAACATTCACCATGACATACACAACAACATTAACAACAAAATTCACCACAACATTCCCCACAGCATTCAAGACAACATTCACCACAAAATTAACCACAACATAAAACCAAACATTCACCAAAACATTCACCACAGCATTCAAGACAACATTCACCACAACATTAACCACAACATTAAACCAAACATTCACCACAACATTCACCAAAGCTTTCAAGACAACATTCTAAACAACATTCACCACAACATTAAAGATAACATTCACCACAACAATAAAGACAACATTCACCACAACATACACCAAAAAATTCACCACAACATTCAGCACAGCAATCAAAACAACATTCACCACAACATTCATAACAACATTCACAACAACATACATAACAACATTCACCACAACATTCACCACAACATTCACAACCACATTCACAACAACATTCACCACAACATTAAAGACAACATTCACCACAACATTCATAACAAAATTCACAATAACATACGTAACAACATTCAAAATAGCATTCACAACAACATTAAATACAACATATACCACAACATTCACCTACAATATTAACCACAAAATTCACCACAGCATTCAAGACAACATTCACAACAACATTAAAGACAACATTCACCACAACATTCATAACAACATTCACAACAATATTCGTACCAACATTCACCTCAATATTCCCCACAACATTCAAGACAACGTTCACCACAACATTCTTAACAACAATCACTACAACATTCACCACAAGATTCGCCACATGATTCACCACAACATTCACCACAACATTCACAACAACATTTACCCCAACATTCACAACAACATTCACAACAACATTCACCACATCATTCAAGGCAACATTCAACACAACATTTACCACATTTCCCACAACATTCAAAACAACATTTACAAAAACATTCACAACAACTTTCACAACAACATTCACCACAACATTCACAACAACATTCGTAACAACATTCACCTCAATATTCACCACAACATTCAAGACAACGTTCACACAACATTCTTAACAACAATTACCACAACATTTACCACAATATTCACTGTGACATTCAAGACAACATTCATCACAATATTCAAGACAACATTCACCATAACATTCTATACAACCTTCACCACAACATTCACCCACAATATTAACTTCAACATTCACCACAACATTGAAGACAACATTCACCACAACATACAATACAACATTCAGCAAAACTTTCTAGACAACGTTCAGGACAATATTCTTCACTTCATTCACCACAACATTCAAGACCACATTCTCCACAACATTAATCACAACATTCACCACAACATTTACTAAAACATTCATGACAACATTAACCACAACATTCACTACAACATTCAAAACAACATTAAAGACAACATTCAGGACAACATTCACAACAACATTCACCACAATATTCACTACAACATTCATCACAACATTTACTACAACATTCACTACAACATTCACCACAACATTAACCACAACATTCACTACAACATTCACAACAACATTAGAGACAACATCCACCACAACATTCACCACAACATTCACCACAGCATTCAAGACAACAATTACCACAACATTCATGACAACATTCACCACAACATTCACTACAATATTCACTACAACATTCAATACAACATTCGCTACAACATTCACCACAACTTTCAAGACAACATTCACCACAATATTCAAGACAACATTCACCCCAATATTTAACACAATATTCACAACAACATTTAAGACAACTTTCACCACAACACTCAAGACAACATTCATCGCAAGATTCACCACAAGATTCACCTCAACATTCAAGACAACATTCGCAACAACATTCTCAAGAACATTCACAACAACATTCACAACAACATTCAAAGTAACATTCACCACAACACTCAAGACCACATTCACCACAACATTCACAACAACATTCGAGACAGCATTCTTCACAATATTCACAACAACATTCACATCAACATTAACAACAACATTCACAACAACATTCACAACAACATTCATCACAACATTCAAGTCAACATTCAACACAACATTTACCACAACATTTACCGCAACATTCAAAACAACATTTCCCTCAACATTCAAAAAAACATTTACAACAACATTCACAACACCATTCATAACAACATTCATCACAACATTCACCACAATATTCAAGACAACATTCACCACAACATTCACAACAACATTCAAGACAGCATTCTTCACAATATTCACGACAACAATTACCTCTATATTCAAGACAACATTCTCCACAAGATTTACCATAGCATTCTAGATAACATTCACCACAACATTACCCACAACATTCAGCCAAACATTCAGAGCAACATTAAAGATAACATTCACCACAACATTCACTACAACATTTACCACAACATTCATAAAAACATTCACAACAATATTCGTAACAACATTCACCACAACATTCACTTCAACATTACAGACAACATTCATCACAACATTCACCTCAATATTCACCACAACATTCAAGACAACATTCATCACAACATTCAATACAACATTCACCACATCAATCACCTACAATATTAACCACAACATTCACCACAACATTCACCTACAATATTAACCACAACATTCAAGACAACATTCACCACATCATTCAAGACAACATTCAGCAAAACTTTCATGAAAACGTTCATGACAACATTCACCACAACATTCAAGACAACATTCAGAACAACATTCAAGACACCATTCAGCAAAACTTTCATGCAAACGTTCAAAACAACATTCACCACAACATTCAAGACAACATTCAAAACACCATTAAAGACAACATTGACCACACCATTCATGAAAAAAATCATCACAACATGCAAGACAATATTCACCCCAAAATTCACCAAAACATTCAAGACAACATTAACAACAACATTCAATACAACATTCACCACAACATTCAAGACAACATTCACCACAACATTCAAGACAATATTCACCACAACATTCACTACAACAATCACCCCAGTAATCATTACAACATTCACCACAGTAATCATTACAACATTCACCAAAACATTTAAGAAAACATTCACCATAACACTCACGACAACATTCAGCAAAACATTAGTGACAACATTCACCACAACATTCACAACAACATTCAAAACAACATTCACAGAAACATTCACCATAACATCCAAGCCAACATTCACCACAACATTCAAGACAACATTTAAGAAAACATTCACCGCAACATTCACCACAACATTTACCACAACATTTAAGACAACTTTGAAAACAACATTCAAAACAACTTTGAAAACAACATTCAAAACAACATTCACCACACCATTCACCACAACATTCACCACACTATTTACCACAACATTCACCACAACGTTCACAACAACATTAAGGGATAACATTCACCATAACATTCAAGACAGCATTCACCACCACATTCAAAACAACATTCACCACAATATTTAACACAACATTCAACACAACAATCACAACAACATACGTAACAACATTCACCACAACAATCATAACAACATTCACAATAACATACGTAACAACATTCAAGACAACATTGACCACAACATTAAATACAACATTTACCACAACATTCACCTACAACATTAACCACAAAATTTACCACAGCATTCAAGACAACATTCACAACAACATTAAAGACAACATTCACCACAACATTGATAACAACATTCACAACAACATTCGTATCAACATTCACCTCAATATTCCCCACAACATTCAAGACAACGTTCACCACAACATTCTTAACAACAATCACCACAACATTCACCACAATATTCACTGCGACATTCTAGACAACATTCATGACAACATTCAAGACAACGTTCACCACAACATTCAAGACAACATTCACCACAACATACAAGACAACATTCAGCAAAACTTTTTAGACAACGTTCAGGACAATATTCATCACTTCATTCACCACAACATTCAAGACCATATTTACCACAACATTAACCACAACATTCACCACAACATTTACTAAAACATTCACGACAACATTCTCCACAACATTCAATACACCATTCAAAACAACATTAAAGACAACATTCAGGACAACATCCACAACAACATTCACCACAACATTCATCACAACATTTACTACAACATTTACTACAATATTCACCACAACATTCACCACAACATTAACCACAACATTCACTACAACATTCACAACAACATTCACCACAACATTCACCACAACATTCACCACAACATTCACCATAACATTCACCACAACATTCAAGACAACAATTACCACAACATTCCAGACAACATTCACCACAACATTCACCACAACATTCACTACAACATTCAATACAACATTCGCTACAACATTCACCACAACATTCACTACAA
Organism: Procambarus clarkii; assembly: GCF_040958095.1. Taxonomy (NCBI): domain Eukaryota; kingdom Metazoa; phylum Arthropoda; class Malacostraca; order Decapoda; family Cambaridae; genus Procambarus; species Procambarus clarkii. Next base: position 29,109,505 of record NC_091164.1, on the reverse strand, counting down.
CATTCAATACAACATTCGCTACAACATTCACCACAACTTTCAAGACAACATTCACCACAAGATTCGCCACAACATTCACCACAACATTCACCACAACATTCACAACAACATTTACAACAACATTCACAAGAACATTCACAAGAACATTCAACACAACATTCAAGGCAACATTCATCACAACATTTACCACAACATTTACCACAATATTCAAAACAACATTTCCCTCAACATTCAAAACAACATTTACAAAAACATTCACAGCAAAATTCACAACAACATTCATCACAACATTCACCGCGACATTCAAGACAACATTCACCACAACATTCACAACACCATTCAAGGCAGCATTCATCACAATATTCACGACAACATTCACCTTTATAATCATAGCATTCAAGATAACATTCACCACATCATTAAACCAAACATTCACAACAACATTAAAGATAACATTCACAACAACATTCACCACAACATTCCCACAACATTCATAACAACATTCACAACAATATTCGTAACAACATTCACCACAACATTCACCACTACATTCACCTCAATATTCACCACAACATTCAAGACAATATTCACCACAACATTCAATACAACATTCACCACAACATTCACCTACAATATTAACCACAACTTTCACCACAACATTCACCCACAATAATAACCACAACATTCACCACAACATTCCAGACAACATTCACCACAACATTCAAGACAACATTCAGCAAAACTTTCATGAAAACATTCAAGACAACATTTACCACAACATTCACCACAACATTAAAGACAACATTCACAATAACATACGTAACAACATTCAAGACAACATTCACCACAACATTAAATACAACATTTACCACAACATTCACCTACAATATTAACCACAACATTCACCACAGCATTCAAGACAACATTCACAACAACATTAAAGACAACATTCACCACAACATTCACCACAACATTCATAACAACATTCACAACAACATTCATAACAACATTCACCTTAATATTCCCCATAACATTCAAGACAACGTTTACCACAACATTCTTAACAACAATCACCACAACATTCACCACAATATTCACTGCAACATTCAAGACAACATTCATGACAACATTCAAGACAACATTCACCACAACATTCTATTCAACCTTCACTACAACATTCACCCATAATATTAACTTTAACATTCACCACATCATTCAAGACAACATTCACCACAACATACAAGACAACATTCAGCAAAACTTTCTAGACAACGTTCAGGACAATATTCATAACTTCATTCACCACAACATTCAAGACCATATTCACCACAACATTAACCACAATATTCACCACAACATTTACTAAAACATTCACGAGAACATTAACCACAACATTCACTACAACATTCAAAACAGCATTAAAGACTACATTCAGGACAACATCCACAACAACATTCACCACAATATTCACCACAACATTAACCACAACATTCACGACAACATTCACAACATTAAAGACAACATTCACCACAACATTCATGACAACATTCACCACAGCATTCACCACAACATTCAAGACAACAATTACAACAACATTCCAGACAACATTCACCACAATATTCACTGAACATTCAATACAACATTCGCTACAACATTCACCACAACATTCAAGACAACATTCACCACAATATTCAAGACAAAATTCACCCCAATATTTACCACAATATTCACAACAACATTTAAGACAACATTCACCACAACATTCACCACAACATTCACAACAACATTCAAGACAACTTTTACCACAACACTCAAGACAACATTCATCACAAGATTCACCACAAGATTCATGTCGGAAAATCCGACACCATTTTATTTCATACAGACAGATAAGAGCTGTATTACCAACAAGTTACCCATAGAAAACGTAACTTGTAGTGGAATTACCGTCTATAGAAAACGGGATATCATCACCACATACTATTATAATTCACCAGCTATTTTGCTGGGAATTATTCTTAAATACATTAGTCTTTGGACTTTACCATCATAAAACATCTTATATAAATTAACTTAATTATCAATATTAAAGTAGAGTAAATGTGACCCTTCTATCACTTTCTGAAATGTGGACAATGTAAGCCAGGCGTGAGAGTGAGGAAGGAGGGAGCCATTGTTGTGTCACCTCCGAGACGTGTGGAGTAAATTTGGCTCCTATCATATCTGGACAATGTCGGCCAGACGTCAATAGAATGGAGTGTTAGATGCAGCCATTGTTTTATATTGAGACCAGAGGCTCACTCGGGAGCAAATTCGGCTCCTGTTAAATTTACTTGGACGTAGTGTTATGGAAACCAAAGGTGTACCATTTTTCAACACGCTGTCTACATATCAAGTTAAGTGTCTATCCGAAACCCGTTTATCATTCATTTATGGCCATTAATGTCAGGATATAGGGTGACCCGGTTAGATCACGTGGAAGCCTCAAACTAAAGGTAATTAAGCCAGGTCTTCATGTTCCATGTACAGTTTTCTCTGAAATACTTGTCATATATAGGATTCTGGCTTTACAGCTAGCGCACTTTTGACAGGTCAAGACGAGGATGCAAGATTTGTGCACCAGTTACTGGGTGATATGGAAGCTACCTCAAAGAGGATAATTTGGTGTCTACACCCTAGTTATACCTGGTGGACTAACCTGCTGTACTATAAGATAAGGAACCTCATCAATGTATGTAGCTATTACTGTAGTTTGATTGGCTGCATATATATATATAAATATAAACCCCCCTAATGTGTAGAGGATCGATTTGTGAGATTATGAGATTATTGCAGAAATACAGTCCACTTATCATTATACAAATTGCTATCGAAGTATATAAATTAACGTAAATATAAATTCATATAAATTAAATAAATATAAATCTCACAGGTCGGTTCCCACATTATTTTGGACCTTCGGAACCGGAATATTTGGTCCTATGAACCACATTTGGTCATCTTAGTACCGGATGAACCAGTTAACCAGTGGATTCATTAAATATACTAGTGCAGTGTGATTTAAACAAAGCCAGTCAAAGACAGCGGCGAAGCCTCGTGGGAGCTCAGGAGCCTCCCTCAGCCCAGATCAGCTTCGTCAGCGGTTTCATGCACACCCACAGATTTGGTGGAGTGTTATTCTGTGAAATGACAGCGCTAATATTGAAGCCAGCCTAATTAGTGACTGTGTCTTCGCGATATTGTTCACGGATTTCGTGGTGTTACATTTCGCGAGAGATTATCCACGAATTTTGTGGACTTTATTTCGCGAGGTCACTAATAACATTTAATACTTCTAGATAATATTAGAAGTTTCATAGAGGCTAATTAAGAGGCTATTAACAATAATTGTGTATATTATTTCTCCAAATAGAGAATTATTTAATATATATTGCACTAGTGATCACAGTATAATATTTACTAATTGCCAACCCACAACAGGGTAGGATATTAACCATTGACTAGTTGAACTATTATTGCTCATCCTAGTCCCATTATTACCATAGTCAGTTGTACTATATTGAACAACCTAACACCATTAATGAATGGTCCAGACCCTATTTTGGGTGTAATTTTTATCAACTCGAATTGAGTTGTATATATAATAATTTACTTATGATCATTACACCTTTGAGTGATTAATTAGTGTCTCTACCATCCTAGGGTGATATAGAAGAGCTAACCTAAAGGTACTTCCAGTGACACTGGTTTATCACTTAAATCATTAGTGTGTATGATTGTATATATATATAATGTGTATTAATTTTAAGTGCTAACCTCTAGTAGAGGTAGGATTATTGCCTAGTGAGTGCAGATTTTACCCTAGGCTACCATTAGTGTTTGTTCAGTATTACGAGCGACCCAAGTACAAGTCCCACAAGGCTTCACCAACGAGCCAGTATGGATAATGCAGGGAGAATGAAAAGAACCCTTGCAGGTCTTAAAGGCCACTTAACAAGACAGATCAAGAAATGTGAAGATTTGTCACAACAATCAACAGTTGATTATGCTGACCTGGAAAGCTATTATCAAGCAGCTGCAGGTAAATTTGAGCAAATCAAATGTCAAATAGCAACATATGTGGCTGAACTTGCCAATACCAATTTATCAGAAACAGAAATAGACGACATTATGGTTGATCTTGCGAATTATGAAGATCACACTCAGGCCACGTTACAGCCTTATGTCAAATTAATTGCCCAGAACAAGGCAACAGCAACAACAACAACAGTTGCATCTAATACGAGTCAAGCAGAAGCTCGACTCCCTCCAATTAATTTACCCACTTTCTCAGGAAAAGATGAGGAAGATTGGGACGAATTTTGGAACAAATTCGTTGACCTTGTAGACTCAAAACAATCTTTACCAAAGAGTAGTAAATTCTCTTATTTGCAAGGCCAATTATCAGGTGAGGCTAAAACAGTAGTATCCCATCTGAGATTAACTAATGACGGCTATGATCTGGCAGTACAACTCCTCAAGGATAATTATGCTGATCCAGAAGTAAGAACATCACATTTAGTTCATGAGCTGTTGCATTTACCCCCACCGGAGGCTTCAGCTGATTCACTCCAAGTCTTCAAGCTGGAGGTAGAATCATTGATCAATGCCCTCAGCCTGACAGCAGATACAAACGGGGCTGAGTGGGTCTTGAAAATAATTGTCCAGGAGAAAATACCTAGGGACATATTGAGACAAATGAGTGCTCATTACAATAAAAGCATCTTATCCATGAATGAAATATCTGAAGGTTTAAAGTCAGTAGTTCATCAATTACGAACACATGACAAATTAAAACCACCAAGTAAACCCTCAGAAACCAATAATAGTAAACCACAGAGTACCAAAGGTACTCCAAATCAATCTAGACAATATAATTCAACACCAAAGTGGAACAGTGGCAGTGTGGGCGTATATGCAGTGGGACCCTCCAAGCCTATAGTTACTGTGTCACCCAAGAACATGACACCAAAGGGTACTGGAAGCTATGGAACATGTTTGTTCTGCAATGAGAAACATTCAATGTACCACTGCCCTAATTTTCCTGATAGTGACGCCCGTGTTGAGCGACTCAAAGATTTGCAACATTGCACGAGGTGCCTCAGGAAACATAACATCAACGACTGTGAGACCCAATTACACACCTGTAATAGGTGTAACAAAGGTCAACACCATGCAGCATTGTGCAGAGACACCAAAACAACGTCTCCAAGACCCAAGGTGGAAGATAGCATTCCCACCACAGTACAGTACTGCAAGGTGCAACAAACAAAGAGTGTCCAATCGGCAAAGTCTAAAGGTAATACGACTTTGCCTACTGCCCAAATTACCATCCTGAATAAGAGGGCCAAGGTCCATACCCGTGGGTTGTTTGACCAAGGATCCCAGAGAACATACATCACTAAAAGGTTGGCAGATGAATTACAATTAAGGCCTGTAGCCCAGATGTCATTCAACATCTCAGGGTTTGTAACAGATGCAGGACCTCAAGTCTACCAGGTGGTACAACCATCAGTACGCTTAGGCAGGTACGTCTGTCGAGTACAAGCCATTGTGGTGGACAAAATACCAGTAGACCTACAAGTTCAAGGTCTGAGAGCAACAGCCAAATTCCTGAGAAATAGAGGAATAAAATTGGCAGATAATATTAAGTCTGATCACCTCACCGACTTCGGTCTCCTTGTAGGGACAGACTATTGTCATCGATTCATCGGTAGCCCTACTAAATATCAGGGTATAACCATGTTAAACTCTGCAGGAGGTAAATTACTCTCAGGCCCAGTATCAAGCCTGAGGAGACCTATGCCTGCAGATAAACAATACCAATAGAAATCTAAATTTGTCAGCTGATTATATTTCTCCAGTAGCATTATACTAAGGAGATTACAGCTGACTATACCAACAGAGGTTGATGTTAGTATCATCATATAAAGCTGAAGATGAGTTCATGAGGCTTCAGTGGCAAATCAGTGAACAGTAGCCTAAAACAGCTACAAGTCACTGCGACCAATGTCACTGAACCCACTGCAGTCTCAGAACCATACTTTACTTTAATGATGAGCTATTCAATCTTCTGAATCAATTAACTAAATTAAACCCCAATAAATCTGATGACTGATTTGATACATTTATTATTTAATCAAGATGTATTCCATGGGCCTCAGTGTTTATATATCAGTGACCAGTTACCTGAAGAAACTTCAAGTTATATCTGATGTCACTGATCTCACTGCAGTCCCTGAATCATACTTGACTGTAGTACTTGATCACATCCAGTCTTCTGGGTTAAATAATATGTAATAAGGCTTGAATATTAGCCTTTCAAGAGTTGACAGGGAAATGAAATCGCATTAGACTTCTAACCCCTACAACTCTAGTACGGGACATCCGTCCTGTACGAACAGACGCACAAATGTGTGATTACTAACTACTAACATCAAATTAATCTAATAATTCGAAGGAGGAGTATCGGTGTTCGTCTGTTCTAAAGAGGACTTCGACCCGTGAGCAGCCCCTGGGGAATTATGTCGGAAAATCCGACACCATTTTATTTCATACAGACAGATAAGAGCTGTATTACCAGCAAGTTACCCATAGAAAACGTAACTTGTAGTGGAATTACCGTCTATAGAAAACGGGATATCATCACCACATACTATTATAATTCACCAGCTATTTTGCTGGGAATTATTCTTAAATACATTAGTCTTTGGACTTTACCATCATAAAACATCTTATATAAATTAACTTAATTATCAATATTAAAGTAGAGTAAATGTGACCCTTCTATCACTTTCTGAAATGTGGACAATGTAAGCCAGGCGTGAGAGTGAGGAAGGAGGTAGCCATTGTTGTGTCACCTCCGAGACGTGTGGAGTAAATTTGGCTCCTATCATATCTGGACAATATCGGCCAGACGTCAATAGAATGGAGTGTTAGATGCAGCCATTGTTTTATATTGAGACCAGAGGTTCACACGGGAGCAAATTCGGCTCCTGTTAAATTTACTTGGACGTAGTGTTATGGAAACCAAAGGTGTACCATTTTTCAACACGCTGTCTACATATCAAGTTAAGTGTCTATCCGAAACCCGTTTATCATTCATTTATGGCCATTAATGTCAGGATATAGGGTGACCCGGTTAGATCACGTGGAAGCCTCAAACTAAAGGTAATTAAGCCAGGTCTTCATGTTCCATGTACAGTTTTCTCTGAAATACTTGTCATATATAGGATTCTGGCTTTACAGCTAGCGCACTTTTGACAGGTCAAGACGAGGATGCAAGATTTGTGCACCAGTTACTGGGTGATATGGAAGCTACCTCAAAGAGGATAATTTGGTGTCTACACCCTAGTTATACCTGGTGGACTAACCTGCTGTACTATAAGATAAGGAACCTCATCAATGTATGTAGCTATTACTGTAGTTTGATTGGCTGCATATATATATATAAATATAAACCCCCCTAATGTGTAGAGGATCGATTTGTGAGATTATGAGATTATTGCAGAAATACAGTCCACTTATCATTATACAAATTGCTATCGAAGTATATAAATTAACGTAAATATAAATTCATATAAATTAAATAAATATAAATCTCACAGGTCGGTTCCCACAATTCACCTCAACATTCAAGACAACATTCACAACAACATTCTCAAGAACATTCACAACACAACAACATTCACAACAACATTTACAAAAACATTCAAAACAATATTCACAACATTTACAACAACATTCAAGACAACAGTCACCACAATATTCAACACAACATTCAACACAACAATCGCCATAACATTCACCACAACTTTCAAGACAACATTAACCACAACATTCACCACAACATTCGCCACAACATTCAACACAACATTCATCACAATATTCAAGACAACATTTACCACAACATTCAACACAACATACAACACAACAATCACCACAACATTCACCACAACATTCAACACACCAATCACCACAACATTCGCCACAACATTCACTACAACTTTCAAGACAACATTCACCACAACACTCAAGAGAACATTTACCACAACATTCACCCCAACATTCACACCAACATTCACCACAAAATTCGAGACAACATTCACCACAACATTCACCACAATATTCAAGACAAAATTCACCCCAATATTTACCACAATATTCACAACAACATTTAAGACAAAATTCACCACAACATTCACCACAACATTCACAACAACATTCAAGACAACTTTCACCACAACACTCAAGACAACATTCATCACAAGATTCACCACAAGATTCACCTCAACATTCAAGACAACAATCACAACAACATTCTCATGAACATTCACAACAATATTCACAACAACATTCACAACAACATTTACAAAAACATTCACCACAATATTCACAAAAACATTCAAGACAACATTCACCAAAATATTCAGCACAACATTCAACACAACAATCGCCACAACATTCACCACAACTTTCAAGACAACATTAACCACAACATTCACCACAACATTCGCCACAACATTCAACACAACATTCATCACAATATTGAAGACAACATTCACCACAATATTCAACACAACATTCAACACAACAATCACCACAACATTCACCACAACATTTAACACACCAATCACCACAACATTCGCCACAACATTCACCACAACTTTCAAGACAAAATTCACCACAACACTCAAAAGAACATTTACCACAACAGTCACCACAACATTCACAACAACATTCACCACAAAATTCGAGACAACATTCACCACAACATTCAAGACAACATTCACCGCAATATTCAAGACATTATTCAACTCAACAATCAGCACAACATTTAAGACAACATTCACCACAACATTTAAGTCAGCATTCAATACAACATTCACAACATTCAAGACTACATTCACCACAACATTCATGACAAAATTCAACATAACATTCACCACAACATTCAAAACAACATTAACCACAACATTCACCACACCATTCGCCACAACATTCAACACAGCATTTATCACAATATTCAAGACAACATTCACCACAATATTCACCACAACATTCACCACAACATTCACCACAACATGCACCACAACATTCACCACAACATTAAAGACAATATTCATCACAACGTTAACCACAACATTCACTACAACATTAAAGACACCATTCAAGAAAATATTCACCACAACATTCAAGACAAAATTCAACACAACATTCAAAACATCATTTACCACAACATACATCACAACATTCACCAAAACATTCACCACAACATTCACCACAGCATTCAAGAAAACATTAACCACAACATTCACCACAACATTCAAGACAACATTCACCATAACATACACCCCAACATTAAACACAAAATTCACCGCAACATTCCCCACAGCTTTCAAGACAACATTCAAAACAACATTCACCACAACATTAAAGATAACATTCACCACAACAATAAAGACAACATTCACCACAACATACACCAAAAAATTCACAACAACATTCAGCACAGCAATCAAAACAACATTCACCACAACATTCATAATAACATTCTCAATATCATACGTATCAACATTCATTACAACATTCACCACAACATTCACCATAACATTCACAACAACATTCACCACAATATTCACCACAACATTAAAGACAACATTCACCACAACATTCACCACAACATTCATAACAAAATTCACAATAACATATGTAACAACATTCAAGACAGCATTCTCCACAACATTAAATACAACATTTACCACAACATTCACCTACAATACTAACCACAACATTCACCACAGCATTCAAGACAACATTCACAACAACATTAAAGACAACATTCACCTCAACATTCACCACAACATTCATAACAACATTCACAACAACATTCGTAACAAAATTCACCTCAATATTCCCCACAACATTCAAGACAACGTACACCACAACATTCAAGACAACGTTCACCACAACATTCTGAACAACAATCACCATAACATTCACCACAATATTCACTGCGACATTCAAGAAAACATTCATGACAACATTCAAGACAACATTCACCACAACATTCAAGACAACATTCATCACAACATTCAAGACAACCTTCAGCAAAACTGTTTAGACAACGTTGAGGACAAAATTCATCACTTCATTCACCACAACATTCAAGACCATATTCACCACAACATTAACCACAACATTCACCACAACATTTACTAAAACATTCACGGCAACATTCACCACAACATTTACTAAAACGTTCACGGCAACATTCACCACAACATTTACTAAAACATTCACGGCAACATTCACCACAACATTTACTAAAACATTCACGACAACATTCACCACAACATTAACCACAACATTGACTACAACATTCAAAACAACATTAAAGACAACATTCGGGACAACATCCACAACAACATTCACCACAACATTCATCACAACATTTACTACAACATATACTACAACATTCACCACAACATTAACCACAACATTCACTACAACATTCACAACAACATTAAAGACAACATTCACCACAACATTCACCACAACATTCATCACAACATTCATCACAACATTCACCACAACATTCACCACAACATTCAAGACAACAATTACCACAACATTCCAGACAACATTCACCACAACATTCACTACAACATTCAATACAACAGTCGCTACAACATTCACCACAACTTTCAAGACAACATTCACTACAAGATTCGCCACAAGATTCACCACAACATTCACCACAACATTCACATCAACATTTACTACAACATTCACAACAACATTCACAACAACATTCACCACAACATTCAAGGCAACATTCATCACAACATTTACCACAACATTGAAAACAACATTTCCCTCAACATTCACAACAACATTCACAACAACATTCACAACAACATTCATCACAACATTCACCACAACATTCAAGACAACATTCACCACAACATTCACAACAACATTCAAGACAGCATTCATCACAATATTCACGACAATATTAACCTATATATCCAAGACAACATTCACCACAACATTTACCATAGCATTCAAGATAACATTCACCACAACATTAACCACAACATTAAACTAAACATTCACAACAACATTAAAGATAACATTCACCACAACATTCACCACAACATTCACAACAACATTTACAACAACATTCACAAGAACATTCACAAGAACATTCAACACAACATTCAAGGCAACATTCATCACAACATTTACCACAACATTTACCACAATATTCAAAACAACATTTCCCTCAACATTCAAAACAACATTTACAAAAACATTCACAGCAAAATTCACAACAACATTCATCACAACATTCACCGCGACATTCAAGACAACATTCACCACAACATTCACAACACCATTCAAGGCAGCATTCATCACAATATTCACGACAACATTCACCTTTATAATCATAGCATTCAAGATAACATTCACCACATCATTAAACCAAACATTCACAACAACATTAAAGATAACATTCACAACAACATTCACCACAACATTCCCACAACATTCATAACAACATTCACAACAATATTTGTAACAACATTCACCACAACATTCACCACTACATTCACCTCAATATTCACCACAACATTCAAGACAATATTCACCACAACATTCAATACAACATTCACCACAACATTCACCTACAATATTAACCACAACTTTCACCACAACATTCACCCACAATAATAACCACAACATTCACCACAACATTCCAGACAACATTCACCACAACATTCAAGACAACATTCAGCAAAACTTTCATGAAAACATTCAAGACAACATTTACCACAACATTCACCACAACATTAAAGACAACATTCACAATAACATACGTAACAACATTCAAGACAACATTCACCACAACATTAAATACAACATTTACCACAACATTCACCTACAATATTAACCACAACATTCACCACAGCATTCAAGACAACATTCACAACAACATTAAAGACAACATTCACCACAACATTCATAACAACATTCACAACAACATTCATAACAACATTCACCTTAATATTTCCCATAACATTCAAGACAACGTTTACCACAACATTCTTAACAACAATCACCACAACATTCACCACAATATTCACTGCAACATTCAAGACAACATTCATGACAACATTCAAGACAACATTCACCACAACATTCTATTCAACCTTCACTACAACATTCACCCACAATATTAACTTTAACATTCACCACATCATTCAAGACAACATTCACCACAACATACAAGACAACATTCAGCAAAACTTTCTAGACAACGTTCAGGACAATATTCATAACTTCATTCACCACAACATTCAAGACCATATTCACCACAACATTAACCACAACATTCACCACAACATTTACTAAAACATTCACGAGAACATTAACCACAACATTCACTACAACATTCAAAACAGCATTAAAGACAACATTCAGGACAACATCCACAACAACATTCACCACAATATTCACCACAACATTAACCACAACATTCACGACAACATTCACAACATTAAAGACAACATTCACCACAACATTCATGACAACATTCACCACAGCATTCACCACAACATTCAAGACAACAATTACAACAACATTCCAGACAACATTCACCACAATATTCACTGAACATTCAATACAACATTCGCTACAACATTCACCACAACATTCAAGACAACATTCACCACAATATTCAAGACAAAATTCACCCCAATATTTACCACAATATTCACAACAACATTTAAGACAACATTCACCACAACATTCACCACAACATTCACAACAACATTCAAGACAACTTTTACCACAACACTCAAGACAACATTCATCACAAGATTCACCACAAGATTCACCTCAACATTCAAGACAACATTCACAACAACATTCTCAAGAACATTCACAACACAACAACATTCACAACAACATTTACAAAAACATTCAAAACAATATTCACAACATTTACAACAACATTCAAGACAACAGTCACCACAATATTCAACACAACATTCAACACAACAATCGCCATAACATTCACCACAACTTTCAAGACAACATTAACCACAACATTCACCACAACATTCGCCACAACATTCAACACAACATTCATCACAATATTCAAGACAACATTTACCACAATATTCAACACAACATACAACACAACAATCACCACAACATTCACCACAACATTCAACACACCAATCACCACAACATTCGCCACAACATTCACTACAACTTTCAAGACAACATTCACCACAACACTCAAGAGAACATTTACCACAACATTCACCCCAACATTCACAACAACATTCACCACAAAATTCGAGACAACATTCACCACAACATTCACCACAATATTCAAGACAAAATTCACCCCAATATTTACCACAATATTCACAACAACATTTAAGACAAAATTCACCACAACATTCACCACAACATTCACAACAACATTCAAGACAACTTTCACCACAACACTCAAGACAACATTCATCACAAGATTCACCACAAGATTCACCTCAACATTCAAGACAACAATCACAACAACATTCTCAAGAACATTCACAACAATATTCACAACAACATTCACAACAACATTTACAAAAACATTCACCACAATATTCACAAAAACATTTACAACAACATTCAAGACAACATTCACCAAAATATTCAGCACAACATTCAACACAACAATCGCCACAACATTCACCACAACTTTCAAGACAACATTAACCACAACATTCACCACAACATTCGCAACAACATTCAACACAACATTCATCACAATATTGAAGACAACATTCACCACAATATTCAACACAACATTCAACACAACAATCACCACAACATTCACCACAACATTTAACACACCAATCACCACAACATTCGCCACAACTTTCACCACAACTTTCAAGACAAAATTCACCACAACACTCAAAAGAACATTTACCACAACAGTCACCACAACATTCACAACAACATTCACCACAAAATTCGAGACAACATTCACCACAACATTCAAGACAACATTCACCGCAATATTCAAGACATTATTCAACTCAACAATCAGCACAACATTTAAGACAACATTCACCACAACATTTAAGTCAGCATTCAATACAACATTCACAACATTCAAGACTACATTCACCACAACATTCATGACAAAATTCAACATAACATTCACCACAACATTCAAAACAACATTAACCACAACATTCACCACACCATTCGCCACAACATTCAACACAACATTTATCACAATATTCAAGACAACATTCACCACAATATTCACCACAACATTCACCACAACATTCACCACAACATGCACCACAACATTCACCACAACATTAAAGACAATATTCATCACAACATTAACCACAACATTCACTACAACATTAAAGACAACATTCAAGATAATATTCACCACAACATTCAAGACAAAATTCAACACAACATTCAAAACATCATTTACCACAACATACATCACAACATTCACCAAAACATTCACCACAACATTCACCACAGCATTCAAGAAAACATTAACCACAACATTCACCACAACATTCAAGACAACATTCACCATAACATACACCCCAACATTAAACACAAAATTCACCGCAACATTCCCCACAGCTTTCAAGACAACATTCAAAACAACATTCACCACAACATTAAAGATAACATTCACCACAACAATAAAGACAACATTCACCACAACATACACCAAAAAATTCACAACAACATTCAGCACAGCAATCAAAACAACATTCACCACAACATTCATAATAACATTCTCAATATCATACGTATCAACATTCATTACAACATTCACCACAACATTCACCATAACATTCACAACAACATTCACCACAATATTCACCACAACATTAAAGACAACATTCACCACAACATTCACCACAACATTCATAACAAAATTCACAATAACATATGTAACAACATTCAAGACAGCATTCTCCACAACATTAAATACAACATTTACCACAACATTCACCTACAATACTAACCACAACATTCACCACAGCATTCAAGACAACATTCACAACAACATTAAAGACAACATTCACCTCAACATTCAACACAACATTCATAACAACATTCACAACAACATTCGTAACAAAATTCACCTCAATATTCCCCACAACATTCAAGACAACGTACACCACAACATTCAAGACAACGTTCACCACAACATTCTGAACAACAATCACCATAACATTCACCACAATATTCACTGCGACATTCAAGAAAACATTCATGACAACATTCAAGACAACATTCACCACAACATTCAAGACAACATTCATCACAACATACAAGACAACATTCAGCAAAACTGTTTAGACAACGTTGAGGACAAAATTCATCACTTCATTCACCACAACATTCAAGACCATATTCACCACAACATTAACCACAACATTCACCACAACATTTACTAAAACATTCACGGCAACATTCACCACAACATTTACTATAACATTCACGGCAACATTCACCACAACATTTACTAAAACATTCACGGCAACATTCACCACAACATTTACTAAAACATTCACGACAACATTCACCACAACATTAACCACAACATTCACTACAACATTCAAAACAACATTAAAGACAACATTCGGGACAACATCCACAACAACATTCACCACAACATTCATCACAACATTTACTACAACATATACTACAACATTCACCACAACATTAACCACAACATTCACTACAACATTCACAACAACATTAAAGACAACATTCACCACAACATTCACCACAACATTCATCACAACATTCACCACAACATTCACCACAACATTCAAGACAACAATTACCACAACATTCCAGACAACATTCACCACAATATTCACTACAACATTCAATACAACATTCAATACAACAGTCGCTACAACATTCACCACAACTTTCAAGACAACATTCACTACAAGATTCGCCACAAGATTCACCACAACATTCACCACAACATTCACATCAACATTTACTACAACATTCACAAGAACATTCACAACAACATTCACCACAACATTCAAGGCAACATTCATCACAACATTTACCACAACATTGAAAACAACATTTCCCTCAACATTCACAACAACATTCACAACAACATTCACAACAACATTCATCACAACATTCACCACAACATTCAAGACAACATTCACCACAACATTCACAACAACATTCAAGACAGCATTCATCACAATATTCACGACAATATTAACCTATATATCCAAGACAACATTCACCACAACATTTACCATAGCATTCAAGATAACATTCACCACAACATTAACCACAACATTAAACTAAACATTCACAACAACATTAAAGATAACATTCACAACAACATTCACCACAACATTCACCACAACATTCACCACAACATTCACCACAACATTCATAACAACATTCAACACAATATTCGTAACAACATTCACCACAACATTCACCTCAATATTCACCACAACATTCAAGACAACATTCCCCACAACATTCAATACAACATTCACCACAACATTCACCTACAAAATTAACCACAACATTCACCACAACATTCACCTACAATATTAACCACAACATTCACCACAACATTCACCTACAATATTAACCACAACATTCACCACAACATTCAAGACAACATTCAGCATAACTTTCATGAAAACATTCAAGACAACATTCACCACAACATTCACCACAACATTAAATACAACATTTCCCACAACATTCACCTACAATATTAACCACAACATTCACCACAGCATTCAAGACACCATTCACAACAACATTAAAGACAACATTCACCAACACATTAACCACAACATTCATAACAACATTCACAACAACATTCGTAACAACATTCACCTCAATATTCCCCATAACATTCAAGACAACGTTCACCACAACATTCTTAACAACAATCACCACAACATTCACCACAATATTCACTGCGACATTCAAGACAACATTCATGACAACATTCAAGACAACATTCACCACAACATTCTATACAACCTTTACCACAACATTCACCCACAATATTAACTTTAACATTCACCACAACATTCAAGACAACATTCACAACAACATACAAGACAACATTCAGCAAACCTTTCTAGACAACGTTCAGGACAATATTCATAACTTCATTCACAACAACATTCAAGACCATATTCACCACAACATTCACCACAACATTTACTAAAATATTCACGACAACATTAACCACAACATTCACTACAACATTCAAAACAACATTAAAGACAACATTCAGGACAACATCCACAACAACATTCACCACAATATTCACTACAACATTCATCATAACATTTACTACAACATTTACCACACCATTCACTACAACATTAACCACCTTACCTTACCTTGAGGTGCTTCCGGGGCTTAGCGTCCCCGCGGCCCGGTCGTCGACCAGGCCTCCTGGTTGCCGGACTGATCAACCAGGCTGTTGGACGCGGCTGCTCGCAGCCTGACGTATGAGTCACAGCCTGGTTGATCATGTATCCTTTGGAGGTGCTTATCCAGTTCTCTCTTGAACACTGTGAGGGGTCGGCCAGTTATGCCCCTTATGTGTAGTGGAAGCGTGTTGAACAGTCTCGGGCCTCTGATGTTGATAGAGTTCTCTCTCAGAGTACCAGTTGCACCAGTTGTTTTTCAACGGGGTATTCTGCACATCCTGCCATGTCTTCTGGTCTCATGTGATGTTATTTCTGTGTGCAGGTTTGGGACCAGCAGGTTTTATTATGTACCATTCCCGCCTGCGCTCAAGGGAGTACAGTTTTAGGCTCTTTAGTCGGTCCCAATAGTTTAGATGTTTTACTGAGTGGATTCTAGCAGTAAAGGATCTCTGCACGCTCTTCAGGTCAGCAATTTCTCCAGCTTTGAAAGGTGCTGTCATTGTGCAGCAGTACTCCACTCTAGAGAGCACAAGCGTTTTGAAAAGTATCATCATCGGTATAGCATCTCTAGTGTGAAAAGTTCTTGTTATCCAACCTGTCATTTTTCTTGCAGTTGTGACGGCTACTTTATTGTGTTCTTTAAAGGTAAGGTCTTCCGACATGAGTACACCCAGATAGTTTACATTGCCTTTTCGTTCTATGTTATGATTTGCCTGAGTTTTGTACGTGGTTTCCGTTTTTATATTTTCATATTTTCATTTTCAAGTTCCATAGCGCATGAGCTGGAACTTATCTTCGTTAAACACCATATTAATTTCTGTAGCCCATAGAAAGACCTGATCTACATCTGACTGGAGGTTCGCCGTGTCCTCTATGTTGCCTACTCTCATGAAGATCCTAGTGTCATCTGCAAAGGATGATACAGTGCTATAGGTTGTATTCTTGTCTATGTCCGATATGAGGATGAGAAAAAGTACTGGAGCAAGCACAGTACCCTGGGGGACTGAGCTCTTCACGGTTGATGGGCTGGATTTTATTTTGTTGACTATTACACATTGGGTTCTGTTGGTCAGGAAATTGTAGATCCATCTGCCTATTTTTCCGGTAATTCCTTTTGAACGCATTTTATGTGCAATAACACCATGGTTTTATTTATCAAAAGCTTTTGCGAAATCTGTGTAAATTACATCAGCGTTTTGTTTGTCTTCCATAGCATCTAATGCCATATCATAGTGGTCCAGCAACTGTGACAGGCAAGAGCGCCCTGTTCTGAAACCATGTTGTCCGGGGTTATGGAGTTGCTGTGATTCCATGTATTTTGTGATCTTACTTCTTAGCACTCTCTCAAAATTTTTTATGATGTGCGATGTTAGTGCTATCGGTCTGTAATTTTTTGCCTCTGCCTTATTTCCTCCTTTATGAAGTGGTGCTATCTGTGCTGTTTTTAGTATATCAGGAATAACGCCAGTATCTAGGCTTTGTCTCCACAGAATGTGGAGGGCCTGCGATAGTGGTTTTTTACAGTTCTTTATGAATATGGTGTTCCAAGAATCCGGGCCTGGTGCAGAGTGCATAGGCATACTGTTTATGGCTTCTTCAAAATCCAGTGAGGATAGGGTGACGACGCCACAACATTCACTACAACATTCACAACAACATTAAAGACAACATTCACCACAACATTCACCACAGCATTCATGACAACAGATAACATTCACCACAACATTCAAGACAACATTCACCACCACATTCAAGACAACATTCACTACCACATTCAAGACAACATTCACCACCACATTCAAGACAACATTCACCACCGCATTCAAGACAACATTCGCCACATCTCTACAACATTCACTACAACATTCACAGCAACATTCAAGACAACATTCACAGCAACATTCAAGACAACATTCACCACAACATTCACAACGTCATTCGAGACGATATTCACAACAACAGTCACCACAACATTCACCACAACATTCACCACAATATTCGCCACAACATTCACCACAACATTCACAACAACATTCAAGACAACACTCACCACAACACTCAGGACAACATTCACCACAACATTCACAACAACATTCACAACAACATTCACCACAACATTCAAGACAACATTCACCACAACATTCACTACAACATTCACCACAACTTTCACCACAACATTCAAGACAACATTCACCACAACATTCACAACAACATTGACAACAACATGCACCACAACATTCAAGACAACATTCACCACAACATTCACGAAAACATTCACCACAACATGCACAACTGCTCCAGGACTGGTCTTACATATGTGGTATACAAGATGCTGTGTGTGTGTGTGTGTACTCACCTAGTTGTACTCACCTAGTTGTGTTTGCGGGGGTTGAGCTCTGGCTCTTTGGTCCCGCCTCTCAACCGTCAATCAACAGGTGTACAGATTCCTGAGCCTATCGGGCTCTGTCATATCTACACTTGAAACTGTGTATGGAGTCAGCCTCCACCACATCACCCCCTAATGCATTCCATTTGTCAACCACTCTGACACTAAAAAAGTTCTTTCTAATATCTCTGTGGCTCATTTGGGCACTCAGTTTCCACCTGTGTCCCCTTGTGCGTGTTCCCCTTGTGTTAAATAGACTGTCTTTATCTACCCTATCAATCCCCTTCAGAATCTTGAATGTGGTGATCATGTCCCCCCTAACTCTTCTGTCTTCCAGCGAAGTGAGGTTTAATTCCCGTAGTCTCTCCTCGTAGCTCATACCTCTCAGCTCGGGTACTAGTCTGGTGGCAAACCTTTGAACATTTTCCAGTTTAGTCTTATCCTTGACTAGATATGGACTCCATGCTGGGGCTGCATACTCCAGGATTGGCCTGACATATGTGGTATACAAAGTTCTGAATGATTCTTTACACAAGATTCTGAATGCCGTTCGTATGTTGGCCAGCCTGGCATATGCCGCTGATGTTATCCGCTTGATATGTGCTGCAGGAGACAGGTCTGGCGTGATATCAACCCCCAAGTCTTTTTCCTTCTCTGACTCCTGAAGAATTTCCTCTCCCAGATGATACCTTGTATCTGGCCTCCTGCTCCCTACACCTATCTTCATTACATTACATTTGGTTGGGTTAAACTCTAACAACCATTTGTTCGACCATTCCTTCAGCTTGTCTAGGTCTTCTTGAAGCCTCAAACAGTCCTCTTCTGTTTTAATCCTTCTCATAATTTTGGCATCGTCCGCAAACATTGAGAGTGTGTGTGTGTGTGTGTGTGTGTGTGTGTGTGTGTGTGTGTGTGTGTGTGTGTGTGTGTGTGTGTGTGTGTGTGTGTGTGTGTGTGTGTACTCACCTAGTTGTACTCACCTAGTTGTGCTTGCGGGGGTTGAGCTCTGGCTCTTTTGTCCCGCCTCTCAACCGTCAGTCAACAGGTGTACAGGTTTCTGAGCCTTTTGGGCTCTATCATATCTACACTTGAAACTATGTATGGAGTCAGCCTCCACCACATTGCTTCCTAATGCTTTACATTTGTCAACCACTCTGACACTAAAAAAGTTCTTTCTAATATCTCTGTGGCTCATTTGGGCACTCAGTTTCCACCTGTGTCCCCTAGTGCGTGTGTCCTTGTGTTAAAAAGCCTGTCTTTATCAACCCTGTCGATTCCCTTGAGGATCTTGAATGTGGTGATCATGTCCCCCCTAACTGTTCTGTCTTCCAACGAAGTGAGGTTCAATTCCCGTAGTCTCTCCTCGTAGCTCATACCTCTCAGCTCGGGTACTAGTCTGGTGGCAAACCTTTGAACCTTTTCCAGTTTAGTCTTATGCTTGACTAGATATGGACTCCATGCTGGAGCCGCATACTCCAGGATTGGTCTGACATATGTGGGATATAATGTTCTGAAAGATTCCTTACACAAGTTTCTAAAGGCCGTTCTTATGTTAGCCAACCTGGCATATGCTGCTGATGTTATCCTCTTGATATGAGCTTCAGGGGACAGGTCTGGCGTGATATCAACCCCCAGATCTTTCTCTCTCTCTCTGACTCTTGAAGTATTTCATCTCCCAGAAATTCCTTTTATCTTGCCTCCTGCTCCCTACACCTATCTTCATTGCATTACATTTGGTTAGGTTAAACTCTAACAACCATTTGTTCGACCATTCCTTCAGCTTGTCTAGGTCTTCTTGAAGCCTCAAACAGTCCTCCTCTGTCCAAATCCTTCTCATAATTTTGGTATCGTCCGCAAAGATTGAGAGAAATGAATCTATACCCTCCGGGAGATCATTTACATATATCAGAAACAAGATAGTACCGAGTACAGAGCCCTGTGGGACTCCACTGGTGACTTCACGCAAATCGGAGGTCTCACCCCTCACCGCAACTCTCTGCTTCCTATTACTTAGGTACTCCCTTATCCACTGGAGCACCTTACCAGCAATGTGTGTGTGTGTGTTGGTTCATGTGTGTGTGCATGCGTGTACGTGTGTTTGCGTGTGTGTGTATGTGTGTGTGTGTGTGTGTGCGTGTGTATGTGTGTGTGTGTGTGTACTTACCTAGTTGTACTCACCTAGTTGTGTCTGCAGGATCGAGCATTGACTCTTGGATCCCGCCTTTCGAGCATCGGTTGTTTACAGCAATGACTCCTGTCCCATTTTCCTATCATACCTGGTTTTAAAATTATGAATAGTATTTGCTTCCACAACCTGTTCCTGAAGTGCATTCCATTTCCCCACTACTCTCACGCTAAAAGAAAACTTCCTAAAATCTCTGTGACTCATCTGAGTTTCAAGCTTCCATCCATGTCCCAACGTTCTGTTACTATTCCGTGTGAACATTTCGTCTATGTCCACTCTGTCAATCCCTCTGAGTATCTTATACGTTCCTATCATGTCCCCCCTCTCCCTTCTTCTTTCTAGTGTCGTAAGGCACAGTTCCCTCAGGCGCTCCTCATACCCCATCCCTCGGGCTCTGGGACGAGTCTCGTTGCAAACCTCTGAACCTTTTCCAGTTTCATTATATGCTTCTTCAGATGGGGACTCCATGATGAGGCGGCATACTCTAAGACTGGCCTTACGTAGGCAGTGTAAAGCGCCCTAAATGCCTCCTTACTTAGGTTTCTGAATGATGTTCTAACCTTTGCCAGTGTAGAGTACGCTGCTGTCGTTATCCTATTTATATGTGCCTCAGGAGATAGATTAGGTGTTACGTCCACCCCCAGGTCTCTTTCACGCGTCGTTACAGGTAGGCTGTTCCCCTTCATTGTGTACTGTACCTTTGGTCTCCTATCTCCTAGTCCCATTTCCATAACTTTACATTTGCTCTTGTTGAATTCCAGTAGCCATTTCTCTGACCATCTCTGCAACCTGTTCAGGTCCTCTTGGAGGATCCTGCAATCCTCATCTGTCACAACTCTTCTCATCAACTTTGCGTCATCCGCAAACATCGACATGTAGGACTCTACGCCTGTAAACATGCCGTTAACATATACAAGAAATAGAATTGGTCCCAGCACCGATCCTTGTGGTACTCCACTTGTTACTGTTCGCCAGTCCGACTTCTCGCCCCTTACCGTAACTCTTTGGCTCCTTCCTGTTAGGTAGTTCCTTATCCATGTTAGGACCTTTCCCCCCACCCCCGCCTGCCTCTCGAGCTTGAACAGCAGTCTCATGTGCAGTACTGTATCAAAGGCTTTTTGGCAGTCCAGAAATATGCAGTCTGCCCAACCATCTCTGTCCTGTCTTATTCTCGTTATTTTATCATAGAATTCCAGAAGGTTTGTTAGGCACGATTTCCCTGTCCAGAACCCATGCTGATGTTTGTTCACAAACCTAATGTTCTCCAGGTGTGCAATCAGTCGTAGCCTAATTATTCTTTCAAGTATTTTACAGGGGATGCTTGTCAGTGATACAGGTCTATAGTTAAGTGCCTCCTCCCTATCACCTTTCTTGATGATCGGCACGACATTTGCCTTCTTCCAGCAACTGGGCAATTCTCCTGACATAAGTGACTCATTAAAGATCATTGCCAGAGGCACGCTGAGGGCCTGTGCTGCTTCTTTTAGTATCCACAGTGATACTTTGTCTGGTCCAACTGCTTTAGTTGCATCTAGAGTTGTCAACTGTTTCATTACCTCCTCTGCAGTCACCTCTATATCTGATAGTCTTTCATCTAGGGTAACCCCTTCCAACAATGGGAGCTGCTCAGGCTCGGTAGTGAACACTCCATGGAAACTGGCATTCAGTGCCTCGCAGATTTCCTTGTCACTTTCAGTATATGCCCCCTCTGTCTTCCTTAGTCTTGTCACTTGGTCGTTCACCGACATTTTTCTTCTTATATGACTGTGTAGTAACTTAGGTTGTTTTTTCGCTTTGATTGCAATATCGTTCTCATAGTCCCTTTCCGATGTTCGTCTTATGTTAATGTAATCGTTACTAGCTCTGTTGTATCTGATCCTGTTGTCCTCTGTTCTTTGTCTTCTGTACTTCCTCCACTCCCGCCTGCTGGCCATTTTTGCTTCCTGACACTGTCTATTAAACCATGGGTTCTTATATTCCTTCTTATTTTTTCCCTTTACCGTTGGTATAAATCTCTCTTCGGCCTCCTGGCATTTCTGTATGACTAGGTACATCATATCTTGGACTGTTTTTCCTCTAATTTCTTCCTCCCACTGCACTTCACCCAGATAGTCCCTTATCCTCTAATAGTCCCCTTTCCTGTAGTCAGCTCTCCTTTCCCAGATCTCTTGTCCCATGGTCATAAGTTTGAATTCCATCATGTAGTCAAAGACTAGGACACAATGGTCACTAGCCCCTAGAGGTATTTCATGCTCTAAATTCTCGATATCTTCTACGTTCTGGGTGAAAATCAGGTCTAATAGGCTCGGTGCATCTCCTTCTCTTTCCCTTGTGTCTTCCTTCACATGTTGTGTCAGGAAATTCCTGTCTATAACATCTACTAATTTTGCTCCCCACGTTTCGTCCCCTCCATGGGGATTGCTTGATTCCCAGTTTATCTCTCCATGATTTAGGTCCCCCATGATCAGCAGCTTCGCTCTCATTCTGTGGGCTAGTGTTGCTGCCTTCTGAAGTTCATCTATACATGCTTTGTTGTTGTCATCATACTCCTGCCTGGGTCTTCTACTGTTTGGTGGGGGATTGTAGATTACCAAGATCACAATCTTCCTCCCATCTACTGTCAGAGTTCCATGTATGAAGCTTGTGCACTCATTGGTAACTCGATTTCCCAGGTCTTCAAACTTCCATTTCCGCTTTATTAGGAGAGCTACTCCCCCTCCCTGTCTCTGTGTCCGCTCTTTTCGTATCACCTGGTACCCTTCAGGAAAGATTGCATCTGAGATCATGTCATTAATTTTAAGTTCGACAATTGCAACTATGTCAGGATCTGCTTCACTCACTCTTTCTTTTATCTCTTCTGCTTTATTAGATACCCCATCAGCATTGGTGTACCAAACCTTGAGATTCTTCATGGAAACTCTTGTACCAGAGTTCTCCCTTTCTCTGGGAGTCTGGGGGGATCTGGGGGGTGTCTGGGGGGTGACTGGGGGCAGGGGGGATCTGGGGGATCTGAGGGGTGTCTTGGGGATGTCCGGGGGGATCTGGGGGGATCTGGGGGGTGTCTGGGGGGGTCCGGGGGGTTCATGGGGGTGAAAGAGGTCAGGAGGGGTGCTTGGGGGGCTACAGCGGGCTGGGCTTCTATGAAGGTAAGTAGGAGGATCTGGGGTAGGGCCTGGGTAGGTAGGTCTGGAGTAGGAAGGGCATACTGGGTCTGAAGATTAGGGAGGGCATAGAGGGGTTGGGAGATAGCGTAAGGTTAGGAGTCAGATAGAGGTTGAGAGGTTGGGAGGGGGAAGGATAGAGGGGGTGGGGGGAACCTCCCACCCCCCTCGCAAGGGTGGGGGGTCACATGGAAGGAGAGGGGATGAGGAGGGGTGAGGGCTGGGTAGGCTTTGGGTGTTGAGGGGATGATGGCTGGGTGGGTTCTTGGGGTTGAGGGGATGAGGGCTGGGTGGGTTTTGGTGGTTGAGGGGATGAGGGCTGGGTGGGTTTTGGGGGTTGAGGGGATGAGGGCTGGACGGGTTTTAGGGGTTGAGGTGATGAGGGGGTCCTTGGAATGTGGGATGAATTTGACTGCAGTGGGGTCAGAGGGGTCAAGGGATGTGTTGGGGAGATAAGCAGGGGCGGCTGATTTGGGGAAGGGGTGACCTGAGAAGCAAGTGTGAGCGGGTTAGCATGGGGTGGATTAGCACTGGGGTGTGTAGCTACGCTCAAATGGGAAGAGTTGTATTGTTGTTTGCTTGCTCTGTGGGCAATCTGTTCCTCCTTCGTCATGAATTTGTCAATATATACGTTGTAGTAATTTTCGCTACCTCTGAGTAAGTGTTTGTGATGCAGTATGTAATCCACTGCCTCTTCGTTAGTGAACTGTACCAGGACAGGTCGTTTCCTGTTACAGTTGTATGGTCCAATGCGTCGTTGAACTTGCACCTCATTCCCTGCCATCTGGGCTCTCATGTCTCTCAAGATCCCCTGTAGCTCCAAATCCTCAATCTCCACCCTTTGCTGCCTCGATGGTACCCTGGCTTCAAGCAATCCATGGATTATGATTGTCCTCTTTCTCAGTTCAGGGTCATGCTGGTGGCCCCCTCCCTGGCTGACCCCCAACCCTCCAACACCCGCTACTCCATCTACTACTACTCCCCCTTCCCCTGATAAGCTTCCCTTATTCCTGCCAAATTCATTAGTAAGCCTACTACCGGTTCATTGGGGAACCGGTCGGCCGAGTGGACAGCACGCTGGACTTGTGATCCTGTGGTCCCGGGGTCGATCCCGGGCGCCGGCGAGAAACAATGGGCAGAGTTTCTTTCACCCTATGCCCCTGTTACCTAGCAGTAAAATAGGTACCTGGGTGTTAGTCAGCTGTCACGGGCTGCTTCCTGGGGGTGGAGGCCTGGTCGAAGACTGGGCCGCGGGGACACTAAAAAGCCCCGAAATCATCTCAAGATAGCCTCAAGATAGAAGCCTAGATATTTCTCCTTGCCATTCTACCCTGCTCTTCGTGATTTCCTCTTGAATATAATCTATAAACTCTTGTTTGAGTCTTTGAACCTCGTCCTGTATCTTATTAAAGACTTCACATTTAATCCCCTGGATAAGATCGTCTATCCAAACATCCCTCTTCTCTACAAATTTCCCAATCATCTTCTCCACAAACCTATCTTCTTCCTCAGTCATAATACTGTTGGACCTAGACACCCTTCCTGACCTAGTCATTGCTATAATGCAACCTTACCCACAGGGGTTCCAAGTATCTTCCCGTCCTGCTAACACAATAGGTGAGTGAATCTCCAAGCGTCGTCCCACGTGGTGGTAGAAGGATTGCTGCCGGGGTGAGGTCACGGTCAGAGGCCGGTGATGTCTGCTCCACACTACACACTGCCACAGTACTTCCTCAACTATTTTGAATTTCGCTATTTAAACTGTTTTTCTTCACTACCTTATGGCTTTGGTCAAAACCCAAGGTTTTTTCATTCACTTGTACACACTTTTTCACTTCGAAGTTGCCTGATTACCCCTCCCACTCCACTAGTGAACCAGGAGCTCCCAACCCATTTCCACCCACCACTATGGTCACAAGACAAGTGTGTGTGTGTGTGTGTGTGTGTGTGTGTGTGTGTGTGTGTGTGTGTGTATTCACCTAGTTGTGCTTGCCGTGGTTGAGCTCTGCTCTTTCGGCCCGCCTCTCAACTGTTAATCAACTGTTTCTAACTACTACCATTTTTTCCACACCACACATACATACACCCCAGGAAGCAGCCCGTGACAGGTGACTAACTCCCAGGTACCTATTTACTGCTAGGTAACAGGGGCATAAGGTGAAAGAAACTCTGCCCATTGTTTTCTCGCTGGAGCCCGGGATCGAACCAGGGACCACAGGATCACGTGTCCATCGTGCTGTCCGCTCGGCCACCAGCTTTGTGTGTGTGTGTGTACTCACCTATTTGTGCTTGCAGGATCGAGCATTGGCTCTTGGATCCCGCCTTTCCAGCCATCGGTTGTTTACAGCAATGATTCCTGTCCCATTACCCTATCATACCTAATTTTAAAATTATGAATAGAGTTTGCTTCCACAACCTGTTCCCCTAATGCATTCCATATTTCCACTACTCTCACGCTAAAAGAAATTTCCTAACATCTCTGTGACTCATCTGAGTTTCCAGTTTCCACCCATGTCCCCTCGTTCTGTTATAATTACGTGTGAACATTTCGTCTATTTCCACTTTGTCAATTCCCCTGAGTATTTTATATGTTCCTATCATATCTCCTCTCTCCCTTCTTTTCTCTAGTGCCGTAAGGTTCAGTTCCCTCAGACGTTCTTCATATCCCATCCCTCGTAACTCTGGGACAAGCCTCATCGAAAACCTCTGAACCTTCTCTAGTCTCCTTATGTGTTTCTTCTGGTGGGGGCTCCATGATGGCGCGGCATACTCTAAGACTGATCTCACGTAGGCAGTGTAAAGCGCCCTAAAAGCCTCCTCACTTAAGTTTCTGAATGAAGTGCTAATTTTCGCCCGTATAGAGTACGCTGCTGTCGTTATCCTATTTATATGTGCCTCAGGAGTTAGATTCGATGTCACATCCACTCCCAGGTATCTTTCTCGAATCGTTACAGGTAGGCAGTTCCCATTCATTGTGTACTGTCCTTTTGGTCGTCTATCACCTGATCCCATTTCCATAACTTTACATTTACTGGTGTTGAACTCCAGTAGCCATTTCCCTGACCATCTCTGCAACCTGCTTAAGTCCTCTTGGAGGATCCTACAATCCTCATCTGTCACAACTCTTGTCATTAATTTTGCATCATCCGCAAACATTGACATGTATGATTCCACTCCTGTAAACATATCATTTACGTAAATTAGAAAGAGGATTGGGCCCAGCACTGATCCTTGAGGTACTCCACTCGTTACTGTTCGCAAGTCCGACTTCTCGCCCCTTACCATTACCTTCTGGCTCCTTCCTGTTAGGTAGTTCCTTACCCATGTTAGGGCCTTTCCGCTTACTCCTGTCTGCCTCTCAAGTTTGTAAAGCAGTCTCATGTGCGGTACTGTATCAAAGGCCTTTTGGCAGTCAAGAAATATGCAGTCTGCCCAGACTGCATCTGTGTGTGGGTGTGTGTACTCACCTAGTTGTACTCACCTAGTTGTGCTTGCGGGGGGTTGAGCTCTAGCTCTTTGGTCCCGCCTCTCAACTGTCAATCAACAGGTGTACAGGTTCCTGAGCCTATTGGGCTCTATCATATCTACACTTGAAACTGTGTATGGAGTCAGCCTCCACCACATCACTTCCTAATGCATTCCATTTGTCAACCACTCTGACACTAAAAAAGTTCTTTCTAATATCTCTGTGGCTCATTTGGGCACTCAGTTTTCACCTGTGTCCCCTAGTGCGTGTGCCCCTTGTGTTAAAAAGCCTGTCTTTATCAACCCTGTCGATTCCCTTGAGGACCTTGAATGTGGTGATCATATCCCCCCTAACTCTTCTGTCTTCCAACGAAGTGAGGTTTAATTCCCGTAATCTCTCCTCGTAGCTCATACCTCTCAGCTCGGGTACTAGTCTGGTGGCAAACCTTTGAACCTTTTCTATTTTAGTCTTATGCTTGACTAGATATGGACTCCATGCTGGTGCCGCATACTCCAGGATTGGTCTGACATATGTGATATATAATGTTCTGAAAGATTCCTTACACAAGTTTCTAAAGGCCGTTCTTATGTTAGCCAACCTGGCATATGCTGCTGCTGTTATCCTCTTGATATGAGCTTCAGGGGACAGGTCTGGCGTGATATCCACCCCCAGGTCTTTCTCTCTCTCTGACTCTTGAAGTATTTCATCTCCCAAGTGTGTGTGTCTGTGTGTGTGTGTGTGTGTACTCACCTATTTGTACTCACCTATTTGTACTCACCTATTTGTGCTTGCGGGGGTTGAGCTTTGGCTATTTGGTCCCGCCTCTCAACTGTCAATCAACTGGTGTACAGATTCCTGAGCCTACTGGGCTCTATCATATCTACATTTAAAACTGTGTATGGAGTCAGCCTCCATCACATCACTGCCTAATGCATTCCATCCGTTAACTACTGACACTGAAAAAGTTCCTTCTAACGTCTCTTTGGCTCATGTGGGTACTCAGTTTGCACCCGTGTCCCCTTGTTCGCGTCCCACTAGTGTTGAATAGTTTATCCTTGTTTACCCGGTCGATTCCTCTGAGGATTTTGTAGGTTGTGATCATGTCTCCCCTTACTCTTCTGTCTTCCAGTGTCGTAAGATGCATTTCCCGCAGCCTTTCCTCGTAATTCATGCCTCTAGTTCTGGGACTAGTCTAGTGGCATACCTTTGGACTTTTTCCAGCTTCGTCTTGTGCTTGACAAGGTACGGGCTCCATGCTGGGGCCGCATACTCCAGGATTGGTCTTACATATGTGGTGTACAAGATTCTGAATGATTCTTTCCACAGGTTCCTGAACGCTGTTCTGATGTTAGCCAGCCTCGCATATGCCGCAGACGTTATTCTTTTTATGTGGGCGTCAGGAGACAGGTTTGGTGTGATATCAACTCCTAGAACTTTCTCTCTGTTCGTTTCATTAAGTACTTCATCTCCTATTCTGTATCCTGTATCTGGCCTCCTATTTCCACTGCCTATTTTCATTACTTTGCATTTACTCGGGTTGAACTTCAACAGCCATTTGTTGGACCATTCACTCAGTCTGTCTAGGCCATCTTGTAGCCTCTTACTATCGTCCCCAGTTTCAATCCTCCTCATAATTTTTGCATCATCGGCAAACATTGAGAGAAACGATTCTATACCCTCTGGGAGATCATTTACATATATCAGAAACAGTATAGGTCCAAGGACCGACCCCTGCGGTACTCCACTCGTAACGTCTCGCCAATCTGAGACCTCACCCCTCACACTGACTCGTTGTCTCCTGTTACTTAGGTACTCCTGTATCCAACGGAGTACCTTCCCTTTCACTCCAGCCTGCATCTCCAGTTTTTTCACTAGACTCTTGTGTGGCACTGTATCAAAGGCTTTCTGACAATCCAAAATTAGGCAGTCTGCCCACCCTTCTCTTTCTTGCCTTATTTTTGTTGCCTGGTCGTAGAATTCAAGTAACCCTGTGAGGCAGGACCTGCCATCCCTGAATCCATGTTGATGCTGTGTTACAAAGTTCTTTCGCTCTAGGTGCTCCACTAGCTTTCTTCGCACAATCTTCTCCATCATCTTGCATGGTATGCAAGTTAGGGACACTGGCCTGTGTGACGATAATCTCCTTCAAGAGATTGAGCCTGCTCTTCCCTCCAAAAATACGTCGCAACAAATATATAAAACTACTATGGAAGAAATGTCCAACAACGACAACAACATCTCCAAGGTTTGCCAGAGCGCAAAACGTATGCAGCCAGGGACACCTGCTCAGCCTCAAACCGCCAAACTACCTGTCTTGTTGCCGGCTACTCGCTGATTGGCCACCGGTCTGGCTGAAACTGCACTCCACCCACCATACTACTCGATGTCTGGGGCCGCCACGACCTCAGTCCTTAGAATATTCAGTGCTTTCATACGGTTAACACTTCTTCCTGGTAGACTGAGCTTTGGCTTAAGTGTACTAAGAGAGGTGATAGCTTAAAGCCAATATTCCCGCACCTCTCATTTTATTGTATATTGCACAGCTTGTTATTGCTCACTTGTCTTAACGTAACTTTTCATTTTACCATTTAATTATTCTTATTATTTTGATTGATTAATTTTATTATACGAATTTGTATGTCCATTTTATTCATGTTTTGTTTATCTAACGTAATTAAAATTTCATTGTTAAAATTGACTTGTGTTTTGTGTGTCTTCTCCTTACCTTACCACAGACGAAGTTCCAGATTTTCTATTTTTTTTATTCTATGTGACGAGGCCATACCCCTAGCTTTGAACAGCCGAACACCAACGCGTTACCGTCACATATTATATGGGGGCCTGTCCTAGGAGCTTCACTCAGGTACTGGTGCCAAGTGGTAATTAATGGTAAGCGTATTTAACTTTGTTAACGTAGCTTTTACTATTTTTCATATTCAATTTCATTTTTATATGGTGCGGTGTATTGTGCATTACGAGAGTAACATATGGTGAAGGTGAGACAACTTTGGATTACATGGTGACTGTAGGCCTCAGTCATACTCTTAATTGGTCATCTTTCCCTCCGTGTTATTACTCGTGTTTACCATCTTTGTCCCTTGGATATTTCTCATTTTGACAGATCATCATATTGGTACCCTGGTACTGTGGTCTGCCCCGGGTCAAGAGCACCCAATCTTCTGCAATCTGACTGTAGGAGGACAAAGAGGGCCATAGTTCCTCTAGCTCGAACTTTAGTTGCTGAATTGGGACCTCAGCAGCAGTTCTCGTCACCAGTTGACACCTCGCACCCCTACACGTCAGTCAGAGATGATGATACATACAACGGTAGGGAATTAGCTTACTTTTTCAGAGCACAAAAGTTCGCTAATTCTGTAAGTATCATATTAAATTCAGTAGGAAAAACTTGCTTTATGTCCTATAGAGACTTGGCAAGGTATGCCTACATCCTTGGACTACCAATTTTACTTTTGAGGCAATTAACTGTTTCATTTGTTTTCGAAACTCTGTTTCATTTGTTAGTAGGATTTTCTTGCCTTTATCCTCTTACATGAGTACCGGGTACAAGATTTCCTGCGCCTTTGATTTAAATTAATCATTTAACATCTTGTACTTAACTTTAATTGTTAAAGATCCCACAGGATAGGTATCAGTTGCCACGTTGTCCTGTTTCTGACATTCACTATAACTGAATATTCGTGTTACATTTATTTGCTAATTTCACCATGTTTCGTCTCCAAGCTTTCCGTGCAAATCCAGCAGGTGAAATAGGGACTTTAAGTCGTGCCAAGAGGACTGAATTACAAACTCTTGCACATGAGTATCAACTAGAAGTTCCCTACCAAGCCAACAAAAATGACCTACACAACCTGTTGCTAGATTACTATTTAGAGCAAGGTAAGATAGACTTTGAAACTCATGAAACTTACTATATTGCAGATAAAACTGATTTGGCGACGATGAAACTCAAACTAGAGCTGGCCAAGAAAGAAGAACGAACAGCTGCCATACGGAGGGAAGAACAAGAACGAGAAATCACCCTCAGAGAACGCGAAGCTGCTTTGAGAAGGGAAGAACACGAACGTGAGGCTGCTTTGAAGAGAGAAGAACATGAACGTGAGGCTGCTTTGAGGAGAGAAGAACACGAACGTGGACTCGCCCTCCAGGAACGTGAGGTTGCACTTCTCCGTGAGCGGGAACGAGTACAGCTTGAAACCAAACAACGCGAGTTGGAGATGCAACGCGAACATGACAAGCAACAAGCGATTCTGGCTCTAGAGTGTCGTCAACGAGAATACACGTTGGAAACTTCACACCTCGCTCAACGCCAGCAAGCTACTGCCAATCTTCCCGTCAGTTTTAATATATCACATGCAAGTAAGTTAATGCCATCCTTTGTAGAAGCAGAAGTTGATGTGTTTTTTACCACCTTTGAAACCCTTGCTAATCAACTCAGTTGGCCTGTCGACCAATGGGCCACACTTCTCAGAGTCCATCTTACAGGTAGAGCTGCAGTCACACTCAGTACTTTGGCGTCTGAGAATGACTACCACACTCTGAAACAAGCAGTGTTGGACGCCTACCTCCTCTCTACTGAAAGTTATAGAAGGAAATTCCGTGACCACCTGAAGGCAAGTACCACTACCTTCCTTGAGTTTGCTAACACAAAACGGAGATATTTCATGAAATGGCTGGAAGCAGCACATGTCTCTACTTTTACAGAACTCGTCAACCTGATGTTAGTTGAAGAATTCTTGAGGCGTGTGCCGCCTCCTGTCCGTCTCTACTTAGCAGATAAAGAAGAAACCGACTACCTGAAGTGTGCTAAGTCGGCTGACACTTATAGCCTCATCTACCGGCTGACACCCGAACCATCCTCCAGTAAGAAGTCGTGGTACAGTTACGAGAAAGTGAGCCCCGATCAAGCTGGTTCGCAACTGTACTGCAAGTATTGCAGACTCTATGGACATACCATAGACAAGTGTGGTAAGTCTCAATACAAGGGAACCACCGACCAACAAAAACCCAAACCAACTCCTCCTAAGTCCGGTAAGCCTGTGATGAATGTTGGTGTATGTTAATGATCTTTCTCTTTTCAGTAACCACCTGTATACTGGAACTGTCTCTGCCAACGGTTCAAATCCGGAGGGACGTTTCAAATTGAAGATCTTGAGGGACACAGCGGCTCTTCAATCGATCATCTTGAAGTCGGCTGTGCCCAACATCGTCTACACCGGAGAAACTGTCTTCATCACTGACCTCACTGCTACCACTCCATACCCTCTCGCCAGAGTCCACCTGGATTGTCCCTACGTGAACGGAGAAGTCCAAGTCGCCGTCAGGAAAAAGCCTTTTCCCATGCCTGGAGTGCAACTTCTCCTAGGCAACGACTTGGCAGAAGACCTGCAACCGACCAACCTGATCGTCATGGACAAACCCCAGGTGTGTAACTCTGTGCCAAGTAACCCTATTCTAGAGTATGTTCCAGCAGAGGTTCAAGAGAGTGATGAAGTTTCTCCTCCGGTTCTTGTGACCACCCGTGCACAAGCCGCACGTCCACAGCCAGCTGACTCTACTGCTACCGCTGTCCCTCAAGACCCTCAGAAACTACCCCCGCATCTGACCAAGTTGGAGTTCCGTAAGTTGCAGAGGGAGGATCTTACTTTAACACCATTGTTTTTCCAGGCTGAGACTCAACCCGACAGTATTCCTGGGTTCTTCCTAGAGAACGACTTGCTCTACCGCAGATATAGACCCAGTAAACTGAAGGAGGAGGACGATTGGGCCAACATCGAACAACTTGTGATTCCTACCAGCCTGCGGCCCACAATTCTACACCTGGCCCACGGAGCGCTCTCCTACTTCGGCTTCAACAAGACTTACCATGGAATTCGTCAAGACTACTACTGGCCAGGTATGGTAAATAGCGTCAAACAGTACGTAAAACAGTGTCATACATGTCAGAAGGCAGGCAAACCGAACATCTCCATTCCCAGAGCACCACTGATTCCCATACAGGTGCCTGCGGAACCTTTCCACAGACTCATAATAGACTGTGTTGGTCCTTTACCTCGGACCAGTTCAGGTAACGCCTACATCCTAACCATCCTGTGTCCTACCACCAGATTTCCCATAGCAGTTCCAGTGAAGAACATCACGGCTGCTACGGTTGTAAAACATCTATTGAAGATCTTCACTCAATACGGATTTCCCAGGGAGATTCAGAGCGACTGTGGTACCAACTTCACCAGTGATCTCTTCAAAAGGACACTGGAGGAGTTCAACATCAAACAGGTATTGTCCAGCCCTATCATCCTGCTTCACAGGGTTCTCTTGAACGTAGTCATCAGACTATCAAAGCACTCTTGAAAAAGTTTTGTAATGAAACCTCTAAGGATTGGGATAAGCAAATCGACCTTATAATGTGTATTTACAGAAGTCTCCCCAATGAGTCCTTAGGAGTATCTCCTTATGAGATGCTCTACGGCCGTAAGTGCGTACTCCTCTTAAGGCTTTCAAAGACACTCTCAGAGATGCCACCTTCAGTGAGCATCAGAATGTGCCCCAGTTTCTTCAAAACCTTCAACACATTCTAGAGAGAGTCCACCGCTTTGCCCATGATAATCTATTGAAAGCCCAGGAGAGGATGAAGACTCATTACGACCAGACCAGCAAAGTAAGAAAATTTAAGCCAGGAGACTTCATTCTAGCATATTTCCCTATCCCAGGTTCACCTTTACAAAACAAGTTTTCAGGACCCTACCGCGTCAAAGAGTGCAGAAGTAACAACAACTACGTCATAGAGACTCCAGATAGGCGGCGGAAGACCCAGCTGTGCAACGTCAACCTCCTGAAGCAATATAATGGTACTCCTCCCACTGTCCTGATTAACTGTTCTACCTCCACAGAACCCTACATCCACAGTGAGACCTTCCCAGCTTCTCCTCCCGAAAGCACTGACAAGGAGTCAGCGCTTTCTAATTCCGAATTTCTTAATGATCTTCCCAAATACTTTCAGGATAATAATCGTGCTCCTTTTGCCCTATTCTAATTCCACTCTCACCTCGTCAGATAAGCCCTTCATCCTCCATGTCGACGCCAGTGGTACCGACGTTGGTGGTGTCGTGATGCAGCAACGAGGCGAGGAGAATACACCTGTCAGCGACTACTGCTACAAGGAACTACGGAACAATTGGCAAGGAGCTACTCTTCATCATCCTGAAGCTCCAGCACTTCACTCCACACCTGAAAAGTGCTCGGTCCACCATCAACACGGACCACACCACCATACACCTCCTGCAGCACGCCCACTTCTCATCTCAACGTCTTCTACTATGGGCTTGCTAACTGCAGAAATTCAACCTGGAGACACACTATACCAAGATTCCGACAACATCTTAGCCAATGATCTCTCCAGAGTTTATGAAGTAGAAGCGACTCCATCCATTACTCCACCACATAACGACGTACTTCTTCCAGAACCGCAGGCTTCGGGGGAGAGTTGTGACGATAATCTCCTTCAAGAGATTGAGTCTGCTCTTCCCTCCAAAAATACGTTGCAACAAATATATAAAACTACTATGGAAGAAATGTCCAACAACGACAACAACATCTCCAAGGTTTGCCAGAGCGCAAAACGTATGCAGCCAGGGACACCTGCTCAGCCTCAAACCGCCAAACTACCTGTCTTGTTGCGGGCTACTCGCTGATTGGCCGCCGGTCTGGCTGCAACTGCACTCCACCCACCATACTACTCGATGTCTGGGGCCGCCAGGACCTCAGTCCTTAGAATATCCAGTGCTTTCATACGGTTAACACTTCTTCCTGGTAGACTGAGCTTTGGCTTAAGTGTACTAAGAGAGGTGATAGCTTAAAGCCAATATTCCCGCACCTCTCATTTTATTGTATATTGCACAGCTTGTTATTGCTCACTTGTCTTAATGTAACTTTTCATTTTACCATTTAATTATTCTTATTATTTTGATTGATTAATTTTATTATACGAATTTGTATGTCCATTTTATTCATGTTTTGTTTATCTAACGTAATTAAAATTTCATTGTTAAAATTGACTTGTGTTTTGTGTGTCTTCTCCTTACCTTACCACAGACGAAGTTCCAGATTTTCTATTTTTTTTTATTCTATGTGACGAGGCCATACCCCTAGCTTTGAACAGCCGAACACCAACGCGTTACCGTCACACCTGTAATTCAGTGCCTCCTGTCTATCCCCTTTCTTGTATATCGGGACTACGTTAGCCGCTTTCCAAATTTCTGGCAGTTCCCCTGTTGCCAGTGATTTGTTATACACTTTGGAGAGTGGGAGGCACAGTTCTTCAGCTCCTTCCTTTAGTATCCAAGGGGGGATTTTATCTGGGCCTACAGCCTTTGTCACATCCAATTCTATTAAACACTTCCTTACTTCCCCTCTGGTAATCTCAAACTCTTCTAATGGATCCTGGTTAGCTATTCCCTCTCTTATACCTGGGATTTCTCCTTGCTCTGAGGTGAAGAGCTCCTGGAATTTCTTATTCAGTTCCTCACACACTTCCTTGTCGTTTGTAGTGAATCGTTCTTCCTCTATTCTTAATTTCATAACCTGTTCCTCTACTGTTGTTTTTCTCCTGATGTGGCTATGCAGCAATTTAGGCTGAGTCTTAGCCTTGCTTGTGATGTCATTTTCGTATTGTCTTTCTGCCTCTCTTCTCATCCTGACATATTCATTCCTGGCATTCTGATATCTTTCTCTGCTCTCAAGTGTCCTGTTATTCCTATAGTTTCTCCATGCCCTTTTACTTTGCTGCTTAGCTAGTCTACATCTCTGATTAAACCATGGGTTTCTCATCTTCATTTCACTGTTTTCCTTTTGGACTGGGACAAACTTGTTTGCTGTGTTCTTGCACTTCTGCGTGATGTAGTCCATCATGTCTTGGGCCGTCTTTCCCCTGAGCTCTGTTTCCCATCTGTTAAGAATTTTCTTATCTCCTCATAGTTTCCCTTTCGGTATGCTAACCTTTTGTTTTCGGTATCTCTCCTCGAGTTCAATAACCCTTCTTCAATCAGGTACTCTTACACCAGTACACTGTGGTCGCTCATTCCAACTGGGGCATCAAAACCGATTTTCTCATGTAGGAGTCGTTCAGAGTGAAGACTAGGTCGAGTCTCGCTGGTTCATCATTTCCTCTCATCCTTGTGGGTTCTCTGACATGCTGGGTTAAAAAGTTTCTAGTCACCACCTCCAATAGTTTGGCTCTCCAAGTATCCTCGCCTCCATGTGGTTCCTTGTTCTCCCAGTCAATCATTCCGTGATTGAAATCCCCCATGATAAGCAGGTGGGATCTGTTACTACAGGCAGCAGAGGCTGCCCTCTCAATTATAGTGTTAACTGCCATGTTGTTGTTTTCGTACTCTTGACTGGTTCTTCTGTCATATGGTGGAGGGTTATATATTACTGCTACTACTATTCTTGGTCCTCCCATTGTCATGGTGCCTGCTATGAAGTCTCTGAAACCCTCACAGCCCGGTATAGCCATATCCTTAAAACTCCATTCCTTTCTCATGAGTAGGGTCACTCCACCTCCTCCCCTACCTTCCCTCTCTTTCCTTATTGCTGTGTACTCCTTGGGAAACATGGCATTCGTTATGATTCCAGAGATTTTTGTTTCAGTGAGTCCAATTACATCTGGGTTCACTTCTTGTGCCCATTCCCTTAGTTCACTTGCCTTGCTTGTGATCCCATCTATGTTCGAGTACATTACTCTGAAACTGACCTCCCTTCTGACTGTGTGTGTGTGTGTGTGTGTGTATGTGTGTGTGTGTGTGTGTGTGTGTGTGTGTGTGTGTGTGTGTGTGTGTGTGTGTGTGTGTGTGTGTGTGTGTGTGTGTGTGTGTATTCACCTAGTTGTATTTACCTAGTTGTGTTTGCTGGGGATGAGATTTGCTCTTTCGGCCCGCCTCTCAACTGTCAATCAACTGTTTACCAACTTCTTTTTTTTTCACACCACACACACACACCCCCCAGGAAGCAGCCCGTAACAACTGACTAACTCCCAGGTACCTATTTACTGCTAGGTAACAGGGGCATTCAGGGTGAAAGAAACTTTGCCCATTTGTTTCTTCCTCGTGCGGGAATCGAATCCGCGCCACAGAATTACGAGTCCTGCGCGCTATCCACCAGGCTACGAGGCCCTCTGTGTGTGTGTGTGTGTGTGTGTGTGTGTGTGTGTGTGTGTGTGTACTCACCTAGTTGTACTCACCTAGTTGTGTTTGCGGGGGTTGAGCTCTGGCTCTTTGGTCCCGCCTCTCAACCGTCAATCAACAGGTGTACAGATTCCTGAGCCTATCGGGCTCTATCATATCTACACTTGAAACTGTGTATGGAGTCAGCCTCCACCACATCACCCCCTAATGCATTCCATTTGTCAACCACTCTGACACTAAAAAAGTTCTTTCTAATATCTCTGTGGCTCATTTGGGCACTCAGTTTCCACCTGTGTCCCCTTGTGCGTGTTCCCCTTGTGTTAAATAGACTGTCTTTATCTACCCTATCAATCCCCTTCAGAATCTTGAATGTGGTGATCATGTCCCCCCTAACTCTTCTGTCTTCCAGCGAAGTGAGGTTTAATTCCCGTAGTCTCTCCTCGTAGCTCATACCTCTCAGCTCGGGTACTAGTCTGGTGGCAAACCTTTGAACCTTTTCCAGTTTAGTCTTATCCTTGACTAGATATGGACTCCATGCTGGGGCTGCATACTCCAGGATTGGCCTGACATATGTGGTATACAAAGTTCTGAATGATTCTTTACACAAGTTTCTGAATTGTGTGTGTGTGTGTGTGTGTGTGTGTGTATGTGTGTGTGTGTGTGTGTGTGTGTGTGTGTGTGTGTGTGTGTGTGTGTGTGTGTGTGTGTGTGTGTGTGTGTGTGTATTCACCTAGTTGTGCTTGTGGGGGTTGAGCTCTGCTTATTCGACCCGCCTCTCAACTGTCAATCAATCAATTGTTACTACTATTCTACTCCCCCCCCCCTTTCAAGGAAGCAGCCTGTAGCAGCTATCTAACTCCCAGGTACCTATTTGCTGCTTGGTAACAGGAGCATCAGGGTGAAATAAACCCTGGCCATTTTTGTTTCCGCCATGGCCCGGGATTGACCCCAGGTCCTTAGATCTACGCATCCAGAGCGCTGTCCACTCAGCCACTAGGCTCCCCCTAGTGGCTGAGTGTGTGTGTTAAGGAATCATAAAACAAAATTTATTGTTTCTCAATATACCGAAAAGTTCCCTATTTAAATGTTAAGATAAATCCTTCATGCTCCTCATATATTATAGGTAAACCGGTACATGATTTGGATTCATTTTAGCTAAGCGATTCAGGTTCTCGAATTTGATCAGATTTTTTTTAAATAAAATTAAGCATAAATTTTTATATAAATGTCAACATCAGTTTCACTCAAACATGCATTATTTTTGGTTAAAGCATATTCACATTTTTTATCACTACAAACATTTATTGGCTTCCAAATTCCGTCACGGAATTTCAGCACTATTCGAAAATTTTGTGTTTAAAGAGAAAAGTTGGAAAATAAAACTCCAGCACAAATATCCTCTAAAAATTGTGCTGTAAAATTCAGATGTGATAAATTTAACAATATTTTTAATTTGGAATTTCGTCTCTGCTGTGTTGGTGAATCACTGTGTCTAATACAGTGTTGGTGAGTCACTGTGTCTAATACAGTGTTGGTAAGTCACTGTGTCTCATAGAGTGTTGGTGAGTCACTGTGTCTAATACAGTGTTGGTGAGTCACTGTGTCTAATACAGTGTTGGTGAGTCACTGTGTCTCATACAGTGTTGGTAAATCACTGTGTCTAAAACAGTGTTGGTGAGTCACTGTGTCTCATACAGTGTTGGTGAGTCACTGAAATTGAAATTGAAATTGAAATAAGTTTATTGAGGTAAAATACACACAAAGGGATGAGGTAGCTCAAGCTATTCTCACCCCGTTCAGTACAACGTGTTAATATATACATATACACACATCACAAATAAACATATTACCAAACATTCTGAGAGGTAAAAATATACATTTCCTCCCTCACAAGGAGTATGGTATCAGACGTACACACAAATACTTTTATGACCTAGGTATACTGTATAGACAATTTGCAAGACACCTGCAGATAATTCAACAAAATATTACAGTCTTGGTGCAAAATTCTTATATCTCTCAAGAATATCATCAACCTTTCCGTTGTGACACATCCAGGCTATTTGTTCAGGAACAGTCCTTATCTCAGTGTTTCTATATACACTAATCAACGGACAATCAAGAATATAATGGGCAAGGGTGTGAGACCTTAACATACCACATAGTTTACACTTCGTGTCATTACCATGCACATCTATCCCATATTCCCAGTAATATTTGTACCCAAGCCTGAGCCGCATGTACACAGAGTCACTCCAAGCATTTCTCCTTTTACCATAAGTGAAATGGGTGTTTTGACTCACATACATGTAGTGTTGCATGGTTTGACTACTCTCATACATTATCTCTCTCCTCTCCACTCCCGCCTGTGCCTGAATATTTCTGATTTTGCTTCTTATTTGTCTCATTGTGAATTCACATTCAATGTCAACTTGTGGTTTTGATGTGGCACGTTTGTCTCATACAGTGTTGGTAAGTCACTGTGTCTCATACGGTGTTGGTGAGTCATTGTGTCTCATACAGTCTTGGTGAGTCACTCTGCTCATACAGTGTTGGTAAGTCACTGTGTCTCATACAGTGTTGGTGAGTCACTGTGTCTCATACAGTGTTGGTGAGTCAGTGTCTCATACAGTGTTGGTGAGTCACTGTGTCTCATACAGTGTTGGTAAGTCACTGTGTCTCATACAGTGTTGGTGAGTCAGTGTCT
Organism: Procambarus clarkii; assembly: GCF_040958095.1. Taxonomy (NCBI): domain Eukaryota; kingdom Metazoa; phylum Arthropoda; class Malacostraca; order Decapoda; family Cambaridae; genus Procambarus; species Procambarus clarkii. The sequence goes on along the minus strand of NC_091164.1, from coordinate 29,067,861 downwards.
CATACAGTGTTGGTGAGTCACTGAGTCTAATACAGTGTTGGTGAGTCACTGTGTCTCATACAGTGTTGGTGAGTCAGTGTCTCATACAGTGTTGGTAAGTCACTGTGTCTAATACAGTGTTGGTGAGTCACTGTGTCTCATACAGTGTTGGTGAGTCAGTGTCTCATACAGTGTTGGTGAGTCATTGTGTCTCATACGGTGTTGGTGAGTCATTGTGTCTCATACAGTGTTGGTGAGTCACTCTGCTCATACAGTGTTGGTAAGCCACTGTGTCTCATACAGTGTTGGTGAGTCACTGTGTCTCATACAGTGTTGGTGAGTCAGTGTCTCATACAGTGTTGGTGAGTCACTGTGTCTCATACAGTGTTGGTAAGTCACTGTGTCTCATACAGTGTTGGTGAGTCAGTGTCTCATACAGTGTTGGTGAGTCACTGAGTCTAATACAGTGTTGGTGAGTCACTGTGTCTCATACAGTGTTGGTAAGTCACTGTGTCTCATACGGTGTTGGTGAGTCATTGTGTCTCATACAGTCTTGGTGAGTCACTCTGCTCATACAGTGTTGGTAAGTCACTGTGTCTCATACAGTGTTGGTGAGTCACTGTGTCTCATACAGTGTTGGTGAGTCAGTGTCTCATACAGTGTTGGTGAGTCACTGTGTCTCATACAGTGTTGGTAAGTCACTGTGTCTCATACAGTGTTGGTGAGTCAGTGTCTCATACAGTGTTGGTGAGTCACTGAGTCTAATACAGTGTTGGTGAGTCACTGTGTCTCATACAGTGTTGGTGAGTCAGTGTCTCATACAGTGTTGGTAAGTCACTGTGTCTAATACAGTGTTGGTGAGTCACTGTGTCTCATACAGTGTTGGTGAGTCAGTGTCTCATACAGTGTTGGTGAGTCATTGTGTCTCATACGGTGTTGGTGAGTCATTGTGTCTCATACAGTGTTGGTTAGTCATTGTGTCTCATACAGTCTTAGTGAGTCAGTGTTTCTAATACAGTGTTGGTGAATCACTGTGTTTCATACAGTCTTGGTGAGTCACTGTGTCTAATAGAGTGTTGGTGAGTCACTGTGCCTCATACAGTGTAGGTGAGTCACTGTGTCTCATACGGTGTTGGTGAGTCATTGTGTCTCATACAGTCTTGGTGAGTCACTGTGCTCATACAGTGTTGGTGAGTCACTGTGTCTCATACTGTGTTGGTGAGTCACTGTGTCTCATACAGTGTTGGTGAGTCCCTGTGTCTCATACATTGTTGGTGAGTCATTGTGTCTCATACAGTGTTGGTGAGTCACTGTGTCTCATACGGTGTTGGTGAGTCATTGTGTCTCATACAGTGTTGGTGAGTCAGTGTCTCATACAGTGTTGGTAAGTCAGTGTCTCATACAGTGTTGGTGAGTCCCTGTGTCTCATACAGTGTTGGTGAGTCATTGTGTCTCATACAGTGTTGGTGAGTCACTGTGTCTCATACAGTGTTGGTGAATCACTGTCTCTTACAGTGTTGGTGAGTCACTGTGTCTCATACAGTGTTGGTGTGACATTGTTTCTTAAACAGTGTTGGTGAGTCACTGTGTCTCATACAGTGTTGGTGAGTCACTGTGTCTCATACAGTGTTGGTGTGACATTGTTTCTCAAACAGTGTTGGTGAGTCACTGTGTCTCATACAATGTTAATGAGTCACTGTGTCTCATACAGTGTTGGTGAATCACTGTGTCTCATACAGTGTTGGTGAGTACTGTGTCTCATACAGTGTTGGTGTGTCATTGTTTCATAGTGTTGGGGAGTCACTGTGTCTCATACAGTGTTGGTGTGTCATTGTTTCATAGTGTTGGTGAGTCACTGTGTCTCATACAGTGTTGGCGTGTCATTGTTTCATAGTGTTGGTGAGTCACTGTGTCTCATACAGTGTTTGTGAGTCACTGTGTCTCATACAGTGTTGGTGAGTCACTGTGTCTCATACAGTGTTGGTGAGTCACTGTGTCTCATACAGTGTTGGTGTGTCACTGTGTCTCATACAGTGTTGGTGAGTCACTGTGTCTCATACAGTGTTGGTGAGTCACTGTGTCTCATACAGTGTTGGTGTGTCACTGTGTCTCATACAGTGTTGGTGAGTCACTGTGTCTCATACAGTGTTGGTGAGTCACTGTGTCTCATACAGTGTTGGTGAGTCACTGTGTCTCATACAGTGTTGGTGAGTCACTGTGTCTCATACAGTGTTGGTGTGTCATTGTTTCTCAAACAGTGTTGGTGAGTCACTGTGTCTCATACAGTGTTGGAGAGTCACTGTGTCTCATACAGTGTTGGTGTGTCACTGTGTCTCATACAGTGTTGGTGAGTCACTGTGTCTCATACAGTGTTGGTGAGTCACTGTGTCTCATACAGTGTTGGTGTGTCACTGTGTCTCATACAGTGTTGGTGAGTCACTGTGTCTCATACAGTGTTGGTGAGTCACTGTGTCTCATACAGTGTTGGTGTGTCATTGTTTCTCAAACAGTGTTGGTGAGTCACTGTGTCTCATACAGTGTTGGTGTGTCATTGTTTCTCAAACAGTGTTGGTGAGTCACTGTGTCTCATACAGTGTTGGAGAGTCACTGTGTCTCATACAGTGTTGGTGTGTCATTGTTTCTCAAACAGTGTAGGCGAGTTAATCACAGAAATCACAATAGTGTGATGCATCAAATGAACAAATCCACAAGGGCCTACGCCTGTGGATTTGTTTATTTGATACATCAGGTTATTGTGATTTCTGTGTGTAATGAAATAAGGGCGAAGAGGAAGAACGACCTATTGACAGCTCGGGTGCATGGGGGAATTGCCGAGAGGCTTGGAGAGGCTGCAGGACCCGCGGTAGATCAGGATGATTTCCCGGTTACAATTCTTTTACCAACCCGTAGCTCAGTCAATTAAGGTAGCGTCTGCGATCCTCTCGGACGTAGGTTCGAATCCTCGTCACGGCCCTTGTCGTTTTGCTCAGTGTAGGCGAGTGTTACAGCCTTAGTGAGCCAGTAACCGGGTTCATTATTTCTATCACTGCGTATGGGGCTTTTATTCCTCTTCTTCATTGATCCTACCCAAGTCAATAGTAAGTTATCAAGTAGTGGATGTAGCAAGTAATCGTGCAAGGAATAAAGGACAATAAACAATACTAATTAAAAACTTCACCAACATAATGTCTTATATTATATTGGTGAAGACTGACTGAAAATAGCAGTCAGAAAATACATTCTTGGATGTACTAATACCAAAAATAGGAACCTCTTTAAGCACCAACGTATATACTAAGCCCACCAACATAGGATTATGCCTGAATGGTAGAAGTGAGTGCCCCCAAAGATACAAAGCCAGTGTTCTCAATGCTTATATTCGTCGAGCGCTTACCCACTGCTCTGAATCGAGCAACGTGAGTAGAGAGTTTGAAAGAAAAACACAAGTATTGGTGAACAACGGATATAGCAACACGGAAATAAACGCTGCTATAAGAAGACACTTGGACCGATGGTATAATCCTGAGCCTTGAACAGAAACCACAACACCTCCAATAAAATTATATTACAAATCAACCATGCACAGTGAACATAAAAATGAGGAAAGAATAATGAAAGAAATAATCCGTAAAGGAGTAAAGAGCATTACTCCTAACCAAAACATTGACCTGATCATATTCTACAAAACCAAGAAGACTTCCGAACTCCTTATCAAAAGCAGCCCGAAGCCGACGGAGAACCTTCTACAGCAGTCAAGCGTTGTATACATGTACACTTGCCCCCACGAATACAAAGATTAACCACGAAGGATGTAACCTTCACTCTAAGTACATAGGTATGACGTCGACCAAGCTGACGAGGCGTTTGACATGTCATTACTTCAACAAGAGTAATGTTGAACAAAAATTCCTGTATAATAGACATAACCCAAGATGTAAGATTACAAATTCTTGAAGCAATTCACATAAGAATAGAACAACCTACCATGAACACCCAAATCACGGAACTATTTACTCTATCCACCATGAGAGTAAAGACAAGACCAGAACATAACGATGCCAACACAGAAGACACTGCTCAACATAACAGGCCTATTACACCTGGTTAATCTTTGTATGTGCCTCGTCCCCCCATTTATCCTTCATATATCCCCTTTGTCTTTACCTTTATTGTACTTGTCTTATCACCTGACCCCGTACTGGTATAAATTAACGAGTTTTGCAATTTCTTTTCACTTGAGAATGAACCATGGAGGTTCGAAACGTTATGCGAATTTGTAATTAGTGTAATATATTCTTCAGTTATTCAATTCTTTTCTTCACCTAAAAACAACATGGCTTTTGGTGAACTACTCTTCCAGCTGAACCCTGATGCACGAGCATTAGTAGTAGGCATCCTTCAGTCTAAGACTATGGAGTTGTGCCCTGGCAGGGCGCAAAGCCTGGGTAGGTAGATATGGAAGAGAAGCTGTTACCCATGCAGCAGGTCCCCGCTCTCCACGTTGCTGAAATTATCCAATAGAAAGGCAAATGCCAATACTCATGGTTCCAGCAACGTCGCAGGAGCTGCCAAAACGAGGTCGACGTCAACAACGAACTGCTTTAGGGGCTCCAACTCCGGATTTTTCCTCGAGATTGACTCCTGAAGCGTTTCCCAAAAAGGGGTATGGCAGCAAGGCAGCGGAGGTTTAAAATCAGGGTTTTCCTTCCCCTAGATGGGCTGCCTTCCCAGGCTATCGAGTCCCATCTACCCGGAGCAGCTGGTTTTAAGGCGCCAGAGGCACGCCCTCGCCCATTCTCCTGTCGGTAAAAGCAGTTCCGCCGGACTTAAAGAATAAGCCACCCATGCAGGCCAGGAGTTGGACTTGGTTGTTAGAGGTTATTTGAGACGCATGCCGTATAGGAGCATTTTATAGGTCATGGGAGCTCGTCCCCCGTTACCACCCCCTGGCTATGACAACCCCTTGGATCCCAAGTAAGAGGGATAGAAGCCCTAAATCAGAAAATAGTAAATACGGAATATGCTGTCATATTTAATGATATGGTATGATATGAATATATATATATATATATATATATATATATATATATATATATATATATATATATATATATATATATATATATATATATATATATATATATATATATATTGTGAATATAATCTCTTTCAAGAGAGATTGAGCCTGCTCTTCCCTACTTCAAGTTACGCCAAAGATACAAGTATCAGATGCTACATTCAAGATAAGTCACCAGTAGCACAAAACATTTTGACCAGGAGGCAAAACGTATCCAGGATCCCCCCACTCCACACACCCTCCACACGCCAGCTCGTCATCAAACCAGCTAACTACCCTTCACCAGCTTGCCTGCCCCTGATTGGTGCCAGCCGCGCACCTGCACACCGCACCTCAGCGCCCTCTTCTCGAGTCGACGTCTGAGCCTGACCAGCTATCTACTTCAGAATATTCCTTATGCTCTTAGCGTTGACATCTCTCTTTGGCCTACTAGCTCATTGGCTCGTATACAAAGGGAGGTTTCAGCCATAGCCGATATTCTCAGCACCATTTTAACATTGTAATTTTGTGTTTCACATTGTCTTTGCAGTTCTTTATTATTTTCATTGAATTTTTAACTTCCTGAGATTTGTCTTTATTTTCATTTATGTTTAAAGTAAATATTTTAAGTTTCATTGTTCATACTTTGCGTTTTACGTGTTCCTTCCCTCTAACTTATCACAGACAACAGGCAAGCAGTCTATATTTTTGTTTTAAGTGTGACCAGGCTTTGACACCTGCCATTGGAGGACTGCCGAACATCAACACTCCAACACTTTCCCATCACAATATATATATATATATATATATATATATATATATATATATATATATATATATATATATATATATATATATATATATATATATATATATATATATTGTCGGGGTCCACCTCCAATGAGAGGGGAAAGGGGCGAGTAACAGTATACTCAAGGTCACTCACCGTAGCCCTGCGGGTCTTCACTCTATCCTCACGGCGCCACTGTACGCCAGGAGAGTATCCCAGTCAATCCCAACCGGCCTCTGATCGAGAAGGAGTGGGAACACAACTTGTTCACTTAACTATTGTGTGCCCGCCCCGTCATGGGCTCTACTACTAACCACAAGGTCGCCAACTGGTGTTTCCGGTGTCCAGTAACACGTCAGTGGTTTTGTTGAATTGTGGTAACAGTGGCAAGGACACACTCAATAGATCTGATATCAGGCAGGTATTTACTTCTATCCCTATTTGCTTTCAGGTTTTATATAGCCACAAGAAATATGGAGGGGATGATATAAACACCAATGTACTTTGTATTTTACTTAAAACTCATTCAAAGACATCACAAGATTATATCAAATATGCAAACAGCTGTTCCAGGCGGAAGTCGCTCGTTCCCACATATATAATCATGAACTCGCCAAGCTGGCAATGCTCCCCCTCACGTCAATGTCAAAATCAGCTGGGCCGCGCCCTACTCGCCGTGTGAACATTTATTGCTTGTTTTCCTGGCGTCACAGGCTCTGTTTCTTTAAATTCTCAAAGATCACTAGAAGTTCGAACACACAATATTTGTGACAATAGCACGTAAATACTTCGCTACACTGATCTTGAGCTCAATCAAACATTTCTATATTAAAGGTCACAATAATTCACTATCATGGTATTACACACTGCCCTTCATTTAATGATAACGTATGCAAGTATATATCACTGGAGTTCTCAGTAATTCCTTTCGTGGGCGATAACACAATTAAACACTGCACACATGAATGATTATTCAATACACAAGCATAGACATATATATATGGATGAATCATAGACATCAATAATGGTAATAACATAGTTACTGGGCACATAGCCTAACTCCAAATACTATTATATATATATATATATATATATATATATATATATATATATATATATATATATATATATATATATATATATATATATATATATATTATATATATATTCTCTCACTAAATGATCATATTAAAGTCTCATGAAAGACGTTATCAACACAGTAAATTCATCAATTACTCCGGGTGCCTGCATACACCAATAATAGTAATAAATTCCGTGAGCACTCTATATAGTCCCACTCTGCACACTGGTGCCTTATTGTGACATAGGTGAGCCTTGCTCACGACATACAAAATCCTCTGGCTAAATAATATAGCTGACTAAAGGGGAATTGGGAGGGAAACTAGAATCACCTACTTCCACCTATCCTCTGGTGAGAGTTGAGTTGTAGCTCCTGGTCCTGGCTCCTGCCTCATGTAGGGAACGCCCCCACACACACTCTGTCGTGTCCTCCAGAAACTCAATCAACGTCCCACCATAAACGCGTCGTCTCCGTGCCTTTTCACTGCAGGTCCGTGCTCCTCCACGACTTCTCACAGGGTTGGAGTCGGTCTCCCGGCCGTCAACTTCTCCTCCCAGCTACGGCTGCCTGCCTACGTCTCGGCTGCAGTCGTTCGGATTCCCGAATAGTTTTCTTCTTCCGCTGCTTCCCGGTGGCTCGGTCCAGCCACTACGCCGTCACAAATGGGTGAACTGCCTCAGACGTCGCATACGTCACTGCACAGACTTCACTTCTTCTTGCACAGTACCTGTCCTGGAACACTTGTTGCTCAATATCCCGTCGATTCCCTCTCTGGTCCAACACATGAACGAAGGAAGACCTCACAGAGTACTTGCAGACTTCGGGTGACGCGTAAAATCCACAGGAGCGGGAAACAACTGTCAAACTGACAGGACCAATCTTCGCACGTCCAACCACCTTGACGTGTCGTGTCAGACTGATGGCGCTGCCGTGGCGCTCTGACCGGACCCCCCTTCCTTCGTGACGTCACGTTCGCCATGGGAGGTTTTCATTGGCTCCCTGTGCCACATCGCTGTCGGTGACCAATCTGGTGTCACTGACGTCACACAGTTTTGGCGGCAAAACAGAAGAGCCAGCGCCATATTGGCTTCCTAAGGGGCCTAAACCACAGGCCAAAATACTCTTCTTTTACAAATTTCTCGCCACTTCGAGAACACTACATTCTCCCACATATATCAAACTGATGCCTGCGACGTAGAGAACGCTCGGGTAAAGTGGACATGACTCTTACAGCAGGCGTGGGAGAAATATAAGGGGGGGAACACCGTCACAATGTATATACCAGGAGACCCAGGACGAGGCCTGGGTCTCGTCCTGAACCCTTCCAAGTGTGAAGTAGTCTCTTCCAACCCAGACATCATAGCTAGTATAAGGTCTGCCTTGCCTGGAGCCAATGTCATTAGGGCCGAGAACAGCACCCTCCTTGGAGCCCCCCTCGGGTCTAATGCCATTGAGGAGATCCTTGACAAGAAAATCGCAGACCTTAGGAGGATGGAAGACAGAATAGGTAACATCGATGCCAACGATGCTTTTTATCTCCTCACCAAATGCCTATCCCTTCCGAGGCTAACCTACTTTCTGAGGCGCGCCCCATCATACAACAAGCGAAAGCTTGAAGAGTATGACCTCTTACTGAAGATCATGCTGGAAAATGTTGTTAACCTCTCCCTCAACGAATGCCAGTGGAAATAAGCCACTCTTCCTGTCAGGCTCGGTGGCTTGGGTGTCCGCACCACCACCCAAATTGCTGTCCCAGCCTTCCTGTCTTGCTCCTCAGCATCAGATGACCTAATTAAGGAAATTCTACCTGACACCCTGAGTGATGTAGCGGGGATACAGGACCCTCACTACAAGGAATGCGACACGAAATGGGGTGCCATGGCAGACCCAGCACTCAGACCAGCCATGCCGAAAGCCAAGAAACAATCCAATTGGGACAGCCCTATTGTCGACAAAGAAGCCACAGCTTTGCTGGAGGCAGCAACATCCCCCGTGATCGTGCACGCCTCACAGCTATGCAGGCTCCCCATGCAGGGGACTTCCTTTTAGCAGTCCCCATGTCTGCGACAGGCAAACTTCTTGTTACGCAGGAGCTCCGTATTGCAGTCGCTCTCCGTCTTGCTGCACCTATCCACACTGTTCATAGGTGTATTTGCGGCGAGGCAGATGCTGACGAATATGGATTGCATGGCCTGTGTGAGATTTTTTTCTACGCCTACCTCCCTTAGGAGGTGGACTACAAGTTTTAAGGCTGCTCACCGCAGTTAAGCATGAGTCCAATAGAAAAAGAAAAAGCGGGAGCAAACCGCCAGGCCTCCACCACTAGGGGTGAAAACCTGTCCACAATAGGCCGCTGGCTCCTCCTAGTTAAACAGGACGTTAAAACTAATAAAGGGTAACCGACGGGTTCTCACAATCAAATATTTATATTTGATGTGGCGCTATGAAGTGGAATTTGAATTTCCAAGAACAGCCGTCATATCAAGAGATCACATCAACATTCAATCGTATAAAGCAGAACATGGGGTGGAAAAGAATGGTTGAAGGGTTGACATCAAAGACCGTTTTCTATAACATAACAATTTATTAATAACAAGAGACTAACTACTACATTACCGAGTTTACGTTACGTTAATGTCCATCTAGTGGCACGATAGCAAACAGCTAAATAGCAACCCTTGCTGTGCGGCTGCATACTGAACTAACCTGAACACAGGTGTGCCAACTGATGATGCAATATTGCAAATCAAAAAAATAACACAGACTAAATTACACCACAGCGAGTGGTTACGTTATTGTCCATCCAGTGGCAATTGCAACACAGCTATTCAACAGCCCCTCGAGAAATGACAGCAGGCTCCATCCTGCTGACACTAACTGACAATGATGCCCACTGAAGACAAGCATGCAATCAATAGTGTCACGACTTCCCTGACAGCTACTGTAATCACAAGCTTAAGGGTCCACCTTCCAAACAGGAGTGACCCCCGTAACTAGGCGGGTAGTGCAACAGTGACTCCCCCTATCACAACCTAGTGTGAACACTCTTTGCAACTCCCTAGAAAAAGTTGCACTGTAAACAGTAAACAAAGTCAGGCAAGGTGGGATTCTAGGACACAGCTCCAGTAATCCCTAAGTTACTCTACTCTCGTCACCAGACAATTAACAAAGAAATTGCCTTAATCAATTACCAAACTGATTATGATATTAATTACGTTAATTGACTGATCACAGCAGTCAGCAACAAAGTACTACGTTAATCACAACCAATTGTCTCTCATAGACAACAACATGATGGTACTCTACATTAATCATTAACAATTGTCTCTCTTAACACATGCCATCTTGTTAACAATAACTCAAAACTCTTATATTACATCACACTTGACTCCTTGCAAGTATCCTGTGAGTAATTCTTAATTAAGGTCAAACGGACCACTAATTGCATCCCCATTGAGTTACATTAACTAAGCCTACCCTAACTTGGTAGCTTCTCAACAGTCTGTGTCCAAACTTTACTTTACTGAGCGTTAATTACCCTAATTAACTCCGAGCAATTAATTAACTGTCACCAGGACCGATAATTAATCATCCATAAATACGTCTCACTCTGCGCTGCCTAAGCAGGTCTCATCAAACACTGCGAATTCACGGGAAAGGAGTTAATTACCCTAATTAACATAAGTGCAATTAATCCACTGTCCTCAGACAGGATATGATTAATATAACGATTTATGCTAGCTCCATGACCTCGCTTTACCGAGTCATCTGAGTCCTCAAGACTCCAGACGTTAATTACTCCACTAATTATCATGAGCCACTAATTGCTATACCCCAGAAAGGTAATTAGTCCCTAGCAAATTCCGTTAACACAAATACTGACAGACTTTGACAGATCCTCGCCCACTACGTGAATTCATGATGAGAAGGCTAATTACATAATTAGCTAGAGTGGTCAATTAGTTGTCACACGGACAATTAATTGCACCTGAGACGTATCTCACTTAAGCTCAACACTGTTCTCCTATAACAGCTCTCACTCACTCAACAATAAGTGTGCACCCCTTATCCAGTTAATTACCCCTATTATTAACTCACTGAATCCTTAAGTCCTCAACACAACCTAAAGAGACAAAGTAACTCCAGTGTTACATAGGTCACACTTACTACGGCATGCATAACAACACAAATGCACTGCCCACATACGGTTGCGGCTACTGCAACACGTTAATTACTGTGCCCACACAGTAATGACACACAGTTTGGCAACAACAAGAGTATACCAATATTACTGCCCCCCCTTATCTCGCAACCGTTGCAAAGGACTACTGTGAACACACACTTACCTCAGCAAGACAATTAACAAATCAACTGCCTGCTCTCATTAAGTACTGTGAATTCCCCTGAATAATCATAGAAGTCCCTTAAACCCTCAACACAGCTCCCAGGGCAGTAATATTGTAATACCTGATAACAACACTGCACAAACCTGCAACATAATGATGCCGTCAGCATACCCCACATGCTAATGACATCATTAGGCACTCAGTCAGCAATCACATCTACTGACTTACCACACAACACAGTACATAAACATGCAAATGAACACATAGAAATGGCATTCACATAATCAATGAAAATTATATCACCAGATAAATGTATCTCTAACTACACAGACCTCAGGGTATCCACTGACATCCCTGCAATGCTGGCCTGCCTACCTCTGCAAATGATTATAATTTTACATGCTGGTACTCCATAGCACTAATCCAGTCTGACCGATTATATAGAATCGACAACTGGATCATTTATATGGTAAATCTCTACACTGACCGGTTACATACCCGAGTCAGTCTACACACTTATATAAACTTTATATAACTACAGTGTGGTCCCGTGTACAACATCCATCTCCAGGTACCGCCCTACCAGTCACATGGACGTGCTGTCACTCAGCTGCTTCCCTAGCCTGGCAGGGCTATGGGACAACACAGCTTTTACCGGGATTTCCACCGGTCCTCAACACACTGTTACACAATGATAATTGTACTCACATTCTTTAAATATGCCACAACAATCATATCCCTGGTCACTACCTCTCTGGCTGTAAACACCTAGCTCGCTCCTCCTGCGTCGACAAGATGTGGCCCTAGGCTGTCCAGGGAAAGTGGCCTAACCACGTGGCCCAAACATGTGGCCACCTTGTGGCCCTAAGGGTGGCCACAGGTAGCGCGTGATGTCACAGCACCCCACCCTGCTGAGCTGCTGCGCGGGGTGGGGTGGGGTTTGGCCGCGGTGGTGGCCTGGGTGGGTGGCCCCTTCCCCCCCCCTCCCGGGCGGCTGGCCAAGGTGGGTGGCGCGGGTGGCGCACGGGCGGCCTGGGGTGGCACGCAGGCAGCATGGGGTGGCGCGCGTGCGCATGGGATGCCTCAGCCCAGCTGGCTGGCTGCGCCTACAGGCATACACACGTGGATGGGAGATCACTTTACACCTCATCATACCAGCATGCTCGCTTGTACACTTGGGTGACAATGGCCGGCGGCGTCACCACATGGCAGACTGGCTAGGGTGGAATTCAAAGTCCAACAGGGGCCTGTAATATCACCCTCAATTACACTGCCCATATTCCACCAATTGTCCATCAACACTAGACAGGATATTCGAACCACCTGTTACACCATGAGGCTCTGCCAGCTGCCTCATGGGTGCCCACTGTCTCTGAGGCTTTTTTACTGGTCCTTCCGTACCTCATCGGCCCCAATTTCACGCAAATTGGGCCTAGACACAACCCAGGATGGCAGGAGTGGCATCCATGCTGAGTAACAAGGGAATGACAGCGATTAACGGGGTTGGAGGTGGCAGGCTGCCACCTCCACCCAGCTACGTCCTCCTCCACTTACTGCCCAGCTCAAACTGACTCTGGCGGGCTAGGGGAACTCAAAATGCCCATATCTCCCCCCCCCCTACCTTGTCTTGACCAATCAGCACGAAGCCGGCACAACTCAAGGTGCCACTTCCAATCACAGCTGTTCGCGCCAAAATTCAGCTAGGAGCAGAGATGCCTAAACCAATCACAGGCCTCCCCCACCCTCAGGCGTCCCGTGAAGTCACAAGGAGGGGGAGGCCTAAAGACAGTGGTGCAATGTCTCACATGGTGGGAGGGGGGGGGCAACGTTCACCCCTCTGTCCCCCCAACCTCTAACGGTTATAGAAAAGTACCTACTCACACCGCTCACTTCCAACTCCCATCCTATTTCACAGAAACAGGAAAATTTCTGTAATTCTCTCTACAGAGCAATCACAGACTTCTGACTAGTCTTAAATGATAGTCCATAGCAAGAGCTTTCATCCAACACCCCACAAGTGTATGTTAGTTTGAAAACTTCTTGACTAGAGTTCCTAGAGCGACTAGCCTAATCTAGAAAACTAGGAAAACTAGCTGAGGAAATCTACATTCCCTCACAGCCTGCACTGTGGAAAATTTGGTGGTTGGCACACTAGACACGACGAAGTCAATGACATCATTAAAAGAAGCCTTGCCTCTGCTCAGTATCCAGCGGTGATACTGAGCAGAGATACTGTGGGTCCCTATAATTGCACCAGAGGTGGTACCCCCCTATATATATATATATATATATATATATATATATATATATATATATATATATATATATATATATATATATATATATATATATATTATATATTATATATATATATATATATATATATATATATATATATATATATATATATATATATATATATATATATATATATATTAGTATATTTTGGTAGCAGTCTTTCCTGTAGACATATATTATTAAATATGACCGAAAAAGTAAGATTAATAATTCTAACACGAATTTTCTCTATCTTTGTTATGTTTCTTTTCACTGTTGATGGTAATTCAAAGATCAATTCTCCAAAATTCATTTTTATTTCTAGTCTGATGCGACACTTGAGTGCGTTTCGTAAAACTTATTACATTTTCAAAGACTTTAGTTTACAAACACACAACTGAAAACTGAATTGAGCTTGCACATCTTCGAGGTTTATATCTACATTTGGGTGAGGTGGATGAGGTGAAAAACGAACTTTCAACAATGGGTATTCAATGGGTATTAAATTCCAACACAAGACAGAACACGAAACAATGGGCATTGAATGGGTATTAAATTCAAACACAAGACAGAACACGAAACAATGGGTATTGAATGGAAGTAATTGTAGAAAGCCTATTGGTCCATATTTTTTGATGGTTCTATATTGGAGCGGAGTCTTGAAGTGGGTAGAATATAGTTGTGCATTAATTGGCTGTTGATAGCTGGTGTTGACTTCTTGATGTGTAGTGCCTCGCAGACGTCAAGCCGCCTGCTATCGCTGTATCTATCGATGATTTCTGTGTTGTTTGCTAAGATTTCTCTGGTGATGGTTTGTTTGTGGGAAGAGATTATATGTTCCCTAATGGAGCCCTATTGCTTATGCATCGTTAAACGCCTGGAAAGAGATGTTGTTGTCTTGCCTATATACTGTTTTTTTTTAGGCTTACAGTCCCCAAGAGGGCATTTGAAGGCATAGACGACGTTGGTCTCTTTTAAAGCGTTCTGCTTTGTGTCTGGAGAGTTTCTCATGAGTAGGCTGGCCGTTTTTCTTGTTTTATAGTAAATCGTCAGTTGTATCTTCTGATTTTTGTTTGTAGGGATAACGTTTCTACTGACAATATCTTTCAGGACCCTTTCCTCCATTTTATGGGCTGTGGAAAAGAAGTTCCTGTAAAATAGTCTAATAGGGGGTATAGGTGTTGTGTTAGTTGTCTCTTCAGAGGTTGCATGGCGTTTCACTTTCCTTCTTATGATGTCTTCCACGAAACTATTGGAGAAGCCGTTGTTGACTAGGACCTGCCTTACCCTACAGAGTTCTTCGTCGACTTGCTTCCATTCTGATCTGTGGCTGAGGGCACGGTCGACATAAGCGTTAACAACACTCCTCTTGTACCTGTCCGGGCAGTCACTGTTGGCATTAAGGCACATTCCTATGTTTGTTTCCTTAGTGTAGAATGCAGTGTGGAAAACTCCGCTCCTTTCCATGACTGTTACATCTAGAAAGGGCAGCTTCCCATCCTTCTCCATCTCGTAAGTGAAGCGCAACACAGAATTCTGCTCAAATGCCTCCTTCAGCTCCTGCAGATATCTGACATCAGGTACCTGTGTAAAAATGTCGTCAACATACCTGCAGTATATGGCCGGTTTCAAGTTCATGTCGACTAAGACTTTTTGCTCGATGGTACGATGGTACTTTTTGCTCGAACGACTCGTTGAATCGTTTCGCCAGTCTGTACGTTCGTGTGGGTATCTGGCAGATGATTGGCCGAAGTGGGTTTCCAGGCTTGTGTGTCTTGACATTTCCATACGCATATCCAGGTTTATATTCCCCAATAATCTTTGGCAGGTGGAGTCCAGATTTCTTGGCGTTCACAGTTTCGATCAATTTGTTGACCTTAGCTTTCAGTTCGGCTGTAGTGTCCTTCGTTACCTTTTGGAATTTAGATTGGTCAGAGAGTATGAGGTTCATTTTCGCCAGATATTCGTCTTTTTTAAGAATGACGTATATTGGCGACTTGTCGCCTCTCCTGACAACTATCTCCTTGTTCTCAAGAAGGCTCTTAGCTGCCGCTATGAGCTCGGGGGACAGTATGGTGCTTCTGTAGTGGCCTCGATTCTTTCCTCCTTCCGCAATAAGTTCTGCTTGTAAGGTATCTTTGGTGGTGACCCTCTTTTGTGCTTCGAGGTCGAATATGTCGTCCAACAAAATCTCCAACTCCACTTTCCGGGCTATCTCACTCGGTCTGGACATAACGTGACAGTTTATACCCAGATTTAGGAAAGTGACTTGGTCCTCAGTGAGGTTGATTCCTGCAAGGTTCAGGAAGCCATCTCTTGGTCGTGCGGAAGGAGGGAAAGAAAAAAAAAAGAATAAATGTTGGTGTGGTTAGTGTCTCAGTGTTGGTTTGGTAGTTTCTCATACAGTGTTGGTGTCATATACATATTGGTGTATTTTTTTCTCATACGGTGTTGGTGAGTCACTGTGTCTCATACAGTGCTGGTGTCTCACAGTGTCTCATAAATTTTTGATGAGTCACTGTCTCTTACATTGATGGTGTTTCTGTTTCTCGTACAGTGTTTGAAATTCACTGTGTCTCATAAAGTGTTGGTGTGTCAGAGTGCTTCATAGATTGTTGGTGAACGGAAGTCTGACATCAGATACCTGTGTAAAAATGACGTCAACATACCTGCAGAATATGCCATGTATATGGCTAGATATCTACGAGGTACTACACATTAAGAAGTCGACACCAGCAATCAACAGCCAATTAATGCACAACTATATTCTACCCACTTCAAGATTCCGCACCAATATAGAAGCATCAAGAAATATGGGCCAATAGGCCCTTTGCAGTTACTTCCATTATTCCCTTTAACTTTCAAAATATTATACCCATTGTTTCGTGTTCTGTCTTGTGTTGAAAGTTTGTTTTCACCTCATCGAAAACTGTTGTAACATATCACCTCACCCAAATGGAGGTATAAAATCGAAGATGTTTAAACTCTGTTCAGTTATAGTTGTGTGTGTGTAAACTAAAGTCTTTGAAAATGTAATACGTTTTACGAAACGCGCTCAAGTGCCGCGTCAGACTAGAAATAAAAATGAATTTTGGAGAACTGATTTTTCAGTTACCATCAACAGTGAAAAAAAATATAAGAAACATTGAGAAAATTCGTGTTAGAATTATTAATCTTACTTTTTCGGTCATATTTAATAATATATGTCTACAGGAAAGACTGCTACCAAAATATACTAATATATATGTATATATATATATATATATATATATATATATATATATATATATATATATATATATATATATATATATATATATATATATGTATATATATATATATATTACCAGGAGCACAATGCCACTGTATGTTCAGGACACCTTATCCACTCGACCATCACGAGCGGACAAAATGGTGCCCTGTATACCAGTTGCAAAGTGCCCCTGGCAGCATCGGTTCGAGTCACTTCTGAGGTGTGGGTTTTCAGTTGCATGTATGTCTGGGGACCATTGAGGCTTGTTCACATTTGTGGTCCTCATGTGTGCTCCAAATAATGAGGTGATTTGATAAAATACTATGCTCAAGATTACCATTAGAGTGTCGGCGGGCTGATGGGCAAATAGCCTTGGCTACTATCAGCTTTTGTCCGGTCGTGATGGTCGAGTGGATATGGTGCCCTGTACACCAGTTGCAAAGTTCTCATGGCAGTATGGGTTCGAGTCACTTCTGGTGTGTGAGTTTTCAGTTGCATGTATGCCTGGGGACCATTCAGGCTTGTTTGCATATATATATATATATATACATATATATATATATATATATATATATATATATATATATATATATATATATATATATATATATATATATATATATATATATATATATATATATATTGGTAGCAGTCTTTCTTGTAAACAAATGTTGAATATAACCGAAAGGGTAAGATTAATGATTCTTACATAAATCTTCATAATATTTTCTATATTTTTCTTCACCGTCGTGGGAAGTTGAAAAAATAACTCTCCAAAGTTGATTTCACACTATATTATGGTCTCACGTTATAAAGTGTGAAAATGAGGAATTTTGCAAGATACTCCTTACATTCTCAAAGACATTTTTACCCTGTTTACCACCAGATTATATTCTCTTAGGGTGAGGTGGTAAAGAACAAGTGGATGAATTGCATAACATAAGGGGTATTAAATGTATCAACAATATATTTAGTATCCAATTAAATATTGAAAATACTCATTCCAAAAATAATTCTCATCCCTCTCAATGTTTCCTGATGACGCATTTAGGAAGAATTCAGATAGGAAGATAGCAAGATACTACAAGATGACCTTGGCAAACTTAGGAAACGGTCCAAAAATGGCTACTAGGGTTTAACAGAAGTAAATGTAAAGTATTGCAAAATTTAGTAGGGAGCAGGAGGCCAGACACAAAGTACCATTTGGGAGATTAAATCCATTAAGAATTAGGTAGAGACAAAGATCTGATGGGTGATATCACACCGACCCTGTTTCCTGAAGCACATATCATGAAGGGAGGGAACTATGAGGAGAAAGCGCCAAACCAATGCTATATAGAACTTGGAGTGAAAGAGGATAAGGATTTGGGATGGGAAGGGGGAAAGTAATAGTGCCCAACCACTTGGACGGTTGGGGATTGAACGACGACCTTCATGAAGCGAGACCGTCACTCTACCGTCCAGCCCAAGTGGTAGGCATATCAAGAGAGTTGCATATGCTTGATTAGCCAACATAAGAACCACATATTAAAATTTTAGTGAGGAATCATTCAGTACTTTAATTATAACATATGTCAGGTCACTCCTAGAATATGCGGTCTCAGTGTGGATTTTATTCAAACACAAAACGAAACTACCTAAAGTTCAGAACTATGACAGCTGACTAGTCCCAGAGATGAGAGGTATGATTAACCAGGCAGAACAAAAGTAACAAAATCTTATGTCAAAGAAGCGTTAAGGGGGTAATGATTACCACCTAGAAAATTCCTAGGGGAATTGATATGGTAGATAAGGACAAACTATTAGGCATAGGTGGTACATGAATAAAATGACACAGGAGGAAACTTAGTACTTAAATGTTCCACAGAGACAGTAGAAAGAAACGAACTACTTCATAGTTCGTGTTACGGCTTCACTTAGCCAGTAACCGGGTTCTTCCCATTCTAACTTTCTATGGCCTTAGTGTCTCTTCTTACTAGATCCAACCCCCGAGTTATAGGTAAGTTATATAGAACTTGCAGTAATAGTCAATCCAACGGGAATGGGGTAAACAACACTAAACAAAACCATCACCCAGTGTACTTCTTAACTATACACTTATTACATATTTACAACATAACACCGCGGGTGTCACTTTCACACAAGGCACTGCAAAAGAATCGACGAGTCAACTTTTATCATATATCGTACAACACTCAAGGTTCCAACCCTGAGCCTTTCTTCTATGGTTCTCACACCAGCGAGTCCACCTTTCTCAGTAAATCATGGGCCAGTCCTCCACAGTATCATCACAGTGTCAAAAATATCACTTCGACTCTCCAGCAACACTCTGGCTGACTTTCCCCTAAAGGCTTCACCTATACTGAGCCTTAACTTGAAGAACAGACAGATGTTAATTCCATCTAGTAACACAACTGGGCCACTCCAGGATACGTCGGTCCAATCACCAATACTTCTCTGGTTATTACAGTCCCCACCAACTCGGCCCACTTGTTCCCACTGGAACACGTCCTGCGTTCACGACTACCCTGTGTGACCTGACTTGTCAACCAAGGTACCCCCTCCCCCCCCCCCACATCACTCCTGAGGAGTAAAAATTTCAAAGTACGAAGAAAACTACAAATGTGTCAGTAAGATCACATCCATCCGCTGGGGAACAAAAAATGGGGTAAGGTGTGCTCAACAGATGGCATTTACATCGTCACAGTTTGCATGTTCTTGCTGTTCTTGTGACTGTGTAACACTTCACACTTGTGACCAGGTAACTCCCAGTGTAACACCTCACACGTGTGACCAGGTAACTCCCAGTGTTACACCTCCCACTTGTGACCAGGTAACTCCCAGTGTAATACGTCACTCTGTGTTTCCTATTATACTCTGAGGGAGTATTCGGGACAGGTGAGGCGACACCTGCCTCTTAAAATGCATTAAGCTGATTGAATTTACTGCAACTTAGGAAGTCTATAATAGAGTTTGGAAGTTTTACCGAGCCACGATCTTTAGCATAACTCTGCGTTACTCTCGGTTGTTTATACAGCTTCGCCTAGCTGTGATCTCCTGCAGTGTATCTTCATCAGAATACACATCTTTCTGTTCAATTTTAATTATTCTTATCCGTCTATAAACTTTCACAGTCGTATGAACAAATCCACAAGGGCCGTGCTGAGGGTTCGATGTGTATTACATGGTACACAATACACATGGTGATGTGTATTTCACAATCTTATTTTTCTTTGAAGCCCTCAAGAAATGTTGTGACGACAGGTGTTTGTGAAGAGATCTCCAAGGCTCTTCTTGGACTACATATCTGTTCGGACGGGCAGCAATAATATGAATTAAGGAACAACACTCCCAGCAGGGCAAAGATGACCAAACCACACACAAGAAGATGGAGAAACGACGTCGACGTTTCGGTCCGTCCAGGACCATTATTAAATCTTATGTATGACTTGATAATGGACTAATGATAATGGACTGTTACGGCCCTCTCGGGACGCAACTGGGTCCTTACTCTGATGTTGTTAGAGGAAGATATATATATCCGTTCCCAAGCCAGTAGTGGCTATCAAGGGATGTGATCCGTGACGCAAGTAACTTAAAGGGAGTAGGGAAAGAAAGTTAAGAACTTATTATAATTATCACCATCACCAATTAAATATATAAAATCAAAGAGTGCACAGGGGGAGGGGTATTAACACTATACAAGGGGATTATTCACAATATAGTCTTCTGCTGAAGACTCTGGATCCAGAAGCTAGGTGCTGAGTCCTCGGTGCTTTCTTCGTGGCCTCACAAAGTGTCCTCTGAGAATGCCGAGCCTACCCTGGCCACAGGTCAGCCAAAACACAGGTCCACTGGGGGCACCGCCGTGGAGGCCGTCAACCACAAATCCAGCCGGTCTGCTGGCAGGTTCCGGACCCGCAACGCTGGTCAGGCCACTCCACGGACGATATTAGGGTAAACACCCTAGACAGGAGTCTCGTGTGATATCACAAATCACCCTCCTGTCCTCAATACCCCAGTGGATAATCGTCTCCAACAGTCGGTCCCGGGTAATCCTTTTACTGCCACTCCACTGGCAGGCTAACACACCACAGTGTTCTTCCGGGGGGGACGACTTCACAACGGCTGCAACAAGGTACAAGGTATGGAGACTGGCTGCCTCGGGTAGACTGACTCAACTCCCATCACAGCAGTCCCAGGTTGACTCTGTAAGCAGACACGTCATCAATAACTGGGACACACTAAGGCACCTCACTTACAGGCTCAGACACAAACGCCCACCTATCCACTCCATAGATGGCGCTGGTGTCTGAGCACCACCTCACCAGAGGTCAGCAGCGGCAGTGTAGAGTGCTGAACGGGACTGGAAACTGACCCTCGTAGCTAGTACACGTCGCCCTCTCCAGGTGTCGTCGTCCATTTGGTGGGGGTTTCGGGAGCTGACCCACAGATGGCGCGGTCGTGACTGCTCCGGGATCGGACGCTGGATCCGGGTTCGTAACAGTCACTAGGGGAATCTATGCCAATGACGAAGCGTCTTGGTTTTTCCGACGCTTCGTCACTGGAATAGTATTATTTTCCATAAACCTCAGTGCTCTATTGCTCTATTGTAGGCGTTGTATTTGTTTCCGTCAACCTAGGCGCTTCGTCATTGACATATATTTTTTTCCATTAGGATTAAACGGTTTCCTTCTGTCTCCTATTTTTTCTCTAAAGTGATTAAAATCACTCTTCTGACATTCCAAAATTTCACCAACTCGGTGACCCGCACAAGTATAGTCCTCCCTAATGTAACGTTAATTACATTAGGGTTTCTATGATTACATACTTAACCTCATTTTCATATTTATCCCCATCTATATAAATAAAAATTAAAATTTTTGTTTGTTCAAAATCGCTAATCTCCGAAAGTTCTTCACCGATTGCCTTGAAATTTTCAAACAACGTTCCCTTTGCATCCGAGCAGGTTTTAATATACATTCTCTATAGATGTCACCTCTGTGACGGGAAAAAACTTGCTTTTTTGAAAAGCTGTGTTTTTCGTGTGTTTTTCATGGGAGAGAAATCTTCGAAACATCTTTACTGATTGATTTGAAATTTTGACACAACATTACATTCGAAGAGGCGAGTGTTTTTACATATCTACTATATACATTCCTCACCTGTGACAGGAAAAACATGCATTTTTTGAAAAACAGCGCCATCTGTAGGACGTAAGAGCAACACATGCTGTTATCTCCGAAATTTCTTTACCGATTGCTTTGAAATTTTGACACAATATTCCGTTCGAATACGTGCATGATTTTGTATATCTACTATTTAGATGCCACACCTGTGGAAGGTAAAAACATGCGTTTTTTGAAAAACAGCGCCATCTGTTGAACGTAAGAGAAACACACAAAATACAAAATATGTTACGATTCTATTTCAGTATTTCCGATTACATTGATAAATTGAATATTCATAGATTTTTATTTATTTTCATTTTGATTTAATTATTTTGTGTGACGTTGCATTGGAATTGAGCTGTGTTGTTTACCATACCGTTCATTTCGTGGGTATAGCATATTTGTTTCTTTTTTCATTGTTTTTTATTTCTTTTTTTAACTGTTCTTTTTATTTTTCACTGCAATTGGTGGTGAAATTGAGCTGTGTCGATTGATCTGCGTTTGAATCGAAATATTTCGTTAGTATTTTTTGTTTTTGTTTTGAAACAAGAAAATGGACAACACGTTTATTTCACAGCTGCAAATGTACAACAAGCAGCTATGAATCCACCGGCTACAACGTTAACTGCTTTCTTCAAGTTATGTAAAAATGACACGTTTGTGAAAACACTGTTGTATTCGGAAGTACATACGTATTACACATTTAGTGCCAGTAGAAAATCGTTTGAACGACGCAAACGAGGAGAGCGAGTCTTTTTTTTTTTTTTTTTTTTCTTTTTAGCAGGGATAATCCTGCGCGGGCCCTAAGCCTCTGGCTGGCCCACTAAGTGATGCTTGTTACTGTTTTACCTGGGCGGAGGATGAGTATGTATGACTCGTATGGTCGCTTCAGTAAGATTTTGCGATATGTGTTTAACAACTTCCTCTGCTCTGTTGAATCGAAGGTGAAATCTTAACGGGTTTGTAACTGTGCACTGTGTTAGATAATGTTCCAGTGGTCTGTCGGGCATTTCTCCACAGTGCTGACATTTCCTCTCATCTTCCAGAACCTGTAAGTCTATTTCCCATGCACATGGGTATCCAAGCCTGATGCGATGTAAGTGCACTTCTGTTGTTCTACTGCCCCCGTTCATCAAACTAAGTGGTTCGTAGTTGGTCGAATTCTTGTACCAACCCACAGACCCTGATGTTGCAACTGCTGTGTTGTGGCCACTGTACATCTTTCGCATTGCTCTGTTTCGAACTACTTTCTTCATCTGGGATAGACTCTGTGGAATGTAAATGTATACATTTCTCCTCTGAGTAGCAAGTTTTGCAGCTTCGTCTGCAATGTCATTACCTAATAGTCCCACATGACTTGGCACCCAGTTGATAAGTACCCGTCGGCCTTGTCGTTTGAGTGTGTGCATGAATGATAAGACATTTGTGATCAGATGGATGTTATCACATATGTGTTCCTGTTGCAAGGTTTCAATGGCGGTTCTCGAATCTGTATGGATGATAACATGTTGTCGGTGTTGAGCAAGAGCATGTTCCAAAGCCTTTTGAATGGCTAGCATCTCAGTCTGTAAAGTCGAACACCCATTTGAGAGCCTCCAACTATATACAGAGTTTCCTGCTTTAACTGCAGCTCCGGTTTCTTGTCCCTGCTGGTCTACTGACCCATCCGTGAAGTAAGTGAAGCTGTCGGATGCCATGTTTGCTTCTATATGCATCTGTGCAATGTGACGTAGCAGATGAGGATGTGTCTGGTTCTTCTTTCCGTCAAGAGCTATAATCTGAAAGTCTGCTGGCAGAGATTCCCAAGGGGCTTGTATAACAAAGTCTGCATGTATGTCGTCGACACCCCTCTCAGTGACTGTGTTTGCCATATCGAATGTATCGATGGCGTTTATCGCACAATGGGTCCACCTGTTGCCATTGGAGGCTCTTCTGTCCAGAGTTAGTGCTCCAGTGATCATATCTTTAAGTGAACTGATTCTAGGTCTAGTCAATATCTTGGTCAGCATGCACGCAGCAATCCCTTTTACCCTTAATTCAATCGACGTTAGCTTTGTCTCTAGTCTTAGGTTCAGGATTTTAGTCCATCTGGGAGCTCCTGTTATGACTCGCAATGCATCATTTTGAAGAACCTCAACGTTTGCCCACTGACCAGGAGAAAGAGTGAGTAAGGCAGGTGCTGCATAATCAACCAGGGAACGAACGGCGTGTATGTAAAACATTCTCAACACTCTGTGTCCCGCTCCTAGACGGGGCCCTGTGATTGCTCTCATTATATTTATTCGTGACTTTGCTTTCTCCTTTAGATATTGAATTTGCTTATTGAATGTCATTTTAAAATCAATCCACACTCCGAGATATCGATATTGTGTAACCCACTGAAGGTTAATGTCCTGAATGCGTAGGTGCCTGTCTGGAGCCTTGCCTCCCCTGTCCCATACTGCTGTCCTGCGGCTGGGCTGTGGAGAGAGGAACAATGGCTGACACTGGCTGGCGTGAAACCGGTGGTGTCCTCTCCTGACTCATACTGCCGTCCCGCGGCAGCGTTGCGGACAGAGAAGCATTGACTGACACTGGCTGGTGTGTGACTGACGCTGTCCTCTCTAGGTCCATTACGTCCGCTGACTTGCTGGTAGAAGCAAGTGGTAAAGCCTCGATAGCAGGTTTCTTTGGTGCCTGCTGCACAGCGGTCCACCGTCCCTCCTCGTCCGAAAGCTGCTTCCATTCCCTCTTGCGCTGAGCCTTCCCCATGGCTCTCTTTACGTAGTGAAAACCGACTCAAACCACCGGAGCAGCAGGCGACACGTCCTCACTGCACGGTAGCTCAGGAGCAACTCCGAGAGCGAGTCGACGGACATCCTGGCATATTCAAATAAACTACGATAGGCAGACTGTACACCGTGCATCCCAATCAAGATGAATGCTTCTTTCTTCACATGCTGTTGGTAAATGTGCTCGGTCCAACGGCTTTCCAGCCATTGAGATTTGTCAACGGCGTAACACATGCCGCTTTCCGTAGTGCATGTCAAGCTCGGAATTAATTGGAAAACGACCGACACTGGGATGTATGCATTAATGACGCGTCCAACACGTCACATCCAAATCAAATTTATGCATTGTTTGCAATCATATTGACCACCGTCTCTCCTTCATCTCCAACAGAGTTATAGGAGACGCAAACGAGGCTGCACATGGCTGAGGATATTGTCCGTCGAATATGAAGGAAAATTCAAATATGAACATAGATTTCACAGCAGAAATTTACAACGAATCATTGATAATGAATGAAGATTTGTGCTTAGAATTCGCAAACAAATTTCTAAATCAATTGGAAATGACATTACCGAATCGATCTGCTGCTGCTTCGTTCGATGCAGAATTGCGTCGTGAACAAAATTACAACACGAGTGATCTGTTGTCGTATATGCAATCAAATATTCCTAGCTAACGCTTGAGCGAAAAGGCATTTACTATCAAATAATTCAAACTGTCAATAACGGGTTTGGAGAAATCTTCTTAGATACACCAGGAGGAACTGTAAATCCTTCCTAATTAGATGGATTCTGGCAGCATTTCGATCCCAAAATGGAATAACCTTAGCTCTTGCTTTGTCCGGAATAGCTGCGACATTGTTACTAGGTGGAAGAACTGCTGTTTCGGCTTTGAAATTGCCATCCAACATGCAATTCATTGAAACTCCAACGTGCAACATTTCCAAAGCATCGAGCATGGGAGAAGTATTGCAGAAATGTAAACTTATCGTTTGGGATAAATGCACAATGGCCCACAAAAATTTCGGTCGAGGCTTTTGATCGATCATTGTAAGATTTGCGTGGAAACATCAGACTATTTGGGAACGCATTAATATTGCTTGCAGGAGACTTCAGGAAAACATTACCTGTAATTCCTTGATACAAGTCCGTCGACACTTTTGAGAAAGCAGATAAAGCAGTTAGTTATCCAACACAATTTTTTAATTAACTCGATCTGTCAGGGATACCATCACACGTACAATTTCACACACATGTTGTGAAATATCAATCAGCTAAAGCTATGCAACTCCACACGTCTTGCAGTAAGCAAAATTCATCAGCAACGTCGTAGAAGCAACAATCTTGACAGGACCTTTCAAAGGTCAAGATGTCCTCATTCCTCGCATTCCTATGATTCCAACGGATATGCCATTTTAATTTAAGATATTGTAATTTCCAATTCGATTGGTGTTTGCAATCACCATCAACAAAGCTCAGGACCAATCTTTAGAATTGTGCAGTTTATATCTAGGACGGAATACTTCTCACAGGGATAATTATATGTTGCGTGTTCTAGAGTCGGCAAACCAGACAATCTCTATATCTCCACAGACAATGGAACAATAAAACATATTGTATACCCACAAGCATTATGAAATTAAACATATTTGAAACGTGCGCTTTCTCTTTTCTTATCATTTAACCTGATTGAGCCACAGCAACGCGCGGCGGGTACAGCTAGTTTTCAATATTTTGGTCCGGGAGACTGAAGGGCTCCTTTTCGTCATCCCTAATGTTCAATGACATCATCAGCCAGCAAATTTTCATCTTCCTCAATAAACCAGTTTTCTGTCATTACGAATTTAATCCCATTTTCAATATTTTGATAATAAATCCCATTTTTCAAAGATTATTTTTAGTTAAAAGATTGTGTATTAAACAGAATAGTTAAATTGCAGAAGGCCTTTTTTTTTGGGGGGGGGGGATGTAGACCTACAGGACCACCTTAGTATTTCCACCCATGTTGGGGCAATCCTTAACGAATGCTATGAAATGAAATAAACTACATAATGTCTGTACATAAGAAGCAAAAGAAATATCACAATGTTCACACTGGTATTTACCAATGTCTGATAATTACACTAATTAAAAACCCTTTT
This sequence comes from Procambarus clarkii, assembly GCF_040958095.1. NCBI lineage: Eukaryota > Metazoa > Arthropoda > Malacostraca > Decapoda > Cambaridae > Procambarus > Procambarus clarkii. The sequence continues at coordinate 29,040,996 of NC_091164.1, read as the reverse complement.
CATACCCATTTTATCCACATATACCCATCAACCGGGTCACATATATAAAACTGCAACATAAGACCCTATTAATACCCAGTCAATATCCATTCATTCTCACTTCAACTAACCATTGAACGGCTAATTTGTTCAAATGCTTTCGCCAACATGGGTTCAGGGAGGGTAAATCTTGCCTGACTGGCTTAATAGAATTCTACGACCAGGTGACAAAGATTAAGCAAGAAAGAGAGGGCTGGGTGGACTGCATTTTCTTGGATTGTCGGAAAGCCTTTGACACAGTACCGCATAAGAGGCTGGTACATAAGCTGGAGAGACAGGCAGGTGTAGCTGGTAAGGTACTCCAGTGGATAAGGAGTACCTGAGCAATAGGAAGCAGAGAATTACGGTGAGGTGTGAGACCTCCGATTGGCGTGAAGTCGCCAGTGAAGTCCAACAGGGCTCTATATTCGCTCCTATCTTGTTTCTGATATATGTAAATTATCTCCCGGAAGGTATAGATTCATTTCTCTCAATGTTTGCGGACGATGCCAAAATTATGAGAAGGATTAAGGCAGAAGAGGACTGTTTTGAGGCTTCAAGTAGACCTAGACAAGCTGAAGGAATGGTCGAACAAATGGTTGTTAGAGTTTAACCCAACCAAATGAAATGTAATGAAGATAGGTGTAGGGAGCAGGAGGCCAAATACAAGGTATCATCTGGGAGAGGAAATTCTTCAGGAGTCAGAGAAAGAAAAAGACTTGGGGGTTGATATCACGCCAGACCTGTCTCCTGCAGCACATATCAAGAGGCTAACATCAGCGGCATATGCCAGGCTGGCCAACATACGAACGGCATTCAGAAACTTGTGTAAAGAATCATTCAGAACTTTGTATACCACATATGTCAGGCCAATCCTGGAGTATGCAGCCCCAGCATGGAGTCCATATCTAGTCAAGGATAAGACTAAACTGGAAAAGGTTCAAAGGTTTGCCACCAGACTAGTACCCGAGCTGAGAGGTATGAGCTACGAGAAGAGACTACGGGAATTAAACCTCACTTCGCTGGAAGACAGAAGAGTTAGGGGGACATGATCACCACATTCAAGATTCTGAAGGTAATTGATAGGGTAGATAAAGACAGGCTATTTAACACAAGGGACACACGCACAAGGGGACACAGGTGGAAACTGAGTACCCAAATGAGCCACAGAGATATTAGAAAGAACTTTTTTAGTGTCAGAGTGGTTGACAAATGGAAAGCATTAGGAAGTTATGTGGTGGAGGCTGACTCCATACACAGTTTCAAGTGTAGATATGATAGAGCCCAATAGGCGCAGGAATCTGTACACCTGTTGATTGACAGTTGAGAGGCGGGACCAAAGAGCCAGAGCTCAACCCCAAACTCAACTAGGTGAGTACAACTAGGTGAGTACACACACACACACTATGGCAAAAGTTAGAACATCATTCAGAAACCTAAGTAAAGAGACATTTAGGCCATTTTACACTGCCTACATGAGACCAGTCTTAGAGTATGCCACCCCATCATGGAGTCCCAACTTGAAGAAACACATAAGGAAAATGGAAAAGGTTCAGAAGTATGCAACAAAACTCGTCCCAGTGTTTCGAGGGATGGGGTGAAGAGCGCCTGAATTAACTGAGCCTTATGACACTTGAAAAAAGAAGGGAGAGTGGGGATATGATAGGAATGTATAAAATATTTAGGAGGATTTACTAAGTGGAAATAGGCGAGATGTCCACACCGAATAGTAACAGAACGAGGGAACATGGGTGAAAGCTGGAAACTAAGAGGAGTCACAGAGATGTTAGGAAGTTTTCTTTTAGTGTGAGAGTAGTGGAAAAATGGAGTGCACTTAAGGAGCAGGTTGTGGAAGCAAATTCAATTCATAATATGAAAACTACATATGATAGGGAAATAGGACAGGAGTCATTGCTTTAAACAAGCGAATGCTCGAAAGGCGGGATCCAAGAGTCAATGCTCGATCCTGCAGGAACAAATAGGTGGGAAAATCTGGCTCCACAATATTAATAGTAATAATAATTTCAATAATATCGAAGGACCACTCCTTTTAAAGGAGAAATAAATGGAATATATAAATTGGAAATAAATACGAGAACCAGTGCCTATGGATCTCTTGAATAATAGAATAATTGCGCATGAAAATATTAAAGCAATAATAGACTGCAGAATAATAATTAAATTATAGAGCCAAATCCCTCCACACTCTTTGGGGGGTTAATATAATAGTACAAAGAAACTAATGCGTTACTTGCACAATATATTAGATACTAATGCGTATCAAAGAATAAACTATTAAGATATCAATGCATAGCAATAATAAATGAATGGTAAAGAATATATAGAATATTAGTGAAATATATGATCTTGTGTTGAAGATCAACAATTAAATGGTAATTATAGAATATAAGTGAAATATGTGATCTTATATTGAAGATCACCAAATAAATGATAATTAGCATACTAAAGTACAAAACTAGACAACAGCTTAGCTGTGTGGAGAAAATAGTAGCATGGGTCCTAGTATTCTCGTGATGAAACTGGTTGAGTCAGGATATCCCAAAACATGTGACTGAGGCGAAAGTTTATCTCCCTCCTTACCACTAGGACACTAGCTGAAATACGGCTGGATTGTAAAATTTTGTCTTGATGGGTATTATCTTACTCATATTTCTATGTGAAATTATGGAAGCGATCTAAAGCAAAGCTTACTTGTTGATATTTAGAGGCCATGCGGCATGACAACAAACATCCTACCTGTTAAACATTTGTGATCACAAAATATAACAATAAGTAGGGACTTAGCATCTTATTTGTTTGCCGAGCCGTGTGTCTGAGTGATAACGAAGTTGCTACAGCCCTCTGGCATTCGCTGCTGCTAGGATGACGTAATTACAGGTTATACCCGTAATTACGGGTAATAATTACGGACTGAATTATTAGTAAACTAGGCTCACCCTTGGTTTGGGCTTCTCAGGCAGCATAACCGTATCAGTAAATTTACGCAATGAATTAAGAGCTCTACTAATCATTTGGTATACTGTGCGGATATAATGCCTTCCCTTTATTAATGATGAGGTCGTTGTGTTAATTTCACTGTTGGGTGATCTATATTCCAGATCTTTGTAGTGCAACCCGTCCTCGACTCAAGTCCATTACATCCAGCGGTCGACCCCACAGACGCATTCATTAGCTTATATATGCTGTTCATTGAAAACGGGAATTTTCTCATATATAAATTAATAGTATAATTTATTACCATATTGTGCATATATAGGCATAGGTTGGGTTAGGTGTTTAGGTGTTGTTGGCGATTATTTGTATTTGTAGTACGTGGGTGAAGCATTGATAGCGTTGTGGTTTGAACAAAATTCTTCAGTGAAGCACTTGTTCCGGAAGTGTTCGAACAAAATCATTTGTGAGTCGCGTGTAAACCGTTTTCATTCAAAAGCAGGAGGTTTGGCGGGTGCATGGAATCACTTTTGGGCATTTGTTTTTTTTGGACGGGCAGTGTAGTGAGCGTGTCGAACCTCGGGGAGCCCCTTTTGTTTGTTTACATACCATGACTCAGGGCCCCAGCAGCCTCCCTCTCTCGGAGCGGCGTCTCCCGGAAAGTGGTTCTATTTCTATGTTTTATTGACAATATTAGGGAGCCTTTAATTATACGGTATATTTCATTAAGTTTATGCATAAAGAACACTTTTCTATTAATTCTTATGCCTAGACTAGTAGTTTAAAGAATACTTGTGTTAAATATATGCATTCTTGTAACGTCACGGATTTCCCGTTCTTTATATCCTTTTGTGATTAACTAATGTAACCAGTATAACCGAGTTTGCTGGTTATATTGGGGGTTTGTATGTAAGTATATTAGTATGTTAGAGTCGGAGTTTCCGACAAGGTAGGCTGTAATTATTCTTTTCTTCAATAAAAGATCTTTGGCTGATTACTATTAATGTTAGGTATAGATAAGTAAGCTGAGGGCACACAATCTTTTCCTTGCGAGTAAAATAGTCTCTACTATAAGTATTTAAACAAACAAAATAAGCTATTCTATAGTTAGGTGAAGAGAGAGTGAATGGGTAAAGACGAGGTATTTATAGGGTTTTCTGTAGTTTTATATATGTATTCACCTAGTTGTGCTTGCGGGGGTTGAGGTCTGCTCTTTCGGCCCACCTCTCAACTGTCAATCAATCAACTGCTACAAACTACTATTTTTCACACACACACACACACACACAGACACACACACACACACACACACACTAAGCAGCCCGTCACAGCTGTCTAACTCCCAGGTACCTATTTACTTCTAGATAACAGGAGCATCATGATGAAAGAAACTCTTCTCATTGAACCTCGCCGGAACCAGGAATCGAACCCGAGTCACAGGATTACGAGTCCCGCGCGCTGTCCACTATGCTACCTGCGCCCCACGTGACACGATTGTAGGGTATAAGTGGATAAAATGGGTATGAAAAGGGAGTTTTATTTAGGGGTATTTATCAGACATTGTTAAATACCAGTGTAACTATTGTACCAGTGTAACTATTGTGCTATTTCTCTTGCTTAGCGAGTATGGAGCATTCTATAGTTTTTCATTTCATTAGCAATCGTTAATATATATACTCCTATATATTTCCATCCCAACATGGGTGGAAATATGTAGGAGATGCTGTATGTCCTCCCCAAAAGCTCTTTTGTAATTTCAGTCAGAAAACCTTTCAGTTATAAGTTTGCTATTTCTACAGAATTTCAAAAGTCTTCTGCAATTTCAGTCAGTGGTCCTCTATGTTCAAAATACGACCTTTCAACTATTATTAATCTTTGAAAATGAGATATAATATTATATAGCTGAAAATGGGATTCAATACACTATCACGGAAAACGTGATATCGTAATTAAACGTGCCCTTTAATCTCTTTGGCAAAAATATAGAAAATGGGAATATGTAGGAAAATGGAATTATATACGCCAACACGAAAAGCGGAGTTATTGAGGGGAGATGAAGGATGGCTGGCTGATGACGTTATTGTACATTGGGGATTACCTCTACCTGTGCTCGATACCTCGGTAACTGAATTTAGGGATGAGGAGAGGGGAGCCCTTTAATCTCCTCGGGAAAAATTAGTGACCCCAAGAACCGGCCGTTTAATCTGCACGAGAAAAATTAGTGCGCCAAGTCCCAGCCGTTTAATCTCCGTGTAGAAAATATCAGGGGCCAAATCGCAGCTGTTTAATCTCCATGGAATAAATTCAGGGGCCAAAAGGGTGCAGTTTACGTCATTCATCGAACACTTCGGCGGGTCAGAAGGATGAAGTTGAGATTGATAGAATAAATTACGGGCAAGAAGGGTAGAGTTTACCATATTCCTCGAAAAATTAGGTGGGCCAGAGGTGTTCAGCCAAGATTGATGGAATACATTTGCAGGGTCAGAAGGATGTAGGTGACCTCAGTCATCAAAATATTTGGCCGGGTAGAAGGGTACCTGATAGGGGCCAGGAGCGTGCTGTCACAGAAGTGAAAATTGAACTCTCGTAGCCCGGTCTCCACTACTTGACAATGGACACTACTTGACAGTGGACACTACTTGACAGTGGACACTACTTGACAATGGACACTACTGGACAGTGGACACTACTTGACAATGGACACTACTTGACAATGGACAGTGGACACTACTTGACGGTGGACACTACTTGACAATGGACAGTGGACACTACTTGGCAGTGGACACTACTTGACAGTGGACACTACTTGACAATGGACCACTACTTGACAGTGGACACTACTGGACAGTGGACACTACTTGACAATGGACACTACTTGACAATGGACAGTGGACACTACTTGACAGTGGACACTACTTGACAGTGGACACTACTTGACAATGGACCACTACTGGACAGTGGACACTACTGGACAGTGGACACTACTTGACAGTGGACACTACTTGACAATGGACACTACTTGACAATGGACACTACTTGACAATGGACACTACTTGACAATGGACACTACTTGACAATGGACATTACTTGACAATGGACACTACTTGACAATGGACACTACTTGACAATGGACACTACTTGACAATGGACACTACTTGACAATGGACCACTACTTGACAATGGACCACTACTTGACAATGGACACTACTTGACAATGGACCACTACTTGACAATTGACACTACTTGACAGTGGACACTACTGGACAATGGACACTACTTGACAATGGACACTACTTGACAATGGACACTACTTGACAATGGACACTACTTGACAATGGACACTACTTGACAATGGACACTACTTGAGAGTGGACACTACTTGACAATGGACACTACTTGACAGTGGACACTACTTGACAATGGACACTACTTGACAGTGGACACTACTTGACAATGAAGACTACTTGACAATGGACATTACTTGACACAGGACCACTACTTGACAATGGACACTACTTGACAATGGACACTACTTGACAATGGACACTACTTGACAATGGACACTACTTGACAATGGACACTACTTGACAATGGACATTACTTGACAATGGACACTACTTGACAATGGACACTACTTGACAATGTACACTACTTGACAATGGACACTACTGGACAGTGGACACTACTTGACAATGGTCCACTACTTGACAATGGACACTACTTAACAATGGACACTACTTGACAATGGACAGTGGACACTACTTGACAGTGGACACTACTTGACAGTGGACACTACTTGACAATGGACCACTACTGGACAGTGGACACTACTGGACAGTGGACACTACTTGACAGTGGACACTACTTGACAATGTACACTACTTGACAATGGACACTACTTGACAATGGACACTACTTGACAATGGACACTACTTGACAATGGACACTACTTGACAATGGACATTACTTGACAATGGACACTACTTGACAATGGACACTACTTGACAATGGACACTACTTGACAATGGACACTACTTGACAATGGACCACTACTTGACAATGGACCACTACTTGACAATGGACACTACTTGACAATGGACCACTACTTGACAATTGACACTACTTGACAGTGGACACTACTGGACAATGGACACTACTTGACAATGGACACTACTTGACAATGGACACTACTTGACAATGGACACTACTTGACAATGGACACTACTTGACAATGGACACTACTTGACAATGGACACTACTTGACAGTGGACACTACTTGACAATGGACACTACTTGACAGTGGACACTACTTGACAATGGACACTACTTGACAGTGGACACTACTTGACAATGAACACTACTTGACAATGGACATTACTTGACACAGGACCACTACTTGACAATGGACACTACTTGACAATGGACACTACTTGACAATGGACACTACTTGACAATGGACACTACTTGACAATGGACACTACTTGACAATGGACATTACTTGACAATGGACACTACTTGACAATGGACACTACTTGACAATGGTCCACTACTTGACAATGGACCACTAGTTGACAATGGTCCACTACTTGACAATGGACACTACTTGACAATGGACACTACTTGACAATGGATATTACTTGACAATGGTCCACTACTTGACAATGGACACTACTTGACAATGGACACTACTTGACAATGGACACTACTGGACAGTGGACACTACTTGACAATGGTCCACTACTTGATAATGGACACTACTTGACAATGGCCACTACTGACAATGGACACTACTTGACAATGGACACTACTTGACAATGGACACTACTTGACAATGGACACTACTTGACAATGGACACTACTTGACAATGGACACTACTTGACAATGGATATTACTTGACAATGGACACTACTTGACAGTGGACACTACTTGACAATGGACACTACTGGACAGTGGACCACTACTTGACAATGGTCCACTACTTGACAATGGTACACTACTTGACAATGGACACTACTTGACAATGGACACTACTTGACAATGGACACTACTTGACAATGGTCACTACTTGACAATGGTCCACTACTTGACAATGGTCCACTACTTGACAATGGACACTACTTGACAATGGACACTACTTGACAATGGATATTACTTGACAATGGTCCACTACTTGACAATGGTCCACTACTTGACAATGGACACTACTTGACAATGGACACTACTTGACAATGGACACTACTTGACAATGGACACTACTTGACAATGGACACTACTTGACAATGGACACTACTTGACAATGGACCACTACTTGACAATGGTCCACTACTTGACAATGGACACTACTTGACAATGGACACTACTTGACAATGGACACTACTTGACAATGGACACTACTTGACAATGGACACTACTTGACAATGGACACTACTTGACAATGGGCACTACTTGACAATGGACACTACTTGACAATGGACATTACATGACAATGGACACTACTTGACAATGGACACTACTTGACAATGGACACTACTTGACAATGGACACTACTGGACAGTGGACACTACTTGACAATGGTCCACTACTTGACAATGGACACTACTTGACAATGGACACTACTTGACAATGGACACTACTTGACAATGGTCCACTACTTGACAATGGACCACTAGTTGACAATGGTCCACTACTTGACAATGGACACTACTTGACAATGGACACTACTTGACAATGGATATTACTTGACAATGGTTCACTACTTGACAATGGACACTACTTGACAATGGACACTACTTGACAATGAACACTACTGGACAGTGGACACTACTTGACAATGGTCCACTACTTGATAATGGACACTACTTGACAATGGACACTACTTGACAATGGACACTACTTGACAATGGACACTACTTGACAATGGACACTACTTGACAATGGACACTACTTGACAATGGATATTACTTGACAATGGACACTACTTGACAGTGGACACTACTTGACAATGGACACTACTGGACAGTGGACCACTTCTTGACAATGGTCCACTACTTGACAATGGTCCACTACTTGACAATGGACACTACTTGACAATGGACACTACTTGACAATGGACACTACTTGACAATGGTCCACTACTTGACAATGGTCCACTACTTGACAATGGTCCACTACTTGACAATGGACACTACTTGACAATGGACACTACTTGACAATGGATATTACTTGACAATGGTCCACTACTTGACTATGGTCCACTACTTGACAATGGACACTACTTGACAATGGACACTACTTGACAATGGACACTACTTGACAATGGACACTACTTGACAATGGACACTACTTGACAATGGACACTACTTGACAATGGACACTACTTGACAATGGTCCACTACTTGACAATGGACACTACTTGACAATGGACACTACTTGACAATGGACACTACTTGACAATGGACACTACTTGACAATGGACACTACTTGACAATGGTCCACTACTTCACAATGGACACTACTTGACAATGGACACTACTTGACAATGGATATTACTTGACAATGGTCCACTACTTGACAATGGACACTACTTGACAATGGACACTACTTGACAATGGACACTACTTGACAATGGACACTACTTGACAATGGACACTACTTGACAATGGACACTACTTGACACTGGACCACTACTTGACAATGGACACTACTTGACAATGGACACTACTTGACAATGGACACTACTTGACAGTGGACACTACTTGACAATGGACACTACTTGACAGTGACACTACTTGACAATGACACTACTTGACAATGGACATTACTTGACACAGGACCACTACTTGACAATGGACACTACTTGACAATGGACACTACTTGACAATGGACACTACTTGACAATGGACACTACTTGACAATGGACACTACTTGACAATGGACACTTACTTGACAATGGACACTACTTGACAATGGACACTACTTGACAATGTACACTACTTGACAATGGACACTACTGGACAGTGGACACTACTTGACAATGGTCCACTACTTGACAATGGACACTACTTGACAATGGACACTACTTGACAATGGACACTACTTGACAATGGTCCACTACTTGACAATGGACCACTAGTTGACAATGGTCCACTACTTGACAATGGACACTACTTGACAATGGACACTACTTGACAATGGATATTACTTGACAATGGTCCACTACTTGACAATGGACACTACTTGACAATGGACACTACTTGACAATGGACACTACTGGACAGTGGACACTACTTGACAATGGTCCACTACTTGATAATGGACACTACTTGACAATGGACACTACTTGACAATGGACACTACTTGACAATGGACACTACTTGACAATGGACACTACTTGACAATGGACACTACTTGACAATGGACACTACTTGACAATGGATATTACTTGACAATGGACACTACTTGACAGTGGACACTACTTGACAATGGACACTACTGGACAGTGGACCACTACTTGACAATGGTCCACTACTTGACAATGGTCCACTACTTGACAATGGACACTACTTGACAATGGACACTACTTGACAATGGACACTACTTGACAATGGTCCACTACTTGACAATGGTCCACTACTTGACAATGGTCCACTACTTGACAATGGACACTACTTGACAATGGACACTACTTGACAATGGATATTACTTGACAATGGATCCACTACTTGACAATGGTCCACTACTTGACAATGGACACTACTTGACAATGGACACTACTTGACAATGGACACTACTTGACAATGGTCCACTACTTGACAATGGACACTACTTGACAATGGACACTACTTGACAATGGATATTACTTGACAATGGTCCACTACTTGACAATGGACACTACTTGACAATGGACACTACTTGACAATGGACACTACTTGACAATGGACACTACTTGACAATGGACACTACTTGACAATGGACACTACTTGACACTGGACCACTACTTGACAATGGACACTACTTGACAATGGACACTACTTGACAATGGACACTACTTGACAGTGGACACTACTTGACAATGGACACTACTTGACAGTGGACACTACTTGACAATGAACACTACTTGACAATGGACATTACTTGACACAGGACCACTACTTGACAATGGACACTACTTGACAATGGACACTACTTGACAATGGACACTACTTGACAATGGACACTACTTGACAATGGACACTACTTGACAATGGACATTACTTGACAATGGACACTACTTGACAATGGACAACTACTTGACAATGTACACTACTTGACAATGGACACTACTGGACAGTGGACACTACTTGACAATGGTCCACTACTTGGCAATGGACACTACTTGACAATGGACACTACTTGACAATGGACACTACTTGACAATGGTCCACTACTTGACAATGGACCACTAGTTGACAATGGTCCACTACTTGACAATGGACACTACTTGACAATGGACACTACTTGACAATGGATATTACTTGACAATGGTCCACTACTTGACAATGGACACTACTTGACAATGGACACTACTTGACAATGGACACTACTGGACAGTGGACACTACTTGACAATGGTCCACTACTTGATAATGGACACTACTTGACAATGGACACTACTTGACAATGGACACTACTTGACAATGGACACTACTTGACAATGGACACTACTTGACAATGGACACTACTTGACAATGGACACTACTTGACAATGGATATTACTTGACAATGGACACTACTTGACAGTGGACACTACTTGACAATGGACACTACTGGACAGTGGACCACTACTTGACAATGGTCCACTACTTGACAATGGTCCACTACTTGACAATGGACACTACTTGACAATGGACACTACTTGACAATGGACCACTACTTGACAATGGTCCACTACTTGACAATGGTCCACTACTTGACAATGGTCCACTACTTGACAATGGACACTACTTGACAATGGACACTACTTGACAATGGATATTACTTGACAATGGTCCACTACTTGACAATGGACACTACTTGAACAATGGACAATACATGACAATGGGACACTACTTTGACAATGGACACTACTTGACAATGGACACTACTTGACAATGGACACTACTTGACACTGGACCACTACTTGACAATGGACACTACTTGACAATGGACACTACTTGACAATGGACACTACTTGACAATGGACACTACTTGACAATGGACACTACTTGACAATGGACACTACTTGACAATGGACACTACTTGACAATGGACATTACTTGACAATGGACACTACTTGACAATGGACACTACTTGACAATGTACACTACTTGACAATGGACACTACTGGACAGTGGACACTACTTGACAATGGACACTACTTGACAATGGACACTACTTGACAATGGATATTACTTGACAATGGTCCACTACTTGACAATGGACACTACTTGACAATGGACACTACTTGACAATGGACACTACTTGACAATGGACACTACTTGACAATGGACACTACTTGACAATGGACACTACTTGACACTGGACCACTACTTGACAATGGACACTACTTGACAATGGACACTACTTGACAATGGACACTACTTGACAGTGGAAACTACTTGACAATGGACACTACTTGACAGTGGACACTACTTGACAATGAACACTACTTGACAATGGACATTACTTGACACAGGACCACTACTTGACAATGGACACTACTTGACAATGGACACTACTTGACAATGGACACTACTTGACAATGGACACTACTTGACAATGGACACTACTTGACAATGGACATTACTTGACAATGGACACTACTTGACAATGGACACTACTTGACAATGTACACTACTTGACAATGGACACTACTGGACAGTGGACACTACTTGACAATGGTCCACTACTTGGCAATGGACACTACTTGACAATGGACACTACTTGACAATGGACACTACTTGACAATGGTCCACTACTTGACAATGGACCACTAGTTGACAATGGTCCACTACTTGACAATGGACACTACTTGACAATGGACACTACTTGACAATGGATATTACTTGACAATGGTCCACTACTTGACAATGGACACTACTTGACAATGGACACTACTTGACAATGGACACTACTGGACAGTGGACACTACTTGACAATGGTCCACTACTTGATAATGGACACTACTTGACAATGGACACTACTTGACAATGGACACTACTTGACAATGGACACTACTTGACAATGGACACTACTTGACAATGGACACTACTTGACAATGGACACTACTTGACAATGGATATTACTTGACAATGGACACTACTTGACAGTGGACACTACTTGACAATGGACACTACTGGACAGTGGACCACTACTTGACAATGGTCCACTACTTGACAATGGTCCACTACTTGACAATGGACACTACTTGACAATGGACACTACTTGACAATGGACACTACTTGACAATGGTCCACTACTTGACAATGGTCCACTACTTGACAATGGTCCACTACTTGACAATGGACACTACTTGACAATGGACACTACTTGACAATGGATATTACTTGACAATGGTCACTACTTGACAATGGACACTACTTGACAATGGACACTACTTGACAATGGACACTACTTGACAATGGACACTACTGGACAGTGGACACTACTTGACAATGGTCCACTACTTGACAATGGACACTACTTGACAATGGACACTACTTGACAATGGACACTACTTGACAATGGTCCACTACTTCACAATGGACACTACTTGACAATGGACACTACTTGACAATGGACAACTACTTGACAATGGACACTACTGGACAAGTGGACACTACTTGACAATGGTCCACTACTTGACAATGACACTACTTGACAATGGACACTACTTGACAATGGACACTACTTGACAATGTACACTACTTGACAATGGGACACTACTGGACAGTGGACACTACTTGACAATGGTCCACTACTTGACAATGGGACACTACTTGACAATGGACACTACTTGACAATGGACACTACTTGACAATGGTCCACTACTTGACAATGGACCACTAGTTGACAATGGTCCACTACTTGACAATGGACACTACTTGACAATGGACACTACTTGACAATGGATATTACTTGACAATGGTCCACTACTTGACAATGGACACTACTTGACAATGGACACTACTTGACAATGGACACTACTGGACAGTGGACCCTACTTGACAATGGTCCACTACTTGATAATGGACACTACTTGACAATGGACACTACTTGACAATGGACACTACTTGACAATGGACACTACTTGACAATGGACACTACTTGACAATGGACACTACTTGACAATGGACACTACCTGACAATGGATATTACTTGACAATGGACACTACTTGACAGTGGACACTACTTGACAATGGACACTACTGGACAGTGGACCACTACTTGACAATGGTCCACTACTTGACAATGGTCCACTACTTGACAATGGACACTACTTGACAATGGACACTACTTGACAATGGACACTACTTTGACAATGGTCCACTACTTGACAATGGTCCCTACTTGACAATGGTCCACTACTTGACAATGGACACTACTTGACAATGGACACTACTTGACAATGGATATTACTTGACAATGGTCCACTACTTGACAATGGTCCAGCTACTTGACAATGGACACTACTTGCTACTGACAATGGACACTACTTGAACAATGGAACAATACTTGACAATGGTCCACTACTTCACAATGGACACTACTTGACAATGGACACTACTTGACAATGGATATTACTTGACAATGGTCCACTACTTGACAATGGACACTACTTGACAATGGACACTACTTGACAATGGACACTAGCTTGACAATGGACACTACTTGACAATGGACACTACTTGACAATGGACACTACTTGACACTGGACCACTACTTGACAATGGACAATACTTGACAATGGACACTACTTGACAATGGACACTACTTGACATTGGACAACTACTTGACAATGGACACTACTTGACAGTGGACACTACTTGACAATGAACACTACTTGGACAATGGACATTTACTTGACACAGGACCACTACTTGACAATGGACACTACTTGACAAGGACACTACTTGACAATGGACACTACTTGACAATGGACACTACTTGACAATGGACACTACTTGACAATGGACATTACTGACAATGGACACTACTTGACAATGGACACTACTTGACAATGTACACTACTTGACAATGGACACTAGCTGGACAGTGGACACTACTTGACAATGGTCCACTACTTGGCAAATGGACACTACTTGACAATGGACACTACTTTGACAATGGACACTACTTGACAATGGTCCACTACTGACAATGGACCACTAGTTGACAATGGTCCACTACTTGACAATGGACACTACTTGACAATGGACACTACTTGACAATGGATATTACTTGACAATGTCCACTACTTGACAATGGACACTACTTGTACAATGGACACTACTTGACAATGGACACTACTGGACAGTGGACAGCTACTTGACAATGGTCCACTACTTGATAATGGACACTACTTGACAATGGAACACTACTGACAATGGACACTACTTGACAATGGACACTACTTGACAATGGACACTACTTGACAATGGACACTACTTGACAATGGACACTACTTGACAATGGATATTACTTGACAATGGACACTACTTGACAGTGGAACACTACTTGACAATGGACACTACTGGACAGTGGACCACTACTTGACAATGGTCCACTACTTGACAATGGTCCACTACTTGACAATGGACACTACTTGACAATGGACACTACTTGACAATGGACACTACTTGACAATGGTCCACTACTTGACAATGGTCCACTACTTGACAATGGTCCACTACTTGACAATGGACACTACTTGACAATGGACACTACTTGACAATGGATATTACTTGACAATGGTCCACTACTTGACAATGGATCCACTACTTGACAATGGACACTACTTGACAATGGACACTACTTGACAATGGACACTACTTGACAATGGCACTACTTGACACTGGACACTACTTGACAATGGACACTACTTGACAATGGGACACTACTTGACAATGGTCCACTACTTGACAATGGACACTACTTGACAATGGACACTACTTGACAATGGACACTACTTGGACAATGGACACTACTTGACAATGGACACTACTTGACAATGGACACTTACTTGACAATGGACACTACTTGACAATGGACACTACTTGACAATGTACACTACTTGACAATGGCCACTACTGGACAAGTGGACACTACTTGACAATGGACACTACTTGACAATGGACACTACTTGACAATGGAATATTACTTGACAATGGCCACTACTTGACAATGGACACTACTTGACAATGGCACACTACTTGACAATGGACACTACTTGACAATGGACACTACTTGACAATGGACACTACTTGACAATGGACACTACTTGACACTGGACCACTACTTGACAATGGACACTACTTGACAATGGACACTACTTGACAATGGACACTACTTGACAGTGGAAACTACTTGACAATGGACACTACTTGACAGTGGACACTACTTGACAATGAACACTACTTGACAATGGACATTACTTGACACAGGACCACTACTTGACAATGGACACTACTTGACAATGGACACTACTTGACAATGGACGCTACTTGACAATGGACACTACTTGACAATGGACACTACTTGACAATGGACATTACTTGACAATGGACACTACTTGACAATGGACACTACTTGACAATGTACACTACTTGACAATGGGACACTACTGGACAGTGGACACTACTTGACAATGGTCCCACTACTTGGCAATGGACACTACTTGACAATGGACACTACTTGACAATGGACACTACTTGACAATGGTCCACTACTTGACAATGGACCACTAGTTGACAATGGTCCACTACTTGACAATGGACACTACTTGACAATGGACACTACTTGACAATGGATATTACTTGACAATGGTCCACTACTTGACAATGGACACATACTTGACAATGGACACTACTTGACAATGGACACTACTGGACAGTGGACACTACTTGACAATGGTCCACTACTTGATAATGGACACTACTTGACAATGGACACTACTTGACAATGGAACACTACTTGACAATGGACACTACTTGACAATAGGCACTACCTTGACAATGGACACTACTTGACAATGGACACTACTTGACAATGGATATTACTTGACTATGGACACTACTTGACAGTGGAACACTACTTGACAATGGACACTACTGGACAGTGGCCACTACTTGACAATGGTCCACTACTTGACAATGGTCCACTACTTGACAATGGACACTACTTGACAATGGACAACTACTTGACAATGGACACTACTTGACAATGGTCCACTACTTGACAATGGTCCACTACTTGACAATGGTCCACTACTTGACAATGGACACTACTTGACAATGGACACTACTTGACAATGGATATTACTTGACATGGTCCACTACTTGACAATGGACACTACTTGACAATGGACACTACTTGACAATGGACACTACTTGACAATGGACACTACTTGACAATGATCACTACTTGACAATGGACACTACTTGACACTGGACACTACTTGACAATGGACACTACTGGACAATGGACCACTACTTGACAATGGCACCTACTTGACAATGGGACACTACTTGACAATGGACACTACTTGACAATGGACACTACGTGACAATGGACACTACTTGACCAATGGTAACATTACTTGACAATGGTGACATACTGACAATTGCTGACAATGGACACTACTTGACAATGGGGACACGACTTGACAATGTTAATCACTGACAAGGTCCACTACTTTGGACTATGGTACACTACTTGACAAGTGGGACACTACTTGACAATGGTACCTACTTGACCAATGGACACTACTTGACAATGGTACACTACTTGACAATGGAACTACTTGACAATGGTCACTACTGACTGGACATATTGACAATGACACTCCTGGACAAGTGGACACTACTTGAAATGGTCCCACTACTTGACAATGAGACACTACTGACAATGGTACACCTACTTGACAATGGACACTACTTGACAATGGTCCACTACTTGACAATGGATATTACTTGACAATGGTCCACTACTTGACAATGGACACTACTTGACAATGGACACTACTTGACAATGGACACTACTTGACAATGGACACTACTTGACAATGGACACTACTTGACAATGGACACTACTTGACACTGGACCACTACTTGACAATGGACACTACTTGACAATGGACACTACTTGACAATGGACACTACTTGACAGTGGACACTACTTGACAATGGACACTACTTGACAGTGGACACTACTTGACAATGAACTACTTGACAATGGACATTACTTGACACAGGACCACTACTTGACAATGGACACTACTTGACAATGGACACTACTTGACAATGGACACTACTTGACAATGGACACTACTTGACAATGGACACTACTTGACAATGGACATTACTTGACAATGGACACTACTTGACAATGGACACTACTTGACAATGTACACTACTTGACAATGGACACTACTTGACAATGTACACTACTTGACAATGGACACTACTGGACAGTGGACACTACTTGACAATGGACACTACTTGACAATGGACACTACTTGACAATGGTCCACTACTTGACAATGGACCACTAGTTGACAATGGTCCACTACTTGACAATGGACACTACTTGACAATGGACACTACTTGACAATGGATATTACTTGACAATGGTCACTACTTGACAATGGACACTACTTGACAATGGACACTACTTGACAATGGACACTACTGGACAGTGGACACTACTTGACAATGGTCCACTACTTGACATGGACATTACTTGACAATGGACACTACTTGACAATGGACACTACTTGACAATGGACACTACTTGACAATGGACACTACTTGACAATGGACACTACTTGACAATGGACACACTACTTGACAATGGATATTACTTGACAATGGACACTACTTGACAGTGGACACTACTTGACAATGGACACTACTGGACAGTGGACCACTACTTGACAATGGTCCACTACTTGACAATGGTCCACTACTTGACAATGGACACTACTTGACAATGGACACTACTTGACAATGGACACTACTTGACAATGGTCCACTACTTGACAATGGTCCACTACTTGACAATGGTCCACTACTTGACAATGGACACTACTTGACAATGGACACTACTTGACAATGGATATTACTTGACAATGGTCCACTACTTGACAATGGACACTACTTGACAATGGACACTACTTGACAATGGACACTACTTGACAATGGACACTACTTGACAATGGACACTACTTGACAATGGACACTACTTGACACTGGACCACTACTTGACAATGGACACTACTTGACAATGGACACTACTTGACAATGGACACTACTTGACAATGGACACTACTTGACAATGGACACTACTTGACAATGGACACTACTTGACAATGGACACTACTTGACAATGGACATTACTTGACAATGGACACTACTTGACAATGGACACTACTTGACAATGTACACTACTTGACAATGGACACTACTGGACAGTGGACACTACTTGACAATGGTCCACTACTTGACAATGGACACTACTTGACAATGGACACTACTTGACAATGGACACTACTTGACAATGGACACTACTTGACAATGGACACTACTGACAGTGGACACTACTTGACAATGGTCCATACTTGACAATGGACACTACTTGACAATGGACACTACTTGACAATGGACACTACTTGACAATGGTCCACTACTTGACAATGGACCACTAGTTGACAATGGTCCACTACTTGACAATGGCACTACTTGACAATGGACACTACTTGACAATGGATATACTTGACAATGGTCCACTACTTGACAATGGACACTACTTGACAATGGACACTACTTGACAATGGACACTACTGGACAGTGGACCCTACTTGACAATGGTCCACTACTTGATAATGGACACTACTTGACAATGGACACTACTTGACAATGGACACTACTTGACAATGGACACTACTTGACAATGGACACTACTTGACAATGGACACTACCTGACAATGGATATTACTTGACAATGGACACTACTTGACAGTGGACACTACTTGACAATGGACACTACTGGACAGTGGACCACTACTTGACAATGGTCCACTACTTGACAATGGTCCACTACTTGACAATGGACACTACTTGACAATGGACACTACTTGACAATGGACACTACTTGACAATGGTCCACTACTTGACAATGGTCCACTACTTGACAATGGTCCACTACTTGACAATGGACACTACTTGACAATGGACACTACTTGACAATGGATATTACTTGACAATGGTCCACTACTTGACAATGGTCCACTACTTGACAATGGACACTACTTGACAATGGACACTACTTGACAATGGACACTACTTGACAATGGTCCACTACTTGACAATGGACACTACTTGACAATGGACACTACTTGACAATGGATATTACTTGACAATGGTCCACTACTTGACAATGGACACTACTTGACAATGGACACTACTTGACAATGGACACTACTTGACAATGGACACTACTTGACAATGGACACTACTTGACAATGGACACTACTTGACACTGGACCACTACTTGACAATGGACACTACTTGACAATGGACACTACTTGACAATGGACACTACTTGACAGTGGACACTACTTGACAATGGACACTACTTGACAGTGGACACTACTTGACAATGAACACTACTTGACAATGGACATTACTTGACACAGGACCACTACTTGACAATGGACACTACTTGACAATGGACACTACTTGACAATGGACACTACTTGACAATGGACACTACTTGACAATGGACACTACTTGACAATGTACACTACTTGACAATGGACACTACTGGACAGTGGACACTACTTGACAATGGTCCACTACTTGGCAATGGACACTACTTGACAATGGACACTACTTGACAATGGACACTACTTGACAATGGTCCACTACTTGACAATGGACCACTAGTTGACAATGGTCCACTACTTGACAATGGACACTACTTGACAATGGACACTACTTGACAATGGATATTACTTGACAATGGTCCACTACTTGACAATGGACACTACTTGACAATGGACACTACTTGACAATGGACACTACTGGACAGTGGACACTACTTGACAATGGTCCACTACTTGATAATGGACACTACTTGACAATGGACACTACTTGACAATGGACACTACTTGACAATGGACACTACTTGACAATGGACACTACTTGACAATGGACACTACTTGACAATGGACACTACTTGACAATGGATATTACTTGACAATGGACACTACTTGACAGTGGACACTACTTGACAATGGACACTACTGGACAGTGGACCACTACTTGACAATGGTCCACTACTTGACAATGGTCCACTACTTGACAATGGACACTACTTGACAGTGGACACTACTTGACAATGGACACTACTGGACAGTGGACCACTACTTGACAATGGTCCACTACTTGACAATGGTCCACTACTTGACAATGGACACTACTTGACAATGGACACTACTTGACAATGGACACTACT
The DNA here is from genome assembly GCF_040958095.1 of Procambarus clarkii. NCBI lineage: Eukaryota > Metazoa > Arthropoda > Malacostraca > Decapoda > Cambaridae > Procambarus > Procambarus clarkii. Next base: position 29,019,276 of record NC_091164.1, on the reverse strand, counting down.
TGACAATGGTCCACTACTTGACAATGGTCCACTTGACAATGGTCCACTACTTGACAATGGACACTACTTGACAATGGACACTACTTGACAATGGATATTACTTGACAATGGTCCACTACTTGACAATGGTCCACTACTTGACAATGGACACTACTTGACAATGGACACATCTTGACAATGGACACTACTTGACAATGGTCCACTACTTGACAATGGACACTACTTGACAATGGACACTACTTGACAATGGATATTACTTGACAATGGTCCACTACTTGACAATGGACACTACTTGACAATGGACACTACTTGACAATGGACACTACTTGACAATGGACACTACTTGACAATGGACACTACTTGACAATGGACACTACTTCACACTGGACCACTACTTGACAATGGACACTACTTGACAATGGACACTTACTTGACAATGGACACTAACTTGACAATGTGGACACTACATTGGACACTAAATGGACCACTTACGTTGGACAGTGGGGACACTACTTGACACATGACACTTACTTGATCAATGGACATTACTTGACACATGGACCACTACTTGACCACTGGCCACTTACTTGACAATGGTACACTTACTTGACCAATGGGCACTACTTGACAAGTGACACTACTTGACAATGAGTCCCACTACTTCGACAATGGAACACTACTTGACAATTCGGACACTACTTGGACAATGGACACTACTGACAATGTACACTATCTTGACAATGGACACTACTGGGACAGTGGACACTACTTGACAATGGTCCACTACTTGGGCAATGGACACTACTTGACAATGGACACTACTTGACAATGGACACTACTTGACAATGGTCCACTACTTGACAATGGACCACTAGTTGACAATGGTCCACTACTTGGACAATGGACACTACTTGACAATGGACACTACTTGACAATGGATATTACTTGACAATGGTCCACTACTTGACAATGGACATCTACTTGACAATGGACACTACCTTGACAATGGACCACTACTGGACAGTGGACACTACTGACAATGGTCCACTACTTGATAATGGACACTACTTGACAATGGACCACTACTTGACAATGGACACTACTGTGACAATGGACACTACTTGACAATGGACACTACTTGACAATGGACACTACTTGACAATGGACACTACTTGACAATGGATATTACTTGACAATGGACACTACTTGACAGTGGACACTACTTGACAATGGACACTACTGGACAGTGGACCACTACTTGACAATGGTCCACTACGTTTGACAATGGTCCACTACTTGGACAATGGACACTACTTGACAATGGACACTACTTGACAATGGACACTACTTGACAATGGTCCACTACTTGACAAGGTCCACTACTTGACAATGGTCCACTACTTGACAATGGACACCTACTTGACCAATGGACACTACTTGACAATGGATATTACTTGACAATGGTCCACTACTTGACAATGGGCACTACTTGACAATGGACACTACTTGACAATGGACACTACTTGACAATGGACACTACTTGACAATGGACACTACTTGACAATGGACACTACTTGACACTGGACCACTACTTGACAATGGACACTACTTGACAATGGGACACTACTTGACAATGGACACTACTTGACAATGGACACTACTTGACAATGGGACACCTACTGACAATGGGACATACTTGACAATGGACACTACTTGACAATGGAACATTACTTGACAATGGACACTACTTGACAATGGACACTACTTGACAATGTACACTACTTGACAATGGGACACTACTGGACAGTGGACACTACCTTGACAATGGACACTACTTGACCAATGGACCACTACTAGACAATGGATATTACTTGACAATGGTCCACTACTTGACAATGGACACTACTTGACAATGGGACACTACTTGACTAATGGACACTACTTGACAATGGACACTACTTGACAATGGGACACTACTTGACAATGGTACACTACTTGACACTGGACCACTACTTGACAATGGGACACTACTTGACAATGACACTACTTGGATCATGGACACCTACTTGACAGTGGACACTACTTGACAATGGACACTACTTGACAGTGGACACTACTTGACAATGAACACTACTTGGACAATGGACATTACTTGACACAGGACCACTACTTGACAATGGACACCTACTTGACAATGAACCACTACTTGACAATGGACACTACTTGACATATGGACACTACTTGACAATGGACACTACTTGACAATGGACATTACTTGACAATGGACACTACTTGACAATGGACACTACTTGACAATGTACACTACTTGACAATGGACACTACTGGACAGTGGACACTACTTGACAATGGTCCACTACTTGGCAATGGACACTACTTGACAATGGACACTACTTGACAATGGACCTACTACTTGACAATGGTCCACTTACTTGACAATGGACCACTAGTTGACAATGGTCCACTACTTGACAATGGACCACTACTTGACAATGGACACTACTTGACAATGGATATTACTTGACAATGGTCCACTACTTGACAATGGACACTACTTGACAATGGACACTACTTGACAATGGACACTACTGGACAGTGGACACTACTTGACAATGGTCCACTACTTGATAATGGACACTACTTGACAATGGACACTACTTGACAATGGACACTACTTGACAATGGACACTACTTGACAATGGACACTACTTGACAATGGGACAACTACTTGACAATGGGACACTACTTGACAATGGATATTACTTGACAATGGACACTACTGACAGTGGACACTACTTGACAATGGACACTACTGGACAGTGGACCACTACTTGACAATGGTCCACTACTTGACTAATGGTCCACTACTTGACAATGGACACTACTTGACAATGGACACTACTTGACAATGGACACTACTTGACAATGGTCCACTACTTGACAATGGTTCCACTACATGACAATGGTCCACTACTTGACAATGGACACTACTTGACCAATGGACACTACTTGACAATGGAATATACTTGACAATGGTCCACTACTTGACAATGGACACTTACGGACAATGGACACTACTTGACAATGGACACTACTTGACAATGGACACTACTTGACAATGGACACTACTGGACAATGGACACTACTTGACACTGGACCACTACTTGACAATGGACACTACTTGACAATGGACACTACTTGACAATGGACACTACTTGACAATGGACACTACTTGACAATGGACACTACTTGACAATGGACACTACTTGACAATGGACACTACTCTGACAATGGACATTACTTGACAATGGACACTACTTGACAATGGACACTACTTGACAATGTACCCTACTTGACAATGGACACTACTGGACAGTGGACACTATCGTGACAATGGTCCACTACTTGACAATGGAACTACTTGACAACTGGACACTACTTGACCAATGGACACTACTTGACAATGTACACTACTTGACAATGGACACTACTGGACAGTGGACACTACTTGACAATGGTCCACTACTTGACAATGGACACTACTTGACAATGGACACTACTTGACAATGGACACTACTTGACAATGGTCCACTACTTGACAATGGATATTACTTGACAATGGTCCACTACTTGACAATGGACACTACTTGACAATGGACACTACTTGACAATGGACACTACTTGACAATGGACACTACTTGACAATGGACACTACTTGACAATGGACACTACTTGACACTGGACCACTACTTGACAATGGACACTACTTGACAATGGACACTACTTGACAATGGACACTACTTGACAGTGGACACTACTTGACAATGGACACTACTTGACAGTGGACACTACTTGACAATGAACACTACTTGACAATGGACATACTTGACAGGACCACTACTTGACAATGGACACTACTTGACAATGGACACTACTTGACAATGGACACTACTTGACAATGGACACTACTTGACAATGGACACTACTTGACAATGGACATTACTTGACAATGGACAACTACTTGACCAATGGACACTACTTGACAATGTACACTACTTGACAATGGACACTACTGGACAGTGGACACTACTTGACACATGGCCACTACTGCACAGTGGACACACTACTTGACAATGGACACTACTTGACAATGGACACTACTTGACAATGGTCCACTACTTGACAATGGACACTAGTTGACAATGGTCCACTACTTGACAATGGACACTACTTGACAATGGACACTACTTGACAATGGATATTACTTGACAATGGTCCACTACTTGACAATGGACACTACTTGACAATGGACACTACTTGACAATGGACACTACTGGACAGTGGACACTACTTGACAATGGTCCACTACTTGATAATGGACACTACTTGACAATGGACACTACTTGACAATGGACACTACTTGACAATGGACACTACTTGACAATGGACACTACTTGACAATGGACACTACTTGACAATGGATATTACTTGACAATGGACACTACTTGACAGTGGACACTACTTGACAATGGACACTACTGGACAGTGGACCACTACTTGACAATGGTCCACTACTTGACAATGGTCCACTACTTGACAATGGACACTACTTGACAATGGACACTACTTGACAATGGACACTACTTGACAATGGTCCACTACTTGACAATGGTCCACTACTTGACAATGGTCCACTACTTGACAATGGACACTACTTGACAATGGACACTACTTGACAATGGATATTACTTGACAATGGTCCACTACTTGACAATGGACACTACTTGACAATGGACACTACTTGACAATGGACACTACTTGACAATGGACACTACTTGACAATGGACACTACTTGACAATGGACACTACTTGACACTGGACCACTACTTGACAATGGACACTACTTGACAATGGACACTACTTGACAATGGACACTACTTGACAATGGACACTACTTGACAATGGACACTACTTGACAATGGACACTACTTGACAATGGACACTACTTGACAATGGACATTACTTGACAATGGACACTACTTGACAATGGACACTACTTGACAATGTACACTACTTGACAATGGACACTACTGGACAGTGGACACTACTTGACAATGGTCCACTACTTGACAATGGACACTACTTGACAATGGACACTACTTGACAATGGACACTACTTGACAATGTACACTACTTGACAATGGACACTACTGGACAGTGGACACTACTTGATAATGGTCCACTACTTGACAATGGACACTACTTGACAATGGACACTACTTGACAATGGACACTACTTGACAATGGTCCACTACTTGACAATGGACCACTAGTTGACAATGGTCCACTACTTGACAATGGACACTACTTGACAATGGACACTACTTGACAATGGATATTACTTGACAATGGTCCACTACTTGACAATGGACACTACTTGACAATGGACCCTACTTGACAATGGACACTACTGGACAGTGGACCCTACTTGACAATGGTCCACTACTTGATAATGGACACTACTTGACAATGGACACTACTTGACAATGGACACTACTTGACAATGGACACTACTTGACAATGGACACTACTTGACATATGGACACTACTTGACAATGGACACTACCTGACAATGGATATTACTTGACAATGGACACTACTTGACAGTGGACACTACTTGACAACTGGACACTACTGGACAGTGGACCACTACTTTGACAATGGTCCACTACTTGGACAATGGTCCACTACTTGACAATGGACACTACTTGACAATGGACACTACTTGACAATGGACACTACTTGACAATGGTCCACTACTTGACAATGGTCCACTACTTGACAATGGTCCACTACTTGACAATGGACACTACTTGACAATGGACACTACTTGACAATGGATATTACTTGACAATGGTCCACTACTTGACAATGGTCCACTACTTGACAATGGACACTACTTGACAATGGACACTACTTGACAATGGACACTACTTGACAATGGTCCACTACTTGACAATGGACACTACTTGACAATGGACACAACTTGACAATGGATATTACTTGACAATGGTCCACTACTTGACAATGGACACTACTTGACACATGGACACTACTTGACAATGGACATACTTGACAATGGAACACTACTGACAATGGACACTACTTGACAATGGACACTACTTGGACACTGACCACTACTTGACAATGGACACTACTTGACAATGGACACTACTGACAATGGACCACTACTTGACAGTGGACACTACTTGACAATGGACATACTTGACAGTGGACACTACTTGACAATGACCACTACTTGACAATGGACATTACTTGACACAGGACCACTACTGACAATGGACACTACTTGACCAATGGACACTACTTGACAATGGACACTACTTGCACAATGGACACTATCTTGACAATGGACACTACTTGACAATGGACATTACTTGACAATGGACACTACTTGGACAATGGACACTACTTGACAATGTAACACTACTTGACAATGGACACTACTGGACAGTGGACACTACTTGACAATGGTCCACTACTTGGCAATGGACACTACTGACAATGGACACTACTTGACAATGGACACTACTTGACAATGGTCCACTACTTGACAAGGACCACTAGTTGACAAGTGGCTCCACTACTTGACAATGGACACTACTGACAATGGACACTACTTGACAATGGCATTAATTACTTGACATATGGTCCACTACCCTTAGACACATGGACACTACCTTGACAATGGACACTACTTGACAATGGACACTACTGTGCCAGTGGACACTACTTGACTAAATGGTCCACTACTTGATAATGGACACTACTTGACAATGGACACTACTTGACAATGGACACTACTTGACCAATGGACACCTACTTGACAATGACACTACTCTGACAATGGACAACTACTTGACAATGGACTACTCATTGACAATGGATATTACCTTGACAATGGACACTACTTGACAGTGGACACTACTTGACAATGGACACTACTTGGCACAGTGGACCACCTACTTGACAATGGGTCCACTACTTGACAATGGTCCACTACTTGACAATGGACACTACTTGACAATGGACACTACTTGACAATGGACACTACTTGACAAGGTCCACTACTTGACAATGGTCCACTACTTGACAATGGTCCACTACTTGACAATGGACACTACTTGACAATGGACACTACTTGACAATGGATATTACTTGACAATGGTTCCACTACTTGACAATGTGCCACTACTTGACAATGGACACTACTTGACAATGGACACTACTTGACAATGGACACTACTTGACAATGGACACTACTTGACAAAGGACACTACTTGACAATGGACACTACTTGACAATGGATATTACTTGACAATGGTCCACTACTTGACAATGGACACTACTTGACAATGGACATTACTTGACACAGGACCACTACTTGACAATGGACACTACTTGACAATGGGACACTAATGTGACAATGGACACTACTTGAAATGGGCACTACTTGACAATGGACACTACTTGACAATGGACATTACATGACAATGGACACTACTTGACAATGGACTCTACTTGACAATGGACACTACTTGACAATGGACACTACTGGACAGTGGACACTACTTGACAATGGTCCACTACTTGACAATGGACACTACTTGACAATGGACACTACTTGACAATGGACACTACTTGACAATGGTCCACTACTTGACAATGGACCACTAGTTGACAATGGTCCACTACTTGACAATGGACACTACTTGACAATGGACACTACTTGACAATGGATATTACTTGACAATGGTTCACTACTTGACAATGGACACTACTTGACAATGGACACTACTTGACAATGGACACTACTGGACAGTGGACACTACTTGACAATGGTCCACTACTTGATAATGGACACTACTTGACAATGGACACTACTTGACAATGGACACTACTTGACAATGGACACTACTTGACAATGGACACTACTTGACAATGGACACTACTTGACAATGGACACTACTTGACAATGGATATTACTTGACAATGGACACTACTTGACAGTGGACACTACTTGACAATGGACACTACTGGACAGTGGACCACTACTTGACAATGGTCCACTACTTGACAATGGTCCACTACTTGACAATGGATACTACTTGACAATGGACACTACTTGACAATGGACACTACTTGACAATGGTCCACTACTTGACAATGGTCCACTACTTGACAATGGTCCACTACTTGACAATGGAATCTACTTGACAATGGACACTACTTGACAATGGATATTACTTGACAATGGTCCACTACTTGACAATGGTCCACTACTTGACAATGGACACTACTTGACAATGGACACTACTTTACAATGGACACTACTTGACAATGGACACTACTTGACAATGGACACTACTTGACAATGGACACTACTTGACAATGGACACTACTTGACAATGGTCCACTACTTGACAATGGACACTACTTGACAATGGACACTACTTGACAATGGACACTACTTGACAATGGACACTACTTGACAATGGACACTACTTGACAATGGTCCACTACTTGACAATGGACACTACTTGACAATGGACACTACTTGACAATGGATATTACTTGACAATGGTCCACTACTTGACAATGGACACTACTTGACAATGGACACTACTTGACAATGGACACTACTTGACAATGGACACTACTTGACAATGGACACTACTTGACAATGGACACTACTTGACAATGGACATTACTTGACAATGGACACTACTTGACAATGGACACTACTTGACAATGTACACTACTTGACAATGGACACTACTGGACAGTGGACACTACTTGACAATGGTCCACTACTTGACAATGGACACTACTTGACAATGGACACTACTTGACAATGGACACTACTTTGACAATGGTCCACTACTTGACAATGGACCACTAGTTGACAATGGTCCACTACTTGACAATGGACACTACTTGACAATGGACACTACTTGACAATGGATATTACTTGACAATGGTCCACTACTTGACAATGGACACTACTTGACAATGGACACTACTTGACAATGGACACTACTGGACAGTGGACACTACTTGACATGGTCCACTACTTGATAATGGACACTACTTGACAATGGACACTACTTGACAATGGACACTACTTGACAATGGACACTACTTGACAATGGACACTACTTGACAATGGACACTACTTGACAATGGATATTACTTGACAATGGACACTACTTGACAGTGGACACTACTTGACAATGGACACTACTGGACAGTGGACCACTACTTGACAATGGTCCACTACTTGACAATGGTCCTACTTGACAATGGACACTACTTGACAATGGACACTACTTGACAATGGATATTACTTGACAATGGTCCACTACTTGACAATGGACACTACTTGACAATGGACATTACTTGACACAGGACCACTACTTGACAATGGACACTACTTGACAATGGACACTACTTGACATGGACACTACTTGACA
>NC_091164.1:28921785-29009204 GCF_040958095.1 Procambarus clarkii | reverse complement strand
TTGACATGGACACTACTGTGACAATGGACACTACTTGACATGGTCCACTACTTGACAATGGACACTACTTGACAATGGACACTACTTGCAATGGACACTACTTGACATGGACACTACTTGACAATGGACACTACTTGACAATGGACACTACTTGACAATGGACACTACTTGACAATGGACATTACTTGACAATGGACACTACTTGACAATGGACACTACTTGAACACTACTTGACAATGGACACTACTGGACAGTGGACCACTACTTGACATGGTCCACTACTTGACAATGGACACTACTTGACATGGACACTACTTGACAATGGACACTACTTGACAATGGACACTACTTGACAATGGACACTACTTGACAATGGACACTACTTGACAATGGACCTACTTGACAATGGACACTACTGACAATGGACACTACTTGACAATGGACACTACTTGACAATGGTCCACTACTTGACAATGGATATTACTTGACAATGGACACTACTTGACATGGACACTACTTGACAATGGACACTACTTGACATATGGACACTACTTGACAATGGACACTACTTGACAATGGACACTACTTGACAATGGACACTACTTGACAATGACCACTACTTGACAATGGACACTACTTGACAATGGACACTACTTGACAATGGACACTACTTGACATGGACACTACTTGACAATGGACACTACTTGACAGTGGACACTACTTGACAATGGACACTCTTGACATGGACATACTTGACAATGGACACTACTTGACAATGGACACTACTTGACAATGGACACTACTTGACAATGGACACTACTTGACAATGGACACTACTTTGACAATGACACTACTTGACAATGGACCATTACTTGACAATGGACACTACTTGACAATGGACACTACTTGACAATGTACACTACTTGACAATGGACACTACTGGACGTGGACCTACTTGACAATGGTCCACTACTTGGCATGGACACTACTTGACAATGGACACTACTTGACAATGGACACTACTTGACAATGGTCACTACTTGACAATGGACACTAGTTGACAATGGTCCCTACTTGACAATGGACCACTACTTGACAATGGACACTACTTGACATGGATATACTTGACAATGGTCACTACTTGACAATGGACACTACTTGACAATGGACACTACTTGACAATGGACACTACTGACAGTGGACACTACTTGACAATGGTCCACTACTTGAAATGGACACTACTTGACAATGGACACTACTTGACAATGGACACTACTTGACAATGGACACTACTTGACAATGGACACTACTTACATGGACACTACTTGACAATGGATCTACTTGACAATGGACACTACTTGACAATGGACACTACTTGACATGGACACTACTGGACATGGACCACTACTTGACAATGGTCCACTACTTGACAATGGTCCACTACTTGACAATGGACACTACTTTGACAATGACACTACTTGACAATGGACCTACTTGACAATGGTCCACTACTTGACAATGGTCCACTACTTGACAATGGTCCACTACTTGACAATGGACACTACTTGACAATGGACACTACTTACATTCACAATGGATATACTTGACAATGGTCACTACTTGACAATGGACACTACTTGACAATGGACACTACTTGACAATGGACACTACTTGACAATGGACACTACTTGACAATGGACACTACTTGACAATGGACACTACTTGACACTGGCACTACTTGACAATGGACCTACTTGACAATGGACACTACTTGACAATGGACACTACTTGACAATGGACACTACTTGACAATGGACACTACTTGACAATGGACACTACTTGACAATGGACACTACTTGACAATGGAACATTACTTGACAATGGGACACTACTTGACAATGGACACTACTTGACAATGGACACTACTTGACAATGGACACTACTTGGACATGGACACTACTTGACAATGGACACTACTTGACATGGACACTACTTGACAATGGACACTACTTGACAATGGACACTACTTGACAATGTACACTACTTGACAATGGACACTACTGGACAGTGGACCTACTTGACAATGGTCCACTACTTGACAATGGACACTACTTGACAATGGACACTGACTTGACAATGGACACTACTTGACAATGGTCCACTACTTGACAATGGACCACTAGTTGACAATGGTCACTACTTGACAATGGACACTACTTGACAATGGACACTACTTGACAATGGATACTTGACAATGGTCCACTACTTGACAATGGACACTACTTGACAATGGACACTACTTGACAATGGACACTACTTGACATGGACACTACTTGACAATGGTCCACTACTTGATAATGGACACTACTTGACAATGGACACTACTTGACAAGGACACTACTTGACAATGGACACTACTTGACAATGGACATACTTGACAATGGACACTACTTGACAATGGACCACTACCTTGACAATGGATACTTGACAATGGACACTACTTGACAGTGGACACTACTTGACAATGGACACTACTGGACAGTGGACCACTACTTGACAATGGTCCACTACTTGACAATGGTCCACTACTTGACAATGGACACTACTTGACAATGGACACTACTTGACAATGGACACTACTTGACAATGGTCCACTACTTGACAATGGTCCACTACTTGACAATGGTCCACTACTTGACAATGGACACTACTTGACAATGGACACTACTTGACAATGGATATTACTTGACAATGGACCACTCTTGACAATGGACACTACTTGACAATGGACACTACTTGACAATGGACACTACTTGACAATGGACACTACTTGACAATGGTCCACTACTTGACAATGGACACTACTTGACAATGGACACAACTTGACAATGGACATACTTGACAATGGTCCACTACTTGACAATGGACACTACTTGACAATGGACACTACTTGACAATGGACACTACTTGACAATGGACACTACTTGACAATGGACACTACTTGACATGGACACTACTTGACACTGGACACTACTTGACAATGGACACTACTTGACATGGACACTACTTGACAATGGACACTACTTGACAGTGGACACTACTTGACAATGACACTACTTGACAATGGACACTACTTGACAATGGACACTACTTGACAATGGCACTACTTGACAAGGACCTACTTGACAATGGACACTACTTGACAATGGACACTACTTGACAATGGCACTACTTGACAATGGACACTACTTGACAATGGACACTACTTGACAATGGACACTACTTGACAATGGACACTACTTGACAATGGACACTACTTGACAATGGACACTACTTGACAATGGACACTACTTGACAATGGACACTACTTGACAATGGTCCACTACTTGCATGGACACTACTTGACAATGGACACTACTTGACAATGGACCTACTTGACAATGGTCCACTACTTGACAATGGACACTACTTGACAATGGTCCACTACTTGACAATGGACACTACTTGACAATGGACACTACTTGACAATGGACACTATTACTTGACAATGGTCCACTACTTGACAATGGACACTACTTGACAATGGACACTACTTGACAATGGACACTACTGGACAATGGACACTACTTGACAATGGTCCACTACTTGACAATGGACACTACTTGACATGGACACTACTTGACAATGGACACTACTTGACAATGACACTACTTGACAATGGACACTACTTGACAATGGACACTACTTGACAATGGACACTACTTGACAATGGACACTACTTGACAATGGACACTACTTGACAAGTGGACACTACTTGACAATGGACACTACTTGACAATGGACACTACTTGACAATGGTCACTACTTGACAATGGTCACTACTTGACAATGGACACTACTTGACAATGGACACTACTTGCATGGACACTACTTGACAATGGACACTACTTGACAATGGTCACTACTTGACAATGGTCCACTACTTGACAATGGACACTACTTGACAATGGACACTACTTGACAATGGATATACTTGACAATGGTCCACTACTTGACAATGGACCACTACTTGACAATGGACACTACTTGACAATGGACACTACTTGACAATGGACACTACTTGACAATGGACACTACTTGTGACAGGACACTACTTGACAATGGACACTACTTGACAATGGATATTACTTGACAATGGTCACTACTTGACAATGGACACTACTTGACAATGGACATACTTGACAATGGACACTACTTGACAATGGACACTACTTGACAATGGACACTACTTGACAATGGACACTACTTGACAATGGACACTACTTGACAATGGACACTACTTGACAATGGACATACATTGACAATGGACACTACTTGACAATGGACTCTACTTGACAATGGACACTACTTGACAATGGACACTACTGGACAATGGACCTACTTGACAATGGTCCACTACTTGACAATGGACACTACTGACAATGGACACTACTTGACAATGGACACTACTTGACAATGGTCCACTACTTGACAATGGACCACTAGTTGACAATGGCCACTACTTGACAATGGACACTACTTGACAATGGACACTACTTGACAATGGATATTACTTGACAATGGTCCACTACTTGACAATGGACACTACTTGACAATGGACACTACTTGACAATGGACACTACTGACAGTGGACACTACTTGACATGGTCCACTACTTGACAATGGACACTACTTGACAATGGACACTACTTGACAATGGACACTACTTGACAATGGACACTACTTGACAATGGACACTACTTGACAATGGACACTACTTGACAATGGACACTACTTGACAATGGATATTACTTGACAATGGACACTACTTGACAGTGGACACTACTTGACAATGGACACTACTTGACAATGGACCACTACTTGACAATGGTCACTACTTGACAATGGCACTACTTGACAATGGACACTACTTGACAATGGACACTACTTGACAATGGACACTACTTGACAATGGTCACTACTTGACAATGGACACTACTTGACAATGGTCACTACTTGACAATGGACACTACTTGACAATCACTACTACTTGACAATGGACATTACTTGACAATGGTCCACTACTTGACAATGGTCCACTACTTGACAATGGACACTACTTGACAATGGACACTACTTGACAATGGACACTACTTGACAATGGACACTACAAAACTTGACAAATACTTGACAATGGACACTACTTGACAATGGACACTACTTGACAATGGACACTACTTGACAATGGTCACTACTTGACAATGGACACTACTTGACAATGGGACACTACTTTGACAATGGACACTACTTGACAATGGACACTACTTGACAATGGACACTACTTGACAATGGTTCACTACTTGACAATGGACACTACTTGACAATGGACACTACTTGACAATGGACATTACTTGACAATGGTCCACTACTTGACAATGGACACTACTTTGACAATGGACACTACTTGACAATGGACACTACTTGACACTGGACACTACTTGACAATGGACACTACTTGACAATGGACACTACTTGACAATGGACATACTTGACAATGGACACTACTTGACAATGGACACTACTTGACAATGGACACTACTTGACAATGGACACTACTGGACAATGGACACTACTTGACAATGGTCCACTACTTGACAATGGACACTACTTGACAATGGACACTACTTGACAATGGACACTACTTGACAATGGTCCACTACTTGACAATGGACCACTACTTGACAATGGTCCACTACTTGACAATGGACACTACTTGACACATGGACACTACTTGACATGGATATTACTTGACAATGGTCCACTACTTGACAATGGACACTACTTGACAATGGACACTACTTGACAATGGACACTACTGACAATGGACACTACTTGACAATGGTCCACTACTTGATAATGGACACTACTTGACAATGGACACTACTTGACAATGGACACTACTTGACAATGGACACTACTTGACAATGGACACTACTTGACAATGGACACTACTTGACATGGACCACTACTTGACAATGGACACTACTTGACAGTGACACTACTTGACAATGGACACTACTGACAGTGGACCACTACTTGACAATGGTCCACTACTTGACAATGGACCACTACTTGACAATGGACACTACTTGACAATGGACACTACTTGACAATGGTATTACTTGACATGGTCCTACTACTTGACAATGGACACTACTTGACAATGGACATTACTTGACACAGGACCACTACTTGACAATGGACACTACTTGACAATGGACACTACTTGACAATGGACACTACTTGACAATGGGCACTACTTGACAATGGACACTACTTGACAATGGACATTACATGACAATGGACACTACTTGACAATGGACACTACTTGACAATGGACACTACTTGACAATGGACACTACTGGACAGTGGACACTACTTGACAATGGTCCACTACTTGACAATGGACACTACTTGACAATGGACACTACTTGACAATGGACACTACTTGACAATGGTCCACTACTTGACAATGGACCACTAGTTGACAATGGTCCCTACTTGACAATGGACTCTACTTGACAATGGACACTACTTGACAATGGATATTACTTGACAATGGTTCACTACTTGACAATGGACACTACTTGACAATGGACACTACTTGACAATGGACACTACTGGACAGTGGACACTACTTGACAATGGTCCACTACTTGATAATGGACACTACTTGACAATGGACACTACTTGACAATGGACACTACTTGACAATGGACACTACTGACAATGGACACTACTTGACAATGGATATTACTTGACAATGGACCTACTTGACAGTGGACACTACTTGACAATGGACACTACTGGACAGTGGACCACTACTTGACAATGGTCCACTACTTGACAATGGTCCACTACTTGACAATGGACACTACTTGACAATGGACACTACTTGACAATGGACACTACTTGACAATGGTCCACTACTTGACAATGGTCCACTACTTGACAATGGTCCACTACTTGACAATGGACACTACTTGACAATGGACACTACTTGACAATGGATATTACTTGACAATGGTCCACTACTTGACAATGGTCCACTACTTGACAATGGACACTACTTGACATATGGACACTACTTGACAATGGACACTACTTGACAATGGACACTACTTGACAATGGACACTACTTGACAATGGTCCACTACTTGACAATGGACACTACTTACAATGGACACTACTTGACAATGGACACTACTTGACAATGGACACTACTTGACAATGGACACTACTTGACAATGGTCCACTACTTGACATTGGACACTACTTGACAATGGACACTACTTGACAATGGATATTACTTGACAATGGTCCACTACTTGACAATGGACACTACTTGACAATGGACACTACTTGACAATGGACACTACTTGACAATGGACACTACTTGACAATGGACACTACTTGACAATGGACACTACTTGACACTGGACCACTACTTGACAATGGACACTACTTGACAATGGACACTACTTGACAATGGACACTACTTGACAATGGACCACTACTTGACAATGGACACTACTTGACAATGGACACTACTTGACAATGGACACTACTTGACAATGGACACTATGGACACTAATTGACAATGGACACTACTTGACAATGGACACTACTTGACAAGGGACACTACTTGACAATGGACATTACTTGACAATGGACACTACTTGACAATGGACACTACTTGACAATGTACACTACTTGACAATGGACACTACTGGACAATGGACACTACTTGACAATGGTCCACTACTTGACAATGGACACTTACTTGACAATGGACACTACTTGACAATGGACACTACTTGACAATGTACACTACTTTGACAATGGACACTACTGGACAGTGGACACTACTTGACAATGGTCCACTACTGGCAATGGACACTACTTGACAATGGACACTACTTGACAATGGACACTACTTGACAATGGTCCACTACTTGACAATGGACCCTAGTTGACAATGGTCCACTACTTGACAATGGACACTACTTGACAATGGACACTACTTGACAATGGATATTACTTGACAATGGTCCACTACTTGACAATGACACTACTTGACAATGGACACTTACTTGACAATGGACACTACTGGACAGTGGACACTACTTGACAATGGTCCACTACTGATAATGGACACTACTTGACAATGGACACTACTTGACAATGGACACTACTTGACAATGGACACTACTTGACAATGGACACTACTTGACAATGGACACTACTTGACAATGGACACTACTTGACAATGGATATTACTTGACAATGGACACTACTTGACAGTGGACACTACTTGACAATGGACACTACTGGACAGTGGACCACTACTTGACAATGGTCCACTACTTGACAATGGTCCACTACTTGACAATGGACACTACTTGACAATGGACACTACTTGACAATGGACACTACTTGACAATGGTCCACTACTTGACAATGGTCCACTACTTGACAATGGTCCACTACTTGACAATGGACACTACTTGACAATGGACACTACTTGACAATGGATATTACTTGACAATGGTCCACTACTTGACAATGGTCCACTACTTGACAATGGACACTACTTGACAATGGACACTACTTGACAATGGACACTACTTGACAATGGACACTACTTGACAAAGGACACTACTTGACAATGGACACTACTTGACAATGGATATTACTTGACAATGGTCCACTACTTGACAATGGACACTACTTGACAATGGACATTACTTGACACAGGACCACTACTTGACAATGGACACTACTTGACAATGGACACTAATTGACAATGGGACACTACTTGACAATGGCACTACTTGACAATGGACACTACTTGACAATGGACATTACCTGACAATGGCCATCTACTGGACAAATGGACTACTACTTGACAATGGACACTACTTGACAATGGACACAAAAACATACTGACAATGCGACACTACTTGTACAATGGACACTACTTGACAATGAGACACTACCTTGGACACGCGCACCAATCTACTGACAAGGGACACTACTTGACAATGGACACTACTTGACAAGCCGACAACTACTCGAACAGTGCGACACTACTTGAACAATGGACACTCACTTGACAGTGGACACTACTTGGACATGAACACTACTTCGACAATATAGGACAGACTACTTGTACATCTAGGTACCACAAATCACTTGACAATGCCGACACTAACTTGACAAGAGCCGACACTACTTTGACAATGGACACTACTTCGCACAATTGGACACCTACTTGACAATCGGACACTACTTGACACTGGACACTTACTTGACAATGGACACTACTTGACAATGGACACTACTTGACAATGGACACTACTTGTATCAATGGACATTACTGACAATGGACACTACTTGACAATGGACATCTACTTGACAATGTACACTACTTGACAATGGACACTACTGGACAGTGGACACTACTTGACAATGGTCCACTACTTGACAATGGTACACTACTTGACAATGGACACTACTTGACAATGGACACTACTTGACAATGGACACTACTTGACAATGGACACTACTTGGACAATGGACACTACTTGACAATGGACACTACTTGACAATGGACACTACTTGACAGTGGATCACTACTTGACAATGGGACACTACTTGACAATGGACACTACTTGACAATGGACACTACTTGACAATGGACACTACTTGACAATGGACACTACTTGACAATGGATCCACTACTTGACAATGACACTACTTGACAATGGGACACTACTGACAATGGACATACTTGACAATGGACACTACTTGACAATGGACACTACTTGACAATGGACACTACTTGACAATGGACACTACTTGACAATGGACACTACTTGACAATGGGACACTACTTGACAATGGACACTACTTGACAATGGACATTACTTGACAATGGACACTACTTGACAAATGGACACTATTGACAATGACACTACTTGACAATGGACACTACTGGACAGTGGACACTACTTGACAATGGTCCACTACTTGACAATGGACACTACTTGACAATGGACACTACTTGACAATGGACACTACTTGACAATGGTCCACTACTTGACAATGGACCACTAGTTGACAATGGTCCACTACTTGACAATGGACACTACTTGACAATGGACACTACTTGACAATGGATATTACTTGACAATGGTTCACTACTTGACAATGGACACTACTTGACAATGGACACTACTTGACAATGGACACTACTGGACAGTGGACACTACTTGACAATGGTCCACTACTTGATAATGGACACTACTTGACAATGGACACTACTTGACAATGGACACTACTTGACAATGGACACTACTTGACAATGGACACTACTTGACAATGGACACTACTTGACAATGGACACTACTGACAATGGATATTACTTGACAATGGACACTACTTGACAGTGGACACTACTTGACAATGGACACTACTGGACAGTGGACCACTACTTGACAATGGTCCACTACTTGACAATGGTCCACTACTTGACAATGGACACTACTTGACAATGGACACTACTTGACAATGGACACTACTTGACAATGGTCCACTACTTGACAATGGTCCCACTACTTGACAATGGTCCACTACTTGACAATGGACACTACTTGACAATGGACACTACTTGACAATGGATATTACTTGACAATGGTCCACTACTTGACTATGGTCCACTACTTGACAATGGACACTACTTGACAAGGACATTACATTACAATGGACACTACTTGACAATGGACACTACTTGACAATGGACACTACTTGACAATGGACACTACTTGACAATGGACACTACTTGACAATGGTCCACTACTTGACAATGGACACTACTTGACAATGGACACTACTTGACAATGGACACTACTTGACAATGGGACACTACTTGACAATGGACACTACTTGACAATGGTCCACTACTTGACAATTGGACACTACTTGACAATGGACACTACTTGACAATGGATATTACTTGACAATGGTCCACTACTTGACAATGGACACTACTTGACAATGGACACTACTTGACAATGGACACTACTTGACAATGGACACTACTTGACAATGGACACTACTTGACAATGGGACACTACTTGACACTGGACACTACTTGACAATGGACACTACTTGACAATGGACACTACTTGACAATGGACACTACTTGACAAGTGGACACTACTTGACAATGGACACTACTTGACAGTGGACACTACTTGACAATGGAACACTACTTGACAATGGACATTACTTGACAAGGACCACTACTTGACAATGGACACTACTTGACAATGGACAACTACTTGACAATGGACAACTACTTGACAATGGACACTACTTGACAATGGTCCACTACTTGACAATGGACACTACTTGACAATGGACACTACTTGACAATGGACACTACTTGACAATGTACACTACTTGACAATGGACACTACTGGACAGTGGACACTACTTGACAATGGTCCACTACTTGACAATGGACACTACTTGACAATGGACACTACTTGACAATGGACACTACTTGACAATGGTCCACTACTTGACAATGGACCACTAGTTGACAATGGTCCACTACTTGACAATGGACACTACTTGACAATGGACACTACTTGACAATGGATATTACTTGACAATGGTCCACTACTTGACAATGGACACTACTTGACAATGGACACTACTTGACAATGGACACTACTGGACAGTGGACCCTACTTGACAATGGTCCACTACTTGATAATGGACACTACTTGACATATGGACACTACTTGACAATGGACACTACTTGACAATGGACACTACTTGACAATGGACACTACTTGACAATGGACACTATCTTGACAATGGCACTACCTTGACAATGGATATTACTTGACAATGGACACTACTTGACAGTGGGACACTACTTGACAATGGACACTACTGGACAGTGGAACCACTACTTGACAATGGTCCACTACTTGACAATGGTCCACTACTTGACAATGGACACTACTTGACAATGGACACTACTTGACAATGGACACTACTTGACAATGGTACACTACTTGACAATGGTCCACTACTTGACAATGGCACTACTTGACAATGGACACTACTGACAATGGACACTACTTGACAATGGATACTACTTGACAATGGTCCACTACTTGACAATGGACACTACTTGACAATGGACACTACTTGACAATGGACACTACTTGACAATGGACACTACTTGACAATGGACACTACTTGACAATGGACACTACTTGACAATGGACATACTTGACAATGGATTTACTTGACAATGGTCCACTACTTGACAATGGACACTACTTGACAATGGACACTTACTTGACAATGGACCACTACTTGACAATGGACACTACTTGACAATGGACACTAATTGACAATGGACACTACTTGACAATGGACACTACTTGACAATGGACACTACTTGACAATGGACATACTTGACAATGGACACTACTTGACAATGGACACTACTTGACAATGGACACTACTTGACAATGGACACTACTTGACAGTGGACACTACTTGACAATGGTTCCACTACTTGGCAATGGACACTACTTGACAATGGACACTACTTGACAATGGACACTACTTGACAATGGTCCACTACTTGACAATGGACCACTAGTTGACAATGGTCCACTACTTGACAATGGACACTACTTGACAATGGACACTACTTGACAATGGATATTACTTGACAATGGTCCACTACTTGACAATGGACACTACTTGACAATGGACACTACTTGACAATGGACACTACTGGACAGTGGACCTCTACTTGACAATGGTCCACTACTTGATAATGGACACTACTTGACAATGGACACTACTTGACAATGGACACTACTTGACAATGGACACTACTTGACAATGGACACTACTTGACAAGTGGACACTACTTGACAATGGACACTACTTGACAATGGACACTTACTTGACAATGGACACTACTTGACAGTGGACACTACTTGACAATGGACACTACTTGACAGTGGACACTACTTGACAATGGTCCACGACTTGACAATGGTCCACTACCTTGACAATGGACACTACTTGACAATGGACACTACTTGACAATGGACACTACTTGACAATGGTCCACTACTTGACAATGGTCCACTACTTGACAATGGTCCACTACTTGACAATGGACTACTACTTGACATATGGACACTACTTGACAATGGATATTACTTGACAATGGTCCACTACTTGACAATGGTCCACTACTTGACAATGACACTACTTGACAATGGACACTACTTGACAATGGACACTACTTGACAATGGACACTACTTGACAATGGACACTACTTGACAATGGACACTACTTGACAATGGTCCACTACTTGACAATGGGACACTACTTGACAATGGACACTACTTGACAATGGACACTACTTGACAATGGACACTACTTGACAATGGACACTACTTGACAATGGTCCACTACTTGACAATGGACCACTACTTGACAATGGACACTACTTGACAATGGATATTACTTGACAATGGATACCTACTTGACAAATGGCCACTACTTGACAATGGACACTACTGACAATGGACACTACTTGACAATGGACACTACTTGACAATGGACACTACTTGACAATGGACACTACTTGACAGTGGACACTACTGGACATGGAACACTACTGACAATGACACTACTTGACCGACACTACTTGACAATGGACACTACTTGACAATGGACACTACTTGACAATGGACACTACTTGACAATGGACACTACTTGACAATGGACACTACTTGACAATGGACATTACTTGACAATGGACACTACTTGACAATGGACACTACTTGACAATGTACACTACTTGACAATGGACACTACTGGACAGTGGACACTACTTGACAATGGTCCACTACTTGACAATGGACACTACTTGACAATGGACACTACTTGACAATGGACACTACTTGACAATGGTCCACTACTTGACAATGGACCACTAGTTGACAATGGTCCACTACTTGACAATGGACACTACTTGACAATGGACACTACTTGACAATGGATATTACTTGACAATGGTCCACTACTTGACAATGGACACTACTTGACAATGGACACTACTTGACAATGGACACTACTGGACAGTGGACACTACTTGACAATGGTCCACTACTTGATAATGGACACTACTTGACAATGGACACTACTTGACAATGGACACTACTTGACAATGGACACTACTTGACAATGGACACTACTTGACAATGGACACTACTTGACAATGGACACTACTTGACAATGGATATTACTTGACAATGGACACTACTTGACAGTGGACACTACTTGACAATGGACACTACTGGACAGTGGACCACTACTTGACAATGGTCCACTACTTGACATGGGTCCACTACTTGACAATGGACACTACTTGACAATGGACACTACTTGACAATGGACACTACTTGACAATGGTCCACTACTTGACAATGGTCCACTACTTGACAATGGTCCACTACTTGACAATGGACACTACTTGACAATGGACACTACTTGACAATGGATCACTTACTTGACCAAATGGTTCCAGCTACTTGACAATGGTCCACTACTTGACAATGGACACTACTTGACCAATGGACACTACTTGACAATGGACACTACTTGACAATGGACACTACTTGACAAGGACACTACTGACACTGGCCACTACTTGACAATGGATCACTACTTGACAATGGACACTACTTGACAATGGACACTACTTGACAATGGAATACTTGACACATGACCACTACTTGACAATGGTCCACTACTTGACAATGGACACATAATTGACAATGGACACTACTTGACAATGGCACTACTTGGACAATGGACACTACTTGACAATGGGCCACTACTTGATAAATGACACTACTTGACAAATGGACACTACTTGACAATGGACACTACTTGACAATGGACACTACTTGACAATGGACACTACTTGACAGTGGACACTACTTGACAATGGACACTACTTGACAATGGACACTACTTGACAATGGACACTACTTGACAATGGACACTACTTGACAAGGTACACTACTTGACAATGGACCACTACTTGACAATGGTCCACTACTTGACAATGGACACTACTTGACAATGGACACTACTTGACAATGGACACTACTTGACAATGGTCCACTACTTGACAATGGACACTACTTGACAATGGTACACTACTTGACAATGGACACTACTTGACAATGGACACTACTTGACAATGGACACTACTTGACAATGTCCACTACTTGACAATGGACACTACTTGACAATGGACACTACTTGACAATGGATATTACTTGACAATGGTCCACTACTTGACAATGGACACTACTTGGACAATGGACACTACTTGACAATGGACACTACTTGACAATGGACACTACTTGACAATGGACACTACTGGACACTGGACCACTACTTGACAATGAACACTACTTGACAATGGACACTACTTGACAATGGACACTACTTGACAATGGACACTACTTGACAATGGACACTACTTGACAATGGACACTACTTGACAATGGACACTACTTGACAATGGACATTACTTGACAATGGACACTACTTGACAATGGACACTACTTGACAATGTACACTACTTGACAATGGACACTACTGGACAGTGGACACTACTTAACAATGGTCCACTACTTGACAATGGACACTACTTGACAATGGACACTACTTGA
The DNA here is from genome assembly GCF_040958095.1 of Procambarus clarkii. Classification (NCBI taxonomy): domain Eukaryota; kingdom Metazoa; phylum Arthropoda; class Malacostraca; order Decapoda; family Cambaridae; genus Procambarus; species Procambarus clarkii. Next base: position 28,993,304 of record NC_091164.1, on the reverse strand, counting down.
CAATGGACACTACTTGACAATGGTCCACTACTTGACAATGGACCACTAGTTGACAATGGTCCACTACTTGACAATGGACACTACTTGACAATGGACACTACTTGACAATGGATATTACTTGACAATGGTCCACTACTTGACAATGGACACTACTTGACAATGGACACTACTTGACAATGGACACTACTGGACAGTGGACACTACTTGACAATGGTCCACTACTTGATAATGGACACTACTTGACAATGGACACTACTTGACAATGGACACTACTTGACAATGGACACTACTTGACAATGGACACTACTTGACAATGGACACTACTTGACAATGGACACTACTTGACAATGGATATTACTTGACAATGGACACTACTTGACAGTGGACACTACTTGACAATGGACACTACTGGACAGTGGACCACTACTTGACAATGGTCCACTACTTGACAATGGTCCACTACTTGACAATGGACACTACTTGACAATGGACACTACTTGACAATGGACACTACTTGACAATGGTCCACTACTTGACAATGGTCCACTACTTGACAATGGACACTACTTGACAATGGACACTACTTGACAATGGATATTACTTGACAATGGTCCACTACTTGACAATGGTCCACTACTTGACAATGGTCCACTACTTGACAATGGACACTACTTGACAATGGACACTACTTGACAATGGACACTACTTGACAATGGACACTACTTGACAATGGACACTACTTGACAATGGTCCACTACTTGACAATGGACACTACTTGACAATGGACACTACTTGACAATGGATATTACTTGACAATGGTCCACTACTTGACAATGGACACTACTTGACAATGGACACTACTTGACAATGGACACTACTTGACAATGGACACTACTTGACAATGGACACTACTTGACAATGGACACTACTTGACACTGGACCACTACTTGACAATGGACACTACTTGACAATGGACACTACTTGACAATGGACACTACTTGACAATGGACACTACTTGACAATGGACACTACTTGACAATGGACACTACTTGACAATGGACACTACTTGACAATGAACACTACTTGACACTGAACCACTACTTGACAATGGACACTACTTGACAATGGACACTACTTGACAATGGACACTACTTGACAATGGACACTACTTGACAATGGACACTACTTGACAATGGACACTACTTGACAATGGTCCACTACTTGACAACGGACACTACTTGACAATGGACACTACTTGACAATGGATATTACTTGACAATGGTCCACTACTTGACAATGGACACTACTTGACAATGGACACTACTTGACAATGGACACTACTTGACAATGGACACTACTTGACAATGGACACTACTGGACACTGGACCACTACTTGACAATGAACACTACTTGACAATGGACACTACTTGACAATGGACACTACTTGACAATGGACACTACTTGACAATGGACACTACTTGACAATGGACACTACTTGACAATGGACACTACTTGACAATGGACATTACTTGACAATGGACACTACTTGACAATGGACACTACTTGACAATGGACACTACTTGACAATGGACACTACTTGACATGGACACTACTTGACAATGGTCCACTACTTGACAATGGACACTACTTGACAATGGACACTACTTGACAATGGACACTACTTGACAATGGACACTACTTGACAATGGACCACTACTTGACAATGGTCCACTACTTGACAATGGACACTACTTGACAATGGACACTACTTGACAATGGACACTACTTGACAATGGATCCACTACTTGACAATGGTCCACTACTTGACAATGGACACTACTTGACAATGGACACTACTTGACAATGGACACTACTTGACAATGGACACTACTTGACAATGGACACTACTTGACAATGGACCACTACTTGACAATGGACACTACTTGACAATGGACACTACTTGACAATGGATCACTTACTTGACAATGGACACTACTTGACAATGGACACTACTTGACAATGGACACTACTTGACAATGGACACTACTTGACAATGGACACTTACTTGACAATGGACACTACTTGACAATGGACACTACTTGACAATGGACACTACTTGACAATGGACACTACTTGACAATGGGACACTACTTGACAATGGACACTACTTGACAATGGACACTACTTGACAATGGACACTACTTGACAATGGACACTACTTGACAATGGACACTACTTGACAATGGACACTACTTGACAATGGACACTACTTGACAATGGACACTACTTGACAATGGACACTACTTGACAATGGACACTACTTGACAATGGACACTACTTGACAATGGACACTACTTGACAATGGTCCACTACTTGACAATGGACACTACTTGACAATGGACACTACTTGACAATGGACACTACTTGACAATGGACACTACTTGACAATGGACACTACTTGACAATGGACACTACTTGACAATGGACACTACTTGACAATGGACACTACTTGACAATGGTACACTACTTGACAATGGACCACTACTTGACAATGGACACTACTTGACAATGGACACTACTTGACAATGGACACTACTTGACAATGGACACTACTTGACAATGACACTACTGACAATGGACACTACTTGACAATGGACACTACTTGACAATGGACTATTACTTGACAATGGACACTACTTGACAATGGTACACTACTTGACAATGGACACTACTTGACAATGGACACTACTTGACAATGGATCACTACTTGACAATGGACACTACTTGACAATGGACACTACTTGACAATGGACACTACTTGACAATGGACACTACTTGACAATGGTCCACTACTTGACAATGGACACTACTTGACAATGGACACTACTTGACAATGGATATTACTTGACAATGGTCTACTACTGGACAGTGGACACTACTTGACAATGGTCCACTACTTGACTAATGGACCACTACTTGACAATGGACACTACTTGCCAATGGACACTACTTGACAATGGACACTACTTGACAATGGACACTACTTGACAATGGACACTACTTGACAATGGACATTACTTGACAATGGACACTACTTGACAATGGACACTACTTGACAATGGACACTACTTGACAATGGACCACTACTTGACAATGGTCCACTACTTGACAATGGTCCACTACTTGACAATGGACACTACTTGACAATGGACACTACTTGACAATGGACACTACTTGACAATGGTCCACTACTTGACAATGGACCACTACTTGACAATGGTCCACTACTTGACAATGGACACTACTTGACAATGGACACTACTTGACAATGGATATTACTTGACAATGGTCCACTACTTGACAATGGACACTACTTGACAATGGACACTACTTGACAATGGACACTACTTGACAATGGACACTACTTGACAATGGACACTACTTGACAATGGACACTACTTGACAATGGACACTACTTGACAATGGACACTACTTGACAATGGACACTACTTGACAATGGACACTACTTGACAATGGACACTACTTGACAATGGACACTACTTGACAATGGACACTACTTGACAATGGACACTACTTGACAATGGACACTACTTGACAATGAACACTACTTGACACTGAACCACTACTTGACAATGGACACTACTTGACAATGGACACTACTTGACAATGGACACTACTTGACAATGGACACTACTTGACACTGGACCACTACTTGACAATGGACACTACTTGACAATGGACACTACTTGACAATGGACACTACTTGACAATGGACACTACTTGACAATGGATATTACTTGACAATGGTCCACTACTTGACAATGGACACTACTTGACAATGGACATTACTTGACACAGGACCACTACTTGACAATGGACACTACTTGACAATGGACACTACTTGACAATGGACACTACTTGACAATGGACACTACTTGACAATGGACACTACTTGACAACGGACATTACTTGACAATGGACACTACTTGACAATGGACACTACTTGACAATGGACACTACTTGACAATGGACACTACTGGACAGTGGACACTACTTGACAATGGTCCACTACTTGACAATGGACACTACTTGACAATGGACACTACTTGACAATGGACACTACTTGACAATGGTCCACTACTTGACAATGGACCACTAGTTGACAATGGTCCACTACTTGACAATGGACACTACTTGACAATGGACACTACTTGACAATAGATATTACTTGACAATGGTCCACTACTTGACAATGGACACTACTTGACAATGGACTCTACTTGACAATGGACACTACTGGACAGTGGACACTACTTGACAATGGTCCACTACTTGATAATGGACACTACTTGACAATGGACACTACTTGCCAATGGACACTACTTGACAATGGACACTACTTGACAATGGACACTACTTGACAATGGACACTACTTGACAATGGATATTACTTGACAATGGACACTACTTGACAGTGGACACTACTTGACAATGGACACTACTGGACAGTGGACCACTACTTGACAATGGTCCACTACTTGACAATGGTCCACTACTTGACAATGGTCCACTACTTGACAATGGTCCACTACTTGACAATGGACACTACTTGACAATGGTCCACTACTTGACAATGGTCCACTACTTGACAATGGTCCACTACTTGACAATGGACACTACTTGACAATGGACACTACTTGACAATGGATATTACTTGACCATGGTCCACTACTTGACAATGGTCCACTACTTGACAATGGACACTACTTGACAATGGACACTACTTGACAATGGACACTACTTGACAATTTACACTACTTGACAATGGACACCACTTGACAATGGACACTACTTGACAATGGACACTACTTGACAATGGACACTACTTGACAATGGTCCACTACTTGACAATGGACACTACTTGACAATGGACACGACTTGACAATGGACACTACTTGACAATGGACACTACTTGATAATGGACACTACTTGACAATGGTCCACTACTTGACAATGGACACTACTTGACAATGGACACTACTTGACAATGGATATTACTTGACAATGGTCCACTACTTGACAATGGACACTACTTGACAATGGACACTACTTGACAATGGACACTACTTGACAATGGACACTACTTGACAATGGACACTACTTGACAATGGACACTACTTGACACTGGACCACTACTTGACAATGGACACTACTTGACAATGGACACTACTTGACAATGGACACTACTTGACAATGGACACTACTTGACAATGGACACTACTTGACAATGGACACTACTTGACAATGGACACTACTTGACAATGAACACTACTTGACACTGAACCACTACTTGACAATGGACACTACTTGACAATGGACACTACTTGACAATGGACACTACTTGACAATGGACACTACTTGACACTGGACCACTACTTGACAATGGACACTACTTGACAATGGACACTACTTGACAATGGACACTACTTGACAATGGACACTACTTGTCAATGGATATTACTTGACAATGGTCCACTACTTGACAATGGACACTACTTGACAATGGATATTACTTGACAATGGTCCACTACTTGACAATGGACACTACTTGACAATGGATATTACTTGACAATGGTCCACTACTTGACAATGGACACTACTTGACAATGGATATTACTTGACAATGGTCCACTACTTGACAATGAACCACTACTTGACAATGGTCCACTACTTGACAATGAACCACTACTTGACAATGAACCACTACTTGACGATGAACCACTACTTGATAATGAACCACTATTTGACAATGAACCACTACTTGACAATGAACCACTACTTGACGATGAACCACTACTTGATAATGAACCACTATTTGACAATGGTCAAGTAGTGGGTTAAGTCAAATTTCAAAGTCAAATCCATTATCAAGTCCATTATCAAGTGGTCCATTTATCAAGCCACACACGACCTGATAATGGTCCGGGACGGACCGAAACGTCGTCGTCTCCTCATCTTCTGGTGTGTGGTCTGGTCATTATATCTTCAGCCCCGTTATTGTGACTCATCGTCTGCATCAGGGCTGTGTACCCTGCGGCTCTCACAATAAAATATAAAGCCAAGAGATGTTCACAAAACTTTATTTTTATTTAAGAAGTAAGATAATTACGTCTACAACCTTCATTATTATTCATGATATAATTCTTCTTCATTGATCTCATTAATGACTATGCAGCAGGAGCCTTCTGTCATGCCATACCTACTTATTTATTAGCATATAATATTTTGCTGGCGGATTCAAAGTCCCTTCTGTTTAATATCCATCTTGAGAACATGTGAAAATGCTGTCACCTGACCTGCTCAACAGCACGTGGCCGCGCGTGAAATCTTGTAAATACTTTATCCAGTCTTTAGTGTACGGTAAAGTAGTGACACTCTGAACATAGTTACCTGTTGAAGTAGTTGGGGTCATCCCAGGGATATATATTCACTCACCGTTGAGGATAGTAATTGTGGACTACTTGCCCTAACACTTGAGCGTCTCACATAAATCTTGACACTTGAGGTGATTCACGACAAGGAGATTAACAAACGGGTCAATAGAGGATGAATTAGGGAGAGCGTCTCCTCCTGTAATATATTAACCGCATTTGTTACTGTAATGGTCGCTTAGTGTCTGGTCGTAGTTCTGCATCACTAAACTGTGCAGTAATACTAAGTATATTTTGTGCAGTATTAGTAAACTATGCACGTTTAGTGTATAGTTTCTGGGACTTTATGGGGTACTCTACGGTGTCCATCACTCAGTACCTGGCACTCTCATACACTCTACAGTGTCCATCACTCAGTACCTGGCACTCTCATACACTCTCCAGTGTTCTTCACTCAGTACCTGGCACTCTCATACACTCTCCAGTGTTCTTCACTCAGTACCTGGCACTCTCATACACTCTCCAGTGTTCTTCACTCAGTACCTGGCACTCTCATACACTCTCCAGTGTTCTTCACTCAGTACCTGGCACTCTCATACACTCTACGGTGTCCTTCACTCAGTACCTGGCACTGTCATACACTCTACGGTGTCCTTCACTCAGTACCTGGCACTCTCATACACTCTACGGTGTCCTTCACTCAGTACCTGGCACTGTCATACACTCTACGGTGTTCTTCACTCAGTACCTGGCACTCTCATACACTCTACGGTGTTCTTCACTCAGTACCTGGCACTCTCATACACTCTACGGTGTCCTTCACTCAGTACCTGGCACTCTCATACACTCTCCAGTGTCCTTCACTCAGTACCTGGCACACTCATACACTCTACGGTGTCCTTCAGCTATTGTACTCACCTAGTTGTGCTTGCAGTGTTGAGCATCGACCTTCATTAGTGTAATGCTGGGGCTCCAGGTACTTTTATTGTAATATTAGCGTTACAACTGTGTGTCAGGAAGGCTTCAACTGCTTCCTTGTCTTGCCCGATCCGCTCGTTCATGTTTCTTAGTCTGAGCACGTTATTGGTGGCTCTGTGTCTCATCTGTGTCTCACGTTTCCAACTATGTTCTCGTTTTATATTATATTTTTACATTTTAATATTGCATCTAAATAAAGCACTGTACGTCGTAAGGTGTAATGCAGCATTTGTAGTTAACAAAGTGTAATAACAGTGGTGTAGTTACGGATTGAGAGCTAAACTAGTGGAGTTCCTTTGAACACTTTGTGATATGGCACGTTAAAACTCTTGACAGATTTAGCATCGACCATCTTCTCGATGTTGTTCCAGTTGTCTACAACTCTGTTTACAGAAGCGAACTTTCCAATACATTGTGTGTCACCTTCCCAGTGTGTGTTGAGTCGCCTCTCTCCTGTGTCAACAGCCTCGTGTGTGCTGTATCGCCACTATTCTGTCATTAGTCTTCGCTATGTGTCCAGACATAAGGGGTGGCCAGAGATAAGGGGTGGCCAGAGATAAGGGGTGGCCAGAGATTAGGGGTGGCCAGAGATAAGGGGTGGCCAGAGATAAGGGGTGGCCAGAGATAAGGGGTGGCCAGAGATAAGGGGTGGCCAGAGATAAGGGGTGGCCAGAGATTAGGGGTGGCCAGCATTGGAGAAACTCAAATCTTGGTTTTGTGTTTTCCGTCATCTGGTTACCGAAGCTGAGCTGTGACCTGCTCCAAGGCTCAGACAGCTCTGCCTCGCCCTGCTAATTTACTCAGGATCAAGGCCCACCAAGTTCCCATGTATTCCAACAGTGACGATCAGGGAAAGAATTGTGCCCAATCGTCCTTGTTTTCACAGCACATACTTACTTCCCTCCACTTTCATTAGGTGATTTTTATATAATTATGACAACCGTTTCACACCGGGAATTTATTCATCAGCAGTTTATGTTGATACTCTCGAAACTTTCGGTTTGTTATAAATTTTATCCTTATTGCATAAACACTACAAATCAAATCAGTATGTATATATATATATATATATATATATATATATATATATATATATATATATATATATATATATATATATATATATATATATATATATATATATATATATATATATATATATGTCGTACCTAGTAGCCAGAACTCACTTCTCAGCCTACTATGTGAGGCCCGATTTGCCTAATAAGCCAAGTTTTACTGAATTAATATATTTTCTCTAATTTTTTTCTTATGAAATGGTAAAGCTACCCATTTCATTATGTATGAGGTCAATTTTTTTTTATTGGAGTTAAAATTAACGTAGATATATGACCGAACCTAACCAACCCTACCTAACCAAACCTAACCTATCTTTATAGGTTAGGTTAGGTTAGGTAGACGAAAACGTTAGGTTAGGTTAGGTTAGGTAGGTTAGGTTGTCGAAAAAACATTAATTCATGAAAACTAGGCTTATTAGGCAAATCGGGCCATGCATAGTAGGCTGAGAAGTGCGTTCTGGCTACTAGGTACGACATATATATATATATATATATATATATATATATATATATATATATATATATATATATATATATATATATATATATATATATGTTGTACCTAGTTGCCAGAACGCAGTTCTTGGCCTACTATGCAAGGCCCGACTTGCCTAATAGGCCAATTTTTGCACAATTGCAATATATTTTTCATTTTTTCTTATGATATGAAAAAGCTATTTATTTCATTATGTATGAGCTAATTTTTTTAAAGTTTGACTTATGTTCGTTTCCTTAGTGTAGAAACTAAGGAATGCTACACTAAGGAAACGAACATAGGAATGTGCCTAAATGCCAACAGCGACTGCCCAGACAGGTACAAGAGGAGTGTTGTTAACGCATATGTCGACCGTACTATCAGCCACAGCTCAGAATGGAAGCAAGTCGACGAAGAACTCTGTAGGGTAAGGCAGGTCCTAGTCAACAACGGCTTCTCCAATGGTTTCGTCGAAGACATCATAAGAAGGAAAGTGAACCGCCATGCAACCTCTGAAGAGACAACTAACACAACACTTATACCCCCTATTAAACTATTTTACAGGAACTTCTTTTCCACAGCTCATAAAACAGAGGAAAGGGTCCTGAAAGATATTGTTAATAGAAACGTTATACCTACCGACAAAAACAGAGGATACAACTGACGATTTACTATAAAACCAGAAAAACGGCCAGCCTCCTCATGAGAAACTCTCCAGACACAAAGCAGAATGCTTTAAACGAGACCAACGTCGTCTATGCCTTCAAATGCCCACTTGGGGATTGTAAGCTCCAAAAAACCCAGTATATAGGCAAGACAACAACATCTCTTTCTAGGCGTTTAACGATGCATAAGCAACAGAACTCCATTAAGGAACATATAATCTCTTCCCACAACCAAACCATCGCCAGAGAAATCCTAGTAAACAACACAGAAATCATCGATAGATACAGCGATAGCAGACGGCTTGACGTTTGCGAGGCACTACACATTAAAAAGTCAACACCAGCAATCAACAGCCAATTAATGCACAACTATATTCTACCCACCTCAAGACTCCGCTCCAATATAGAAGCATCAATAAATATGGACCAATAGGCTTTCTACAATCACTTCCATTCAATACCCATTGTTTCGTGTTCTGTCTTGTGTTGATGAAATTAATACCCTATTAATACCACCTCACCCCTTCCACCTCACTCAAATGTAGATATAAACAAATCGGAGATGTGTAAGTTCTATTCAGTTGTGTATGTGTAAACTAAAGTCTTTGAAAATGTAATAAGATTTACGAAACGCGCTCAAGTGTCGCGTCAGACTAGAAATAAAAATGAATTTTGGAGAATTGATTTTTGAATTACCACCAACAGTGAAAAGAAATGTACGAAAGATCGAGAAAATTCGTGTTAGAATTATTAATCTTACTTTTTCGGTCATATTTAATAATATATATATATATATATATATATATATATATATATATATATATATATATATATATATATATATATATATATATATATATATATATATATATGTATATATATATATATATATATATATATATATATATATATATATATATATATATATATATATATATATATATATATATATATGTCGTACCTAGTAGCCAAAACGCACTTCTCAGCCTACTATGCAAGGCCCAATTTGCCTAATAAGTCAAGTTTTCATGAATTAATTGTTTTTCGACTACCTAACCTACCTAACCTAACCTATCTTTTTCGGCTACCTAACCTAACCTAACCTATAAAGATAGGTTAGGTTAGGTTAAGTTGGGTTGGTTAGGTTCGGTCATATATCTACGTTAATTTTAACTCCAATAAAAAAAATTGACCTCATACATAATGAATTGGGTAGCTTTATCATTTCATAAGAAAAAAATTAGAGAAAATATATTAATTCAGGAAAACTCGGCTTATTAGGCAAATCGGGCCTTGCATAGTAGGCTGAGAAGTGCGTTCTGGCTACTAGGTACGACATATATATATATATATATATATATATATATATATATATATATATATATATATATATATATATATATATATATATATATATATATATATATATATATATATAATATGGAAATGTTCGTTAGTTCAAAATCGATAATCTCCGAAATTACTTAACCCATTGCTTTGAAATTTTCACACAACGTTCCATTCGCATCCGAGCAGGTTTTTATATACATACTATATTGATGTCACGTCTGTGACGGTAAAAAAAAAAAAAAACATGCTTCTTCTGAAAAACTGTGTTTTTCATGTGTTTTTCATGTGAGGGAAATCTTCGAAACCTCGTTACCGATTACTTTGAAATTTTGACACAACGCTTCATACGAATAGGCGCGTCTTTTTATATATCTACTAAATATATGCCACACCTGTGACAGGAAAAAAAAAAAAAAAAAAAAAAAAAGTCTTTTTTGAAAAACAGCGCCATCTGTTGGATATAAGGGCAACACACGCTGTAATCATCGAAAGTTCTTCACCAATGGCTTTGAAATTTTGACACAACGTTCCACTGGAATAGGGGGGTCTTTTTATATACCAACTATATATATGCCTCCTCTGTGACAGGTAAAAACATGCGTGTTTTGAAAAACAGCGCCATCTGTTACATATAATGGCAACATGCATGCTATAATAAATATGTCCCGAATTCCATTTCAAGGTTTCCGATCGCCTTGATAAATTTTATTTTCATAGATTTCGATTTTTTATTTTTTAGTGAATTATTTTGTGTGACCTTGTGTTGGAATAAGGTTGTGTTGTTTACCATACTCTTCATTTCATAAGTATAAGTATAGATGCCACACCTGTGACAGGTAAAACTGTGCTTTTCTTGAAAAACAGCGCCATCTGTTGCACGTAAGAGCAACGCACATGCTATACTAGATATGTTACAATTCTCTTTCAATGTTTCTGATTGCATTGATAAATGGAATTTTCCTAGATTTTGATTTATTTTCATTTTGATTTAATTATTTTATGTGAATTGCATTGGAAATGAGCTGTGTTGTTTACCATACCTTTCATTTCGTGAGAATTGTTTATTTTTATATTTTCTCATATTTTCATTTTATTTTTTAAAAGTTTTTCTTATATTTTAGTGATGGGAACATCAGAACACTTGATGTTCCAAATTTTCTGATGTGAAAATCAGACCATTTGGGAAAGCATCGGACGAGGGAGTGGGGAATGGTGGGGATGATGAGGGGACGGATGTGAGAGATGGCGGGGAGGACGAGGGGACAAGGGAGGGGTAATAGTGGGGAAAGGATGAGGGAATACGGGAGTTTGGGATGGTGGTGACGAGGGGATGGGGGAATGGAGAATGGTGGGGAGGACAAAGGGACAAGGGAGGGGGGCATGGTGGGGAGGACAAAGGGATAGGGGAGTGGGGCATTTGGGGAAGGAAGAGGGGATAGTCGAGTGGGGAATGGTTGGGAGGCCGAGGAGACCGGTGCGGGAAATGGTGGGGAGGGAGGACTAGGAGACAGGGAAGGTTGCTGTGGCTCAGCAACTCACATGCGTTGCTGAGCCACAGCAACGCGTGGCCGGGTACTGCATTGGAATAGGCGAGTGTTTTTATATATCTACTATATACATGCCTCACCTGTGACCGGAAAAAACATGTTTTTTTTTTTTTTAAAAACGCTCCATCTGTAGGCCATAAGAGCAACACACGTTGTAATCTCCGAAAGTTCTTCACCGATTGCTTTGAAATTTTGACACAACGTTCCATTCGAATACGTGCGTTTTTTTTATTTACATACTATTTAGATGTCATACCTGTGCCAAGTGAAAACATGCGTTTTTTGAAAAACAGTGCCATCTGTTGCATGTAAGAGCACCACACGATATACAAAATATGTTACGATTCAATTTCAATGTTCCCAATTGCATTGATTAATTGAATTTTCATAGATTTTGACTTATTTTCATTTTGATTTTATTGTTTTGTGTGACATTGTGTTGAAATTGTGCTGTGTTGCTTACCATACCGTTCATTTCGTGGGTATAGCTTATTTGTTTCTTTTTCATTGTTTTTCAATTCGTTTTTTTAACTGTTCTTCTTATCTTTCAGTGCAATTGATGTGAATTTGAGCAGTGTTGATTGACCTGCGCTTGAATTGAAATATTTCGTTAGTGTTTTTTGTTTTTGCTTTGAAAGGAAGATTATGGACAACACATTTATTTCACAGCTGCAAATGTGCAACAAACAACCATGAATTCACCTGCTACAACGTTATCTGCTTTTTCCACGTAATGTCTAAATGACGCGCTTGCGAAAACACTGCTGTATTCTGCTGTAAATGCCTACATATTACACATAGAATGCGAGTAGAAAATCATTTGAACTACGCAAACGAGGAGAGCGAGTCGACGGACAACCTGGCATATTCAAATAAACTAAGATAGGCAGACTGCACACGGTGCATCCCAATCAAGATGAATGCTTCTTTCTTCGCATGCTGTTGGTAAATGTGCCCAGTCCAACGGCTTTCCAGCCATTGAGATTGTCAACGGCATAACTTAGGCCACTTTCCGTAGTGCATGTCAAGCTCTTAATTTATTGGAGAACGACCGACACTGGGATGTATGAATTATTGACGCGTCCAACACGTCACATCCAAATCAAATTTGAGTATTGTTTGCAATCATATTGACCACCTGCTCTCATTCGTCTCCATCAGAGTTATGGGGGAAATATAAATCGCACATGGCTGAAGATATTATCCGTCGAATACGCAAGCAATATTCAAATATGAACATAGATTTTACATCAGAAATCTACAACGAACCGTTGATATTGACTGAAGATTTGTGCTTAGAAATCGCGAACAAAGTTCTCAATCAATTAGAAATGCCCTCACCGAATCGATCAACTGCTGCTGCTTTGTTTGATGTAGAATTGCATCGTGAACAAAATTACAACACGAGTGATCTGTTATCATATGTGCAGTCAAAAACTCCTAAGCTAACGCTTTAGCGAAAAGGCATTTACAATCAAATAATTAAAACTGTCAATAACGAGTTTGGAGAAATCTTTTTAGATGTGCCAGGAGCAATTGTAAAACCTTCCTAATTGGATTGATTCTAGCAGCATTTTGATCCCAAAATGGCATAACCTTAGCTCTTGCATCGTCGTGAATAGTTGCGACATTGCTACCAGGGGGAAGAACTGCTACTTTGGCTATGAATTTGCCATTGAACAGGCAATTCATTGAAACTCCCGCGTGCAACATTTCCTATGCATCCGGCATGGGAAAAGCATTGCACAAATCTAAACTTATTGTTTGGGATGAATGCACAATGGCCCACAAAAAATCGCTCGAGGTTCTTGATCGATCATTGACCAGATATGCGTGGAAACATCAGACCATTTGGGAACGCATTAATATTGCTTGCAGGAGATTTCAGGCAAACATTACCTGTAATTCTTCGATTGACACCAGTGGACGAAATAAATGCTTGCCTGAAATACTGTACTTTGTGGCGCCGCGTAAAGACGTTAAAATTAACTACACATATGCGTGTTCAGCTGCAAAACGATCCATCAGCTGTGATATTCTGTTACGGCCCTCTTGGGTCACAACTGGGTTCTTTCTCTGATGTTAGTAGAGCTTGGGTATCCGGCCCCAAGCTAGTAGTGGCTTTCAAGGGGTGTGCTCCGTAACACAAGTAAATTAAAGGGGAAGGGATAAAACTGCTCTCTATTAAGTATATATTAGCACCACCACCATAAATAAATATATAAACAGTCTCACACTTATTATTACTACACTTATTTACAATCACTCGTCTTCCTCCGAAGACTCAAGACGTTCATGGTGCTCAAGACAAGTGGTCCTGGTTCTCTTGTGGCCTCACGATGAATCCTTTGATTCCCTCGACGAGTCTACCACGGCCACAGGCCAGCCAAATCACAGTCCCACTGGGTGCACAGTCGTGGAGGCCGTCAACCACAAATCCAGCCTGTAGCTGGTAGGTTCCAATCAGTTCCGCAGGTTAGGCCACTTCACGACCGATACTAAGGTTGCGAGCCCTAGGCAGGAGCCTCGTGTGACTGACTTCACAGATCACTCTCCTCACCACAACACCCCAGTGACTAGTCTTCTCCTCCAGTCAGTCCCGGGTACAACAAATCCTCAACTGCCACGTCACAGGCAGGCTAACACAACAGTGTTCATCCGGGGGGTGACTCAACTTCTGCAGCTTACACTTGGAGATTCTACGGCTGCCTTGGGTAGACTGATCCAACGTCCACTACAGCAGTCCCAGGTCGACTCTGTAATCAGACACGTCATCAGTACTAGTTACACTCTGGGGCACCTCACTTACAGGCTTAGACACAAACGCCCACCTATCCACTCCATAGATGGCGTTGCTGTCTAAGCGTCACCTCACCAGAGGTCAGCAGCGGCTACGTCACGAGCTGATTAGGACGGGAAACTAGCCCTTGTGGCCAGTATATCTCGTCCTCACTAGATGGCGTCTTCCATTTGGAGGGGGTTTCGGGAGCTGACCCACAGATGGCGTGGTCGTCACTGCTCTGTGCTCGGACGCTGGGCTCGGGTCCGTAACATATTCTCACATAAATTTCTGGAAATTGAGAACGGAAAAGTGCCGGTTGATCTGACCTCGTTACGAATTTCATTGCCTCATAACTTCTACAATTTAGTGACGTCAAAAGAAGAGTTTTTTAAAATAGTGTTTCCCAGTATTCAAACCAATTATAAGAATCATGATTGGCTGAGTGAACGAGCTCATCTTGCGGCCAAGAACAAAGACGTCTACGAACGTAACAATATTGTTCGGTCTAACATTCATTGCGAGGCTGTCACATACAAGTCCGTCGACACTGTTGAGAAAGCAGATGAAGCGGTTAATTATCCAACAGTATTTTTTAATTCATTCGATCTGCCAGGAATACCATCACACGCACGGCAATTGAAAATCGGCGTGCCAATTATCATGTTGCGAGATATCAACCAGCCAAAACTTTGCAACACCAAGCGCCTTGCCGCAAAAATAATAATCAGCAACGTCGGAGAAGCAACAATCTTGACAGGACCTTTCAAAGTGAAGACGTCTTCATTCCTCGCATTCCTATGATTCCCACAGATATGCCATATCAATTTAAGAGATTGTAATTTCCAATTGGATTGGTGTTTGGAATCGCCATCAATAAAGCTCAGAACCAATCTTTAGAATTGGTCAGTTTATATCTAGACAAGGATTGCTTCCCACATGGACAATTATGTGTTGCGTGTTCTAGAATCGGCAAACCAGACCATCTCTATATCTCCACAGACAATGGAACAATATTGTATTCACGCAAGCATTGTGAAATTAAACGTATTAGAAACGTGCACTTTCTATTTTCTTTCTTTTCCATTTAACCAGACTGAGCCACAGCAACGCATTGCGGATACAGCTAGAATATATATATATATATATATATATATATATATATATATATATATATATATATATATATATATATATATATATATATATATATATATATTTTTATTTCTAGTCTGACGCGACATTTGAACGCGTGTCGTAAGAACTTATTACATTTTCAAAGACTTTAGTTTATACACACAACTATAACCTGCAAACACTAAAACAGATTTTTTACTATGCTATAATTCAAATGGCTTTTCATTTTATATGCCTGCATTTGGGTGAGGTGATATGTTACAACAGTTTTGGATGAGGTGAAAACAAACTTTCAACAAAAGATAGAACACGAAATATTGGTTAATATTGGGTAAAGTTAAAGGGGAAGAATGGAAGTAAATGCAAAGGGCCTTTTGGCCCATATTTCTCGATTCTTCTATATTGGTGCGGAGTCTTGTAGTGGGTAGAATAAAGTTGTACATTAATTGGCTGTCGATTGCTGGTGTTCACTTCTTAATGTGTAGTGCCTCGCAGATATATATATATATATATATATATATATATATATATATATATATATATATATATATATATATATATATATATATATATATATATATATATATATATATATATATATATATATATATATATATATACATATGTCGTACCTAGTAGCCAGAACGCACTTCTCAGCCTACTATGCAAGGCCCAATTTGCCTAATAAGCCAAGTTTTCATGAATTAATATATTTTCTCTATTTTTTTTCTTATGAAATAATAAAGCTACCCATTTCATTATGTATAAGGTCAATTTTTTCTTATTGGAGTTAAAATTAACGTAGGTATATGACCGAACCTAACCAACCCTACCTAACCTAACCTAACCTATCTCTATAGGTTAGGTTAGGTTAGGTAGCCGAAAAAGTTAGGTTAGGTAGCCGAAAAAGTTAGGTTAGGTTAGGTTAGGTAGGTTAGGTAGTCGAAAAACAAATAATTCATGAAAACTTGGCTTATTAGGCAAATTGGGCCTTGCATAGTAGGCCTAGAAGTGCATTGCCTAATAAGCCAAGTTTTCATGAATTAATATATTTTCTCTATTTTTTTTCTTATGAAATGATAAAGCTACCCATTTCATTATGTATGAGGTCAATTTTTTTTTTATTGGAGTTAAAATTAACGTAGATATATGACCGAACCTAACCAACCCTACCTAACCTAACCTAACCCATCTTTATAGGTTAGGTTAAGTTAAGTAGCCGAAAAAGTTAGGTTAGATAGGTTAGGTTGTCGACAGAACATTAATTCATAAAAACTTGGCTTATTAGGCAACGCACTTCTCAGCCTACTAAGCAAGGCCCAATTTGCCTAATAAGCCAAGTTTTTATGAATTAATGTTCTGTCGACAACCTAACCTATCTAACCTAACTTTTTCGGCTACTTAACTTAACCTAACCTATAAAGATAGGTTAGGTTAGGTTAGGTAGGGTTGGTTAGGTTCGGTCATATATCTACGTTAATTTTAACTCCAATAAAAAAAAATTGACCTCATACATAATGAAATGGGTAGCTTTATCATTTCATAAGAAAAAAATTAGAGAAAATATATTAATTCATGAAAACTTGGCTTATTAGGCAAATCGGGCCTTGCATAGTAGGCTGAGAAGTGCGCTCTGGTTACTAGGTACGATTAATAGGCTACTAGGTACTAGGTACGGTACTAGGTACGTACCTAGTAGCCAGAACGCACTTCTCAGCCTACTATGCAAGGCCCGAATTGCCTAATAAGCCAAGTTTTCGTGAATTAATAGTTTTTCGACTATCTAACCTGACCTAACCTATTTTATTCGGCTACCTATATATATATATATATATATATATATATATATATATATATATATATATATATATATATATATATATATATATATATATATATATATATATATATATATATATATATATATAAATATATATATATATATATATATATGTCGTACCTAGTAGCCAGAACTCACTTCTCAGCCTACTATTTAAGGCCCGATTTGCCTAATAAGCCAAGTTTTCCTGAATTAATATATTTACTATAATTTTTTTCTGATGAAATGATAAAGCAACCCTTTTCTCTATGTATGAGGTCAATTTTTTTTTAGTGGAGTTAAAATTAACGTAGATATATGACCGAACCTAACCAACCCTACCTAACCTAACCTAACCTATATTTATAGGTAAGGTTAGGTTAGGTAGCCAAAAAAAGCTAGGTTAGGTTAGGTTAGGTAGGTTAGGTAGATGAAAAAACATTAATTCATGAAAACTTGGCTTATTAGGCAAATCGGGCCTTGAATAGTAGGCTGAGAAGTGCGTTCTGGCTATTAGGTACGACATATATATATATATATATATATATATATATATATATATGTAGATATATAAATATATATATATATATATATATATATATATATATATATATATATATATATATATATATATATATATATATATATATATATGTCGTACCTAGTAGCCAGAACGCACTTCTCGGCCTACTATGCAAGGCCCGAATTGCCTAATAAGCCAAGTTTTCCTGAATTAATATATTTTCTCAAATTTATTTCTTATGAAATGATAAAGCTACCCATTTCATTATGTATGAGGCCAATTATTTTTTAATGGAGTTAAAATTAACGTAGATATATGACCGAACCTAACCAACCCTACCTAACCTAACCTAACCTATCTTTATAGGTTAGGTTAGGTTAGGTAGCCGAAAAAGTTTGGTTAGGTTAGGTTAGGTAGGTTAGGTAGTCGAAAAACAATTAATTCCTGAAAACTTGGCTTATTAGGCAAATCGGGCCTTGCATAGTAGGCAGAGAAGTGCGTTCTGGCTACTAGGTACGACATATATATATATATATATATATATATATATATATATATATATATATATATATATATATATATATATATATATATATATATATATATATATATATATGGCACAACTCTCCTAAACACGAGAGTCAAGTATACAACTTTAGAACACTTTCCCACCAGGAGACTCGAACCCTAGCCAGCACAGAAGCCTTCCAGCAACTGGCAGAGTTGTGCCTTAAGCATAGACACTGTGTCTTCCCATATTAACAGGGACTTGATGAAATTAACGTCTAAATGACCCCTCACTTGCTCTAGTGCTCTTGGGAGGTGGTGATCTTTGTGGTATTTAAATACTCCGAAATTACCATCTCTTTTAAGGGTCTGAGCAGGTGGTGGAGAGGGTTAAGGCGTACCTGTTATGCCAGTTGCTGGAAGGCTTCTGTGCTGGCTAGGGTTCGAGTCTCCTGGTGGGAAAGTGTTCTAAAGTTGTATACTTGACTCTCGTGTTTAGGAGAGTTGTGCCTTAAGCATAGACACTGTGTCTTCCCATATTAACAGGGACTTGATGAAATTAACGTCTAAATGACCCCTCACTTGCTCTAGTGCTCTTGGGAGGTGGTGATCTTTGTGGTATTTAAATACTCCGAAATTACCATCTCTTTTAAGGGTCTGAGCAGGTGGTGGAGAGGGTTAAGGCGTACCTGTTATGCCAGTTGCTGGAAGGCTTCTGTGCTGGCTAGGGTTCGAGTCTCCTGGTGGGAAAGTGTTCTAAAGTTGTATACTTGACTCTCGTGTTTAGGAGAGTTGTGCCTTAAGCATAGACACTGTGTCTTCCCATATTAACAGGGACTTGATGAAATTAACGTCTAAATGACCCCTCACTTGCTCTAGTGCTCTTGGGAGGTGGTGATCTTTGTGGTATTTAAATACTCCGAAATTACCATCTCTTTTAAGGGTCTGAGCAGGTGGTGGAGAGGGTTAAGGCGTACCTGTTATGCCAGTTGCTGGAAGGCTTCTGTGCTGGCTAGGGTTCGAGTCTCCTGGTGGGAAAGTGTTCTAAAGTTGTATACTTGACTCTCGTGTTTAGGAGAGTTGTGCCTTAAGCATAGACACTGTGTCTTCCCATATTAACAGGGACTTGATGAAATTAACGTCTAAATGACCCCTCACTTGCTCTAGTGCTCTTGGGAGGTGGTGATCTTTGTGGTATTTAAATACTCCGAAATTACCATCTCTTTTAAGGGTCTGAGCAGGTGGTGGAGAGGGTTAAGGCGTACCTGTTATGCCAGTTGCTGGAAGGCTTCTGTGCTGGCTAGGGTTCGAGTCTCCTGGTGGGAAAGTGTTCTAAAGTTGTATACTTGACTCTCGTGTTTAGGAGAGTTGTGCCTTAAGCATAGACACTGTGTCTTCCCATATTAACAGGGACTTGATGAAATTAACGTCTAAATGACCCCTCACTTGCTCTAGTGCTCTTGGGAGGTGGTGATCTTTGTGGTATTTAAATACTCCGAAATTACCATCTCTTTTAAGGGTCTGAGCAGGTGGTGGAGAGGGTTAAGGCGTACCTGTTATGCCAGTTGCTGGAAGGCTTCTGTGCTGGCTAGGGTTCGAGTCTCCTGGTGGGAAAGTGTTCTAAAGTTGTATACTTGACTCTCGTGTTTAGGAGAGTTGTGCCTTAAGCATAGACACTGTGTCTTCCCATATTAACAGGGACTTGATGAAATTAACGTCTAAATGACCCCTCACTTGCTCTAGTGCTCTTGGGAGGTGGTGATCTTTGTGGTATTTAAATACTCCGAAATTACCATCTCTTTTAAGGGTCTGAGCAGGTGGTGGAGAGGGTTAAGGCGTACCTGTTATGCCAGTTGCTGGAAGGCTTCTGTGCTGGCTAGGGTTCGAGTCTCCTGGTGGGAAAGTGTTCTAAAGTTGTATACTTGACTCTCGTGTTTAGGAGAGTTGTGCCTTAAGCATAGACACTGTGTCTTCCCATATTAACAGGGACTTGATGAAATTAACGTCTAAATGACCCCTCACTTGCTCTAGTGCTCTTGGGAGGTGGTGATCTTTGTGGTATTTAAATACTCCGAAATTACCATCTCTTTTAAGGGTCTGAGCAGGTGGTGGAGAGGGTTAAGGCGTACCTGTTATGCCAGTTGCTGGAAGGCTTCTGTGCTGGCTAGGGTTCGAGTCTCCTGGTGGGAAAGTGTTCTAAAGTTGTATACTTGACTCTCGTGTTTAGGAGAGTTGTGCCTTAAGCATAGACACTGTGTCTTCCCATATTAACAGGGACTTGATGAAATTAACGTCTAAATGACCCCTCACTTGCTCTAGTGCTCTTGGGAGGTGGTGATCTTTGTGGTATTTAAATACTCCGAAATTACCATCTCTTTTAAGGGTCTGAGCAGGTGGTGGAGAGGGTTAAGGCGTACCTGTTATGCCAGTTGCTGAAAGGCTTCTGTGCTGGCTAGGGTTCGAGTCTCCTGGTGGGAAAGTGTTCTAAAGTTATATATATATATATATATATATATATATATATATATATATATATATATATATATATATATATATATATATATATATATATATATATATATATATATATATGTCGTACCTAGTAGCCAGAACGCACTTCTCAGCCTACTATACATGGCCCGATTTGCCTAATAAACCAAGTTTTCATGAATTAATTGTTTTTCGACTACCTAACCTACCTAACCTAACCTATCCTGACGTTTTCGGCTACCTAACCTAACCTAACCTAACCTATAAAGATCGGTTAGGTTAGGTTAGGTAGGGTTGGTTAGGTTCGGTCATATATCTACGTTAATTTTAACTCCATTAAAAATAAATTGACCTCATACATAATGAAATGGGTAGCTTTATCATTTTATAAGAAAAAAAATAGAGAAAATATATTAATTCAAGAAAACTTGGCTTATTAGGCAAATCGGGCCCTGCATTGTAGGCTGAGAAGTGCGTTCTGGCTACTAGGTACGACATATATATATATATATATATATATATATATATATATATATATATATATATATATATATATATATATATATATATATGTCGTACCTAGTAGCCAGAACGCACTTCTCAGCCTACTATGCAAGGCCCGATTTGCCTAATAAGCCAAGTTTTCATGAATTAATGTTTTTTCGACGACCTAACCTACCTAACCTAACCTAACCTAACTTTTTTGGCTACCTAACCGAACCTAACCTATAAAGATAGGTTAGGTTAGGTTAGGTAGGGATGGTTAGGTTTGGTCATATATCTACGTTAATTTTAACTCTAATTAAAAAAAATTGACCTCATACATAATGAAATGGGTAGCTTTATCATTTCATGAGAAAAAAATTTGAGAAAATATATTAATTCAGGAAAACTTGGCTTATTAGGCAAATCGGGCCTTGCATAGTAGGCTGAGAAGTGCGTTCTGGCTACTAGGTACGACATATATATATATATATATATATATATATATATATATATATATATATATATATATATATATATATATATATATATATATATATATATATATATATATATATATATATATATATATATATAGGCAGTCTCCGTGGTGTAGTGGTAAGACACTCGCCTGGCGTTCCGCGAGCGCTATGTCATGGGTTCGTATCCTGGCCGGGGAGGATTTACTGGGCGCAATTCCTTAACTGTAGCCTCTGTTTAACGCAACAGTAAAATGTGTACTTGGATGAAAAAACGATTCTTCGCGGCAGGGGATCGTATTCCAGGGACCTGCCCGAAACGCTACGCGTACTAGTGGCTGTACAAGAATGTAACAACTCTTGTATATATCTCAAAAAAAAAAAAAAAAAAAAAAAATATATAATATATATATGTATATGTCGTACCTAGTAGCCAGAACTCACTTCTCAGCCTACTATTCAAGGCCCGATTTGCCTAATAAGCCAAGTTTTCCTGAATTAATATATTTACTATAATTTTTTTCTTATGAAATGATAAAGCAACCCTTTTCTCTAAGTATGAGGTCAATTTTTTTTTATTGGAGTTAAAATTAACGTAGATATATGACCGAACCTAACCAACCCTACCTAACCTAACCTAACCTATATTTATAAGTAAGGTTAGGTTAGGTAGCCAAAAAAAGCTAGGTTAGGTTAGGTTAGGTAGGTTAGGTAGACGAAAAAACATTAATTCATGAAAACTTGGCTTATTAGGCAAATCGGGCCTTGAATAGTAGGCTGAGAAGTGCGTTCTGGCTATTAGGTACGACATATATATATATATATATATATACTATATATATATATATATATATATATATATATATATATATATATATATATATATATATATATATATGTACATATATAGGGGTGCCACCACTGGTTTAATTAAAGGGACCCACATCCTCGAAGAAGAAAATAAATAGTGTTCAGAGAAGACCTTGTGGATTCTCACTGAATACTTTAATCTTTTCCTCTCCTACTACCCCTATTATTTTTGTTTTTTTTATTTGATTTTATTGCAATGCTACAGTTTACAGAGAACACACACTTATATAACAATATAACAATATACCAATCAGTGTTCGAAGACCTCGTCCAGTTCCTCGGGTGTCGGGTGCGTACCCAAGATACAGCACGCATTTCCCCTCTGAACAGCGACACTGAGGCGCTGGAACATAAAACTGGCCGCTCTTGGGTCTCTAGTCTTCCCAATGAGTTCCTCGCCCAGCTCCTTTAGGAACTTAAGTGCATATTTACCCCAGGCGCCCAGAGTCTCAGAGCCTATTGGCACGAACCAGTAACAACGTTCTAGGTCCCTGTACTTGTTAGTTTTCTGGGTCTCCCTGAAGGTGGCCGCCCCGCCTCCCTCAGCTGCGCTGTAAGGTAGATAGGTATCAGCCAATGTGGATGCACACGTGTAGTCCCACACGACCTGTTTACCTTCCCTCCACGGCTGCAGGGTAACTCCATCTGGGCGTTTTTGGCTGTTGTCAGGTCTGCACAACTGAGGTTCCCTTTGTGCTGGGCACCCAGCTGAAGCCAAACTTCTCTTGATGATGTCATTGACTGCTTCATGTCTGGCAATCTTTCCCTGTGTCTTACGACAGATGAGACCATGGCTGCCGTATTGGTCTGCCCGTACATGGCCGCAAATACACCGGTGCTCGGTGGAGATAGGGGCGGCAAGGCGCAGAGCAACACCAATACTTAGGGTCCGATGGTCCAGGCGGGTGCCCAAGGCGGAATTAGGGACTACCAACAGGAAGTCCCCGGCATGGGGAGCTTGCACAGCTAGAAGACGCGCTTTGTCCTTCCTGGAAGCTGCCTCCAGCAATGATGTGGCGATGTTCTCCACTATGGGGCTATCCCATTTGGACTGTTTGCAGTCATTTGGAAAAGTCGGTCGAGGATGAGAGTTGACAAGAGTGTCCCACTGACCGGCTCCTTCCGCGAATTTGGGATCATGAATCCCAATGAAGTCTCTTAGGTGTTCCGGTAGTATTTCCTTAACTAATTCACCTGTTGCACTGGTCGAGGATAAAAATGCCGGCAATGCTAACTGTGTCGCCTTGCGAATACCTATCCCCCCGAGTCTAACTGGGAGCGTTGCTTGGTCCCATTGGTCATCTTGCAGGGAGAGGTTTAACACTTTCACGGTCATTGACCATAGGAGTGTGTCATATTCTGTTAATTTTGGGCTGTCTAAGGAGGGAGCACACCTTAGGAAATAGGTCAATCTGGGCAAAGCCAGGCACCTTGTGAGAAGGTACAGAGCATCGTGGGCGTCCAAAGCCCCTATTCTTCCCTCCATCCTACTCAGGTCGTTCAGCTTTTCTTCGAAGACTACCTCAATGGCGCTCGAGCCCAGAGGTGCCCCTAGCAGCACACTGTCGGTGGGAGCGATCACTTGGGCTCCTGGCAATATGATTCGCACTGCATCTATGGTTGGTTGGCTAGATGAGATGATTTCACACTTTAATGGGTTTAGGGTGAGTCCCAACTCCTCTCCCTTAGATTTCACCAGCTGTAGATCTTCTAGCAGGGACTCCTGTGTCCCTGCCAGGGTGCCATCGTCCAGGAACCAGATGTTGAGTTCGCTGGTCAACCTGCTTATGACCTCTTTAACAGCCATGCAAAAAAGAAAAGGGGCAAGTGGGTCTCCCTGCTGGACACCTTCTGCAGAAACAACTTCATGTTCCCCAAACAGCAGCGTCGATTCCCTACTGTACCCTGCTGAGACGAAGGGGAGTAGAGAAGGAAAGCTTGTTCGAACTGCTTCCAGTACCACATCCCTTTTTACCTGGTTGAAGGCATTTTTAAAGTCTAATTTAATTATTGTCTTTTTTTCTGGGAGGTGCTTTACATATGCTCGTGCTGCATGAGCTGCTGCTTCACAGCCATGGGGGACACCAAAACCTAGTTGATGGGGTCGAAGCATCGTCGCAGCGTCTATGCTAATTTTTCTGACAGCTGCCCTAGCAACAAGGCGCCGAAGTGTGTTACCCACGGCAATGGGTCTGACTCCACCATCTTTCTTCTTGAGGGCACAAAGGGATGCTCCGAAGAAAAAGGGTTTAATTGTATCTGGGATCAACCCAGAGAGGCAGTCGTTGACAAACTTCGTGACCTCTGACAATAGTGTCTCGGCAACTTCTCCGAGAACTGGGTTTACCATCTCCTTGAGGTGCTGAGGTCTTACTCCAGTGTATCCCCCTGCCGAGCCTGGCGGAAATGACATGATGGCTTTGTATACCTCTGACGCTTGGAGGAATAGAGGTCCCATGTCTGGGGCATTTGTGTCCTGAGCAGTGGGTTCCCATGGTACTCTAGGAGGGTGCTTCTCTCTCAGCGAATTGGCGGTAGCGGTCTGTCTAGGGGCGATTGTGTTTTCGCTGGTAAGTAACCTAATTGCCCCTACTGTGTTGCCCTCTTCAATTTTTTTGGTCACTTGTGTTCCAAGTTTAAAATTATCATTGGAACTCTTGGGTCTGCCACGACGGTTTTTGCGTTGAGGAGGGATGGGGATCAAGTTGTCAGCTCTGGGGAAATTATTTATTGCCCGAGTGACTGATGAGGCTAGCGACTTGCCTCCTCTTGCAGGTACGCCTAAGCAAATATTGCCAAACAGGAGCAAATTATGCCATGCTTTGATGGTGGCTGCAGCATTAAGATTTTCAGACCGTTCATTTACTTTTCTTAAAAGGTCTGTATATTTCCCTGCTGCAAATGGGCGCGCTGCTTTAGGAATGTGGGGAAGAGTTCTGGTGGTGGATGCTTTGATGGCCCCCAAGAGGTCATCTGATGACATGAAGTTTGCTGGGATGTGTGGGGGTGCCGGGGGGACCTGTGGGCCTTCTCTCTCTACAGGTACCGTCAATGAACCCTCACAGTTGTTGTGTTGACGTAGGGTCCCATCGTTTCTAAGGCTGTGAGATTCGTCACACACCCGACACGTTCCTCTGGGTCTGGGTCCTCTGGTTGCACGTCTGGGTGCACTGTTCTCAGGACTCTGTTCTCGGCTGAGGGGTTCCTGGTTAGTTGGTGGAGTCCCCTCCATCCCCCGGGCATATATATATATATATATATGTATGTCGTACCTAGTAGCCAGAACGCACTTCTCAGCCTAATATGCAAGGCCCGATTTGCCTAATAAGCCAAGTTTTCATGAATTAATATATTTTCTCTATTTTTTTTCTTATGAAATGATAAAGCTACCTATTCATTATGTATGAGGTCAATTTTTTTTATTGGAGTTAAAATTAACGTAGATATATAACCGAACCTAACCAACCCTACCTAACCTAACCTAACCTATCTTTATAGGTTAGGTTAGGTTAGGTAGCCGAAAAAGTTAGGTTAGGTAGTCGAAAAACAATTAATTCATGAAAACTTGGCTTATTAGGCAAATCGGGCCTTGCATAGTAGGCTGAGAAGTGCGTTCTGGCTACTAGGTACGACATTTATATATATATTTATTTATATATTTATATATATATATATATATATATATATATATATATATATATATATATATATATATATATATATATTTATATATATATATATATATATATATATATATATATATATATATATATATATATATATATATATATATATATATATGTCGTACCTAATAGCCAGAACGCACTTCTCAGCCTACTATTCAAGGCCCGATTTGCCTAATAAGCCAAGTTTTCATGAATTAATGTTTTTTCGTCTACCTAACCGACCTAACCTAACCTAACCTAGCTTTTTTTGGCTACCTAACCTAACCTTACCTATAAATATAGGTTAGGTTAGGTTAGGTAGGGTTGGTTAGGTTCGGTCATATATCTACGTTAATTTTAACTCCAATAAAAAAAAATTGACCTCATACATAGAGAAAAGGGTTGCTTTATCATTTCATAAGAAAAAAATTATAGTAAATATATTAATTCAGGAAAACTTGGCTTATTAGGCAAATCGGGCCTTGAATAGTAGGCTGAGAAGTGAGTTCTGGCTACTAGGTACGACATATATATATATATATATATATATATATATATATATATATATATATATATATATATATATATATATATATATATATATATATATATATCTATTTATATATATGTTTATATATATATATATATGTCGTACCTAATAGCCAGAACGCACTTCTCAGCCTACTATTCAAGGCCCGATTTGCCTAATAAGCCAAGTTTTCATGAATTAATGTTTTTTCGTCTACCTAACCTACCTAACCTAACCTAACCTAGCTTTTTTGGCTACCTAACCTAACCTTACCTATAAATATAGGTTAGGTTAGGTTAGGTAGGGTTGGTTAGGTTCGGTCATATATCTACGTTAATTTTAACTCCAATAAAAAAAAATTGACCTCATACATAGAGAAAAGGGTTGCTTTATCATTTCATAAGAAAAAAAATATAGTAAATATATTAATTCAGGAAAACTTGGCTTATTAGGCAAATCGGGCCTTGAATAGTAAGCTGAGAAGTGAGTTCTGGCTACTAGGTACGACATATATATATATATATATATATATATATATATATATATATATATATATATATATATATATATATATATAAATATTTATATATATTTATATATATATATAAATATATATATATATATTTATATATATATATATATTTATATATATATATATATATATATATATATATATATATGTCGTACCTAGTAGCCAGAACTCACTTCTCAGCCTACTATGCGAGGCCCGATTTGCCTAATAAGCCAAGTTTTACTGAATTAATATATTTTCTCTAATTTTTTTCTTATGAAATGATAAAGCTACCCATTTCATTATGTATGAGGTCAATTTTTTTTTATTGGAGTTAAAATTAACGTAGATATATGACCGAACCTAACCAACCCTACCTAACCTAACCTAACCTATCTTTATAGGTTAGGTTAGGTTAGGTAGCCGAAAACGTTAGGTTAGGTTAGGTTAGGTAGGTTAGGTTGTCGAAAAAACATTAATTCATGAAAACTAGGCTTATTAGGCAAATCGGGCCTTGCATAGTAGGCTGAGAAGTGAGTTCTGGCTACTAGGTACGACATATATATATATATATATATATATATGTCGTACCTAGTAGCCAGAACTCCCTTCTGAGCCTACTATGCAAGGCCCGATTTGCCTAATAAGCCAAGTTTTCATGAATTAATTGCTTTTCGACTACCTAACCTACCTAACCTAACCTAACCTAACTTTTTCGGCTACCTAACCTAACCTAACCTATAAAGATAGGTTAGGTTAGGTTAGGTAGGGTTGGTTAGGTTCGGTCATATATCTTCGTTAATTTTAACTCCAATAAAAAAAAATTTACCTCTTACATAATGAAATGGGCTGCTTTATCATTCCATAAGAAAAAAATTAGAGAAAATATATTAATTCATGAAAACTTGGCTTATTAGGCAAATCGGGCCTTGCATTGTAGGCTGAAAAGTGAGTTCTGGCTACTAGGTACGACATATATATATATATATATATATATATATATATATATATATATATATATATATATATATATATGTCGTACCTAGTAGCCAGAACGCACTTCTCATCCTACTATGCAAGGCCCGATTTGTCAAATAAGCCAAGTTTTCTTGAATTAATATATTTTCTCTAATTTTTTCTTATGAAATGATAAAGCTACCCATTTCATAATGTATGAGGTCAATTTTTTTTATTGGAGTTAAAATTAACGTAGATATATGACCGAACCTAACCAACCCTACCTAACCTAACCTAACCTATCTCTATAGGTTAGGTTAGGTTATGTAGCCGAAAAAGTTAGGTTAGGTTAGGTTAGGTAGGTTAGGTTGTCGAAAAACAATTAATTCATGAAAACTTAGCTTATTAGGCAAATTGGGCCTTGCATAGTAGGCTGAGAAGTGCATTCTGGCTACTAGGTACGACATATATATATATATATATATATATATATATATATATATATATATATATATATATATATATATATATATATATATATATATATATTTATATATATATATGTTGTACCTAGTTGCCAGAACGTCGTACTCGGCCTACTACGCAAGGCCTAATTTGCCTAGTAAGCCAAGTTTTCCTGAATTAATATATTTTCTCAATTTTTTGTCTTATGAAATAATAAAGCTACCCATTTCATTATGCATGAGGTCAATTTTTTTTATTGAAGTTAAAATTAACGTAGTTATATGACCGAACCTAACCAACCCTTCCTAACCTAACCTAACCTATCTTTATAGGTTAGGTTCGGTTAGGTAGCCGAAAAAGTTAGGTTAGGTTAGGTTAGGTAGGTTAGGTAGTCGAAAAATAATTAATTCATGAAAACTTGGCTTATTAGGCAAATCGGGCCTTGCATAGTAGGCTGAGAAGTGCGTTCTGGCTACTAGGTACGACATATATATATTTATATATATATATATATATATATATATATATATATATATATATATATATATATATATATATATATATTTATATATATATATATATTTATATATAACCACCCCACCTCCCACTCCACCACCCCCGCCCGCCATCTTCCCCCACCGCGCTACCTGCGCCCGACCCAGCCAGCCGCCCATCACCACACAGCCTACCCACACACGGTGCCCAGGCCATGCCCAACTCCCCCAGGAGGTAATGCTTGCCGTGTTACTCTCCATCTGGGAAGGAGAGGGTGCATTCAGGGGGCAGCCAGGCGTCATCACATCTAGGCATGGCACATGTCGCACCTGACACACAGCCTCTTTCCAGCCAAGAAGATGGCCACCCAAGAGGAAACTGTCAAGTGTGTGACAGACGGTATCGTCTCAATTGAAATGGAACTGTCAGCTATCATTCTCTCAATTCAGGTGGTTGTCTAGGGTCTAGGCGCCTGCCCCGGGGCAGTGACGATGGACAACCTGCTGCAGGAGCGAGGAACAATACCTCCCTCAACTTCATTTCAGCAGATAATCTGCTTGAAGCAGTGAAAGCGACGTCCACCAGGACCTTGCCCCACATCCCCAAGGCTGCCCGTCATTAAGCAGCAGCCAAACTCACCAGTCTGCTGACATAGGCCAACAATGCTCCCAGAACCTCTGGATCGTGGCACAATCTCCTTCTATTTGGGAATGCATGCCTAGCATTACCGCCCAGGAGAGACAAGTCATTAGCAACCTCTGTAATCAGGGCACTTAATGAATTCCCCAGAGCAGACAACATGGTCCGCCTCCCACCTCGTGCCAAGAACACCAGCTGCAGGACGACCAACAATAACTCATCTGAGAACCACAAAATGAGAGCACAGATCACCAGGAAAATAGAAGAGGGCAATACCACAGGTGCCATCAGAATCATGACCAGCGATGACACTATTGCCCCCAGGAACGCCACGACAGCAGAGGCTCTTCAAGACAAACACCCACCCAGAGCCCCCGACAGCAGCAGGGATCCCCAGGAAAACAATGCTGGCATAGAACCCTTGACTGTTCGAGAATCTGAGGTGTACAAAGCAGCCATGTCTTCCCCAACTGGTTCAGCAGGGGGCTTTACAGGCCTAAGACCCCAGCACATCAAACAAATGCTGAACCCGGTGCTTGGAGATGCTGCAAAGGACCTTCTAGTGGAACTTACCAGATTCTCCAACATGTGTTTGGCTGGCGGCATCCCTGAGGACATCAGGCCTGTCTTTTATGGAGCAGCACTCTGTGCTCTAAAGAAGAAGG
Source organism: Procambarus clarkii (assembly GCF_040958095.1). Lineage (NCBI taxonomy): Eukaryota > Metazoa > Arthropoda > Malacostraca > Decapoda > Cambaridae > Procambarus > Procambarus clarkii. Next base: position 28,961,748 of record NC_091164.1, on the reverse strand, counting down.
ATAGGGGTATCAGGCCCATTGCCGTTGGCAATACCCTCCGACGCCTTGTAGCTAAGGCTGCAGTGAGATCTATCAGCCAGGAAGCAGTCACCTTGCTGAAACCTCATCAGCTCGGGTTTGGGATCCCCCTAGGTTGTGAAGCTGCAGCACATGCAGCGCGGGCTTACATTGCTGATCTCCCGGACCAGAAGGCACTAGTAAAGCTTGACTTCAAAAATGCCTTCAATCAAGTCAGACGAGACGCTGTCCTCAGGGCTGTACACAACCATTTCCGTCCCCTTTACCCATTCATCCGATCGTGCTACAGTGGGGACTCTAAGCTTCTTTTTGGGGAGCATGAAATAAACTCCTGTGAAGGTGTCCAACAAGGTGACCCCTTAGCCCCCCTCCTTTTCTGCCTAGCTATCAAAGAGGTCACTGATAGTCTGACAAGCGAGCTAAACATCTGGTACCTGGATGATGGCACTCTAGCTGGAACTCTGGAAACCATTTTGGAGGATATAAGGAAAATCCAGGAGCAGGGAGCAGCCTTAGGCCTCATTCTCAATGCATCCAAATGTGAAATAATCTCCCGCAACCCAGACATCACTGGGCATATACAAAATGTTCTTCCAGACATTCTCGTTGTCGAGCCACCGGACTGCACTCTCCTGGGTGCCCCCATTGGCCCACGAGCAATCGAGGAGGTCCTGGTTGCAAAAATCACTGACCTAAAGAGAATGCAGGACAGGATTGACAAGATTGATGCCCATGATGCTCTCTTTCTCCTTACAAGATGCCTGTCTCTCCCTAAGTTGACCTACTTTCTGAGATGTTCTCCATCCTACAGCAGCCCTAAGTTAAATGTGTATGACACCCTTCTGAGGTCCATGCTGGTGAAAGTCCTGAACCTGCCATTGGACGACTCTCAGTGGGAGCAAGCAACCCTTCCTGTAAGACTCGGCAGCCTTGGTGTCCGCACAGCCTCCCAAATTGCTCTACCAGCCTTCCTTTCCTCCTCTCATGCATCGCACGACCTCGTCAGAGATATTTTACCTGCAACCCTGAGGGATTCAGCAGGAATACACGATCCTGCTTTCACTGAATGTTCAAATCAGTGGGATGTTCTTGCAGCCCCAGCAACCATTATAGAGCCAGCAAAACAACACAAACAGTCCGGCTGGGACCACCCTCTAGTGGAAAAAGTAGCTGATGCCATGCTCAGCGTCGCAACATCATACAAGGAGAAAGCCCGCCTCAGAGCAGTGCGTGCCCCCCATGCAGGAGACTTCCTCCTGGCAGTACCCATGTCAGCAATGGGCACGCGCCTAGATCCAGAATCCCTTCGTGTAGCAGTAGCCCTCCGCCTTGGTGCCCCAATTCACACTGAATACAAGTGTATTTGCAACAGGGTGGAAGCAGACCAATACGGACTGCATGGGTTGCATTGCGGAAGCACAAAGGGCTGGCATGCAAGACACAACGAGGTCAATGACATCATCAAGAGAAGCCTCGTCTCAGCTGGGTGCCCAGCGGAGAGAGAACCTCGCATCCTAGGGGGTCCAAAACCCGGATTTCCCCGCACTTCGCCCTGATGGCATCACCATATACCCATGGAAGGAGGGTAGACAGTTGGTGTGGGACTACACATGTGTATCCACCCTGGCTGACACTTATGTACACTTCGGAGCTGATCAAGCAGGTGGGGCGGCCAACCACAGGGAAACAGCAAAATCACTCAAGTACAGGCGACTGGAAGGTCAATACCTCTTTGTTCCCATAGCGTCTGAGACGCATGGCCCCTGGGGCAAGAGTGCCTTGGGATTTCTCAAGGAATTGGGTTCCAGGCTCATTGACGTCACCAGAGACCCAAGGGCTTCCAGTTTTTTATTTCAGCGTCTCAGTGTGGCGATCCAGAGGGGAAATGCTTGCTGCGTCCTCGGTTCCTGTCCAGAAGCGGAGGAGCTTCAAGAGATCCATAACCTTTAGGCATTTGTCTTGTATGTTTTGTAACCTTTAAATACACAATAAAGGAAAAAAAAAAAAAGGAAGGGGGTGGTAGGAGAAAAGCACACAGAAACTGTATTGGAGGGGACCTACATTCCCTCCAATGCGTTATGTGTGGTTTCCTCCGAGGCTATGGGTCCCCCTTCTTCCAGCCTAGAGGTGGTACTCCCTCCCCAATATTTATATATATTTATATATATATATATATATATATATATATTTATATATATATATATTTATATATATATAAATATATTTATATACATATATATATATATATTATATTTATATATATATATATTTATATATATATATATATATATATATATATATATATATATATATATATATATTTATATATATATATATATTTATATATATATAAATATATTTATATATATATATATATATATATATATATATATATATATATATATATATATATATATATATATATATATATATATCTTTGGACAACACCCACCAGTGGGCCTCGAACCCAGAAAGCACAACTACCTTCCAGTAGCTGCCATAACTAGTACGCCTTAACCCACTACACCATCAGACCTTGTGAGAAGGTCTGATGGTGTAGTGGGTTAAGGCGTACTAGTTATGGCAGCTACTGGAAGGTAGTTGTGCTTTCTGGGTTCGAGGCCCACTGGTGGGTGTTGTCCAAAGATTATTAATCTTCACTTGTGGTTTATGCAAGTATAGGCTTATATATATATATATATATATATATATATATATATATATATATATATATATATATATATATGTCGTACCTAGTAGCCAGAACGCACTTCTCAGCCTACTATTCAAGGCCCGATTTGCCTAATAAGCCAAGTTTTCCTGAATTAATATATTTTCTCAAATTTTTTTCTTATGAAATGATGAAGCTACCCATTTCATTATGTATGAGGTCATTTATTTTTTATTGGAGTTAAAATTAACGTAGATATATGACCGAACCTAACCAACCCTACCTAACCTAACCTAACCTATCTTTATAGGTTAGGTTAGGTTAGGTAGCCAAAAAAGTTAGGTTAGGTTAGGTTAGGTAGGTTAGGTAGTCGAAAAACAATTAATTCATGAAAACTTGGCTTATTAGGCAAATCGGGCCATGAATAGTAGGCTGAAAAGTGCCTTCTGGCTACTAGGTACGACATATATATATATATATATATATATATATATATATATATATATATATATATATATATATATATATATATATATATATATATATATATATATATATATATATTATTTTTAACCCATTCTTTTGTCTTGTTGATAATGTTAGCTTGAACCTGATACTTTGTATTCCCGGAAAAAAGTTCACCAAGCCAAACTTTCAGAGCATTTTTAACTTTTACTTTCCAGTTACCTCACATGTCAGACTTTTAGTGGAGAAACAAGACGCTCTCGTCCTCAGATGTAGAGTGCCAATATTTGCCGACCTCATATATTGAATCCCTTCCTTTATAGTTTGCATACTAAAGCAACCTCACTGCGCACTTTAGTTAAGTATTCTCTTTCACTTCCAGGAAATTCTAACGCCTAAAGCTGATGGTTATCTTCGTGACGACACGCGTTTCGTGACTAAGATGGGCCGAAACGTCGTCATCTGTCCATCATCTGAAGTGTGTTTTGGTCATCATCTCTTCGGCCACGTTATTGTGATTCATCGTCTGCAACTCGTTGTTTAAACTTTTTGAGGTTATAAATGTTCTTTTCTGGCTCATAAACAATGGGAAACAAACGCCATTGAACTCACTGAGCACTGAAAAGTGACCACATGTAGATAAGATAGCACACACACAAACACGCACAACATAAAACTAGTAAAGGTCCAATAACATGCAACAATGTTCGTTCCTGATCTAAAGGCACTAAGCTGTAAGGAAAGACGTGGGAATGGAACCTGAGTACCTAAGAAGAAAGAAGAACTAGGGCAGGCATAATGACTTCGTACAGGATACTAAGAGAGGGACTCACAAAGTAGACATAGATGATATGTTTAAATTAAGATACTTTAGAACGAGAGGACTTAAATGGAATTTGGAAACAGAAATGAGTCACAGGAATGTCAGAAAGAACTTCTTCAGTTTAAGAGTCGTAATTAAGTGTAACAGACAAGATGAGGAAGTTGTCGATACCGATTCGATAAGCAGATTTACATGTAAAAATGATACGTAAAACAAGTGAAAAGATTTACTTACTTGATTGATGGTGTAAAGGCGGGGTTTAAGAGCAGATGCTCAACCCTGCAAGATCAACTAGGTAAGATCAACTAGGCCAGTAGAGCTGACCAATTCGGGTGAGGCTAAACCCAGCCATGTGCCTTTCACTGTGGACACACTGTGGAGACACTAACCTACACTCTTACATTGTAGATTATATAGTCACATGAGTTATATGCTGAAACAAATGCCAATATTGATTTAACGATCATATTTGTGAGCTGTAACATGTTATACCTCCGTCAGAAATATTGTCATATGTTCACAGTTTTCATTTTCCTCCCAGGAGAGAGAGCGGTCATATATATATGTTATTGTTAAATGGTATGTACAATTGTTGGTTGAGTGCTCAAAGCATATCTAATTTCCGGGACAAAATAAACTCAAGTGGAAATACATGACACTAGAGCGAATATATGTGACAGAGTTATAGTAGGCACCATACCAAGACAATTGTTATCTTAAATAATGGGGTTGTAATTAGTGATCGCTAATCTTAAACCCTAGTGTTCCCTTCTTTTAAACCCTAGTGTTCCGTTCCCTTAAACCCCTAGTGTACCCTTCAACATTAATGTCTCTATCAACACTGTTCTTCCCAAATTATCGCTTGACTCAACACTGAAGTTTTATTCAACACAAACTTGTACAAAAGACCGGCATGAAAAAAAATCGCGCCAATACAACATACTGGTTCACGAAAAGAACATTAGCGAGTATAAAACAAAAGAATGACCAGAACAGTGTGTGTAAAACATCAGCTATCAACAGAAACTAACACGTTCAAAATGTCAGGAAAAATGTAAAAACCCGCCTGCTCTAGTAAAGTCTATACAACTCTAATGAACTTAAGATTTTACAAAACATCAACTTGTACAAAATATCAGTTTGTACAAAACATTGGCTAGTACAAAACATCAGCTTGAACAAAACATTAGCTAGTACAAAACATCAGCTATTACAAAACATCAGCTAGTACAAAAAACAGCTAGTAAAAACATCAGCTAGTAAAAACATCATCTTGTACAAAACATTTGCTAGTACAAAATATCAGCTTGTAGAAAACATCAGCTTGCACAAAACATCAGCTTGTACAAAGCATCAGATTGTACAAAACATCAACATGTACAAAACATCAGCATGTACAAAACATCAGCTTGTACAAAACATCAGCATGTACAAAACATCAGCTTGTACAAAACATTAGCTAGTATAAAACATCAGCTTGTACAAAACATCAACATGTACAAAACATCAACATGTACAAAACATCAGCTTGTACAAAACATCAACATGTACAAAACATCAGCATGTACAAAACATCAGCTTGTACAAAACATCAGCTTGTACAAAACATCACCTTGTACAAAACATCAGCTTGTACAAAACATCAGCTTGTACAAAACATCAGCTAGTACAAAACATCAGCTTGTACAAAACATCAGCATGTACAAAACATCAGCTTGTACAAAACATCAACATGTACAAAACATCAGCTTGTACAAAACATCAGCATGTACAAAACATCAGCTTGTACAAAACATCAACATGTACAAAACATCAGCTAGTACAAAACATCAGCTTGTACAAAACATCAGCTAGTACAAAACATCAGCTTGTACAAAACATCAGCTTGTACAAAACATCAGCTTGTACAAAACGTCAACATGTACAAAACATCAGCTTGTACAAATCATCAGCTTGTACAAAACATCAACATGTACAAAACATCAACATGTACAAAACATCAGCATGTACAAAACATCAGCATGTACAAAACATCAGCTAGTACAAAACATCAGCATGTACAAAACATCAACATGTACAAAACATCAGCAAGTACAAAACATCAGCTAGTACAAAACATCAGCTAGTACAAAACATCAGCTTGTACAAAACATCAGCTAGTACAAAACATCAGCATGTACAAAACAGCAGCTTGTACAAAACATCAGCTTGTACAAAACATCAGGATGTACAAAACATCAGCTTGTACAAAACATCAGCATGTACAAAACATCAGCTTGTACAAAACATCAGCATGTACAAAACATCAGCTAGTACAAAACATCAGCATGCACAAAACATCAACATGTACAGAACATCAGCAAGTACAAAACATCAGCTAGTACAAAACATCAGCATGTACAAAACAGCAGCTTGTACAAAACATCAGCTTGTACAAAACATCAGCATGTACAAAACATCAGCTTGTACAAAACATCAGCTTGTACAAAACATCAACATGTACAAAACATCAGCTAGTACAAAACATCAGCTAGTACAAAACATCAGCATGTACAAAACATCAGCTTGTACAAAACATCAGCTTGTACAAAACATCAGCATGTACAAAACATCAGCATGTACAAAACATCAGCATGTACAAAACATCAGCTTGTACAAAACATCAGCATGTTCAAAACATCAGCTTGTACAAAACATCAGCATGTACAAAACATCAGCTAGTACAAAACATCAGCTTGTACAAAACATCAGCTAGTACAAAACATCAGCTTGTACAAAACATCAGCATGTTCAAAACATCAGCTTGTACAAAACATCAGCTTGTACAAAACATCAGCTTGTACAAAACATCAGCATGTTCAAAACATCAGCTTGTACAAAACATCAGCTTGTACAAAACATCAGCTAGTACAAAACATCAGCTTGTACAAAACATCAGCTTGTACAAAACATCAGCTAGTACAAAACATCAGCTTGTACAAAACATCAGCATGTTCAAAACATCAGCTTGTACAAAACATCAGCTTGTACAAAACATCAGCATGTTCAAAACATCAGCTTGTACAAAACATCAGCTTGTACAAAACATCAGCTTGTACAAAACATCAGCATGTACAAAACATCAACATGTACAAAACACCAGCATGTACAAAACATCAGCTTGTACAAAACATCAGCTTGTACAAAACATCAGCTTGTACAAAACATCAGCATGTACAAAACATAAACATGTACAAAACATCAGCATGTACAAAACATCAGCTTGTACAAAACATCAGCTTGTACAAAACATCAGCTTGTACAAAACATCAGCTTGTACAAAACATCAGCATGTACAAAACATAAACATGTACAAAACATCAGCATGTACAAAACATCAGCTTGTACAAAACATCAGCTTGTACAAAACATCAGCTTGTACAAAACATCAGCTTGTACAAAACATCAGCTTGTACAAAACATCAGCTTGTACAAAACATCAGCTTGTACAAAACATCAGCTTGTACAAAACATCAGCATGTACAAAACATCAGCTTGTACAAAACAGAAACAAATTGCCAAACACAAACATTAACTAAACTACAAGCTTGTAAGTATAGACCAGCAGGAACAAAATCAGCAGAATCTGCACACACCAGTTTGCACAAAGAGCATGTATTAAACACCAGCAAATACGTAACAACACGTAGAGCAAAACACCACCATGTACCAGACACCACCATGTACCAGACACCACCATGTACCAGACACCACCATGTACCAGACACCACCATGTACCAGACACCACCATGTACCAGACACTACCATGTACCAGACACTACCATGTACCAGACACTACCATGTACCAGACACCACCATGTACCAGACACCACCATGTACCAGACACCACCATGTACCAGACACCACCATGTACCAGACACCACCATGTACCAGACACCACCATGTACCAGACACCACCATGTACCAGACACTACCATGTACCAGACACTACCATGTACCAGACACCACCATGTACCAGACACCACCATGTACCAGACACCACCATGTACCAGACACCACCATGTACCAGACACTACCCTGTACCAGACACCACCATGTACCAGACACCACCATGTACCAGACACTACCATGTACCAGACACCACCATGTACCAGACACCACCATGTACCAGACACCACCATGTACCAGACACCACCATGTACCAGACACTACCATGTACCAGACACCACCATGTACCAGACACCACCATGTACCAGACACCACCATGTACCAGACACTACCATGTACTATACACCACCATGTACCAGACACTACCATGTACCAGACACCACCATGTACTATACACCACCATGTACCAGACACTACCATGTACCAGACACCACCATGTACTATACACCACCATGTACCAGACACTACCATGTACCAGACACCACCATGTACTATACACCACCATGTACCAGACACCACCATGTACCAGACACCACCATGTACTATACACCACCATGTACCAGACACTACCATGTACCAGACACCACCATGTACTATACACCACCATGTACCAGACACCACCATGTACCAGACACCACCATGTACCAGACACCACCATGTACCAGACACCACCATGTACCAGACACCACCATGTACCAGACACTACCATGTACCAGACACCACCATGTACTAGACACTACCATGTACCAGACACCACCATGTACCAGATACCACCATGTACCAGACACCACCATGTACCAGATACCACCATGTACCAGACACCACCATGTACCAGACACCACCATGTACCAGATACCACCATGTACCAGACACCACCATGTACCAGACACCACCATGTACCAGATACCACCACGTACCAGACACTACCATGTACCAGACACCACCATGTACCAGACACCACCACGTACCAGACACCACCATGTACCAGATACCACCATGTACCAGATACCACCATGTACCAGATACCACCATGTACCAGACACTACCATGTACCAGATACCACCATGTACCAGATACCACCATGAACCAGATACCACCATGTACCAGATACCACCATGAACCAGATACCACCACGTACCAGACACCACCATGTACCAGATACCACCATGTACCAGATACCACCACGTACCAGACACCACCATGTACCAGATACCACCATGTACCAGATACCACCATGAACCAGATACCACCACGTACCAGACACCACCATGTATCAGATACCACCATGTACCAGATACCACCATGTACCAGATACCACCATGTACCAGATACCACCATGTACCAGATACCACCATGTACCAGACACCACCATGTACCAGACGCCACCATGTACCAGACACCACCATGTACCAGACACCACCACGTACCAGACACCACCACGTACCTGACACCACCATGTACCTGACACCACCATGTACCAGACACCACCATGTACCAGACACCACCACGTACCAGACACCACCACGTACCTGACACCACCATGTACCAGACACCACCATGTACCAGACACCACCACGTACCAGACACCACCATGTACCAGACACCACCATGTACCAGACACCACCATGTACCAGACACCACCACGTACCAGACACCACCACGTACCTGACACCACCATGTACCAGACACCACCATGTACCAGACACCACCACGTACCAGACACCACCATGTACCAGACACCATCATGTACCAGACACCACAATGTACCAGACACCACCACGTACCAGACACCACCACGTACCTGACACCACCATGTACCAGACACCACCATGTACCAGACACCACCATGTACCAGACACCACCATGTACCAGACACCACCACGTACCAGACACCATCATGTACCTGACACCACCATGTACCAGACACCACCATGTACCAGACACCACCACGTACCAGACACCACCACGTACCTGACACCACCATGTACCAGACACCACCATGTACCTGACACTACCATGTACCAGACACCACCATGTACCAGATACCACGATGTACCGGACACCACCATGTACCAGACACTACCATGTACCAGACACCACCATGTACCAGACACTACCATGTACCAGACACCACCATGTACCAGACACCACCACGTACCAGACACCACCACGTACCTGACACCACCATGTACCAGAAACCACCATGTACCTGACACTACCATGTACCAGACACCACCATGTACCAGATACCACCATGTACCTGACACCACCATGTACCAGACACTACCATGTACCAGACACCACCATGTACCAGACACCACCACGTACCAGACACCACCACGCACCAGACACCACCATGTACCAGACACCACCATGTACCAGACACCACCATGTACCAGACACCACCATGTACCAGACACCACCATGTACCAGACACCACCATGTACCAGACACCACCCATGTACCAGATACCACCATGTACCAGACACCACCATGTACCAGACACCACCACGTACCAGACACCACCACGTACCAGACACCACCAAGTACCAGACACCACCATGTAACAGACACCAACATGTACTAGACACCACCATGTACCAGACACCACCCATGTACCAGATACCACGATGTACCGGACACCACCATGTACCAGACACTACCATGTACCAGACACCACCATGTACCATACACTACCATGTACCAGACACCACCATGTACCAGATACCACCATGTACCAGACACCACCATGTACCATACACTACCATGTACCAGACACCACCATGTACCATACACTACCATGTACCAGACACCACCATGTACCAGACACCACCATGTACCAGATACCACCATGTACCAGACACCACCATGTACCAGATACCACCATGTACCAGACACCACCATGTACCATACACTACCATGTACCAGACACCACCATGTACCATACACTACCATGTACCAGACACCACCATGTACCAGACACCACCATGTACCAGACACCACCACGTACCAGACACCACCATGTACCAGATACCACCATGTACCAGACACCACCTTGTACCAGACACCACCCATGTACCAGATACCACCATGTACCAGACACCACCATGTACCAGACACCAACATGTACTAGACACCACCATGTACCAGACACCACCATGTACCAGACACCACCATGTACCATACACTACCATGTACCATACACTACCATGTACCAGACACCACCATGTACCAGACACCACCATGTACCAGACACCAACATGTACTAGACACCACCATGTACCAGACACCACCATGTACCATACACTCCCATGTACCAGACACCACCATGTACCAGACACCAACATGTACTAGACACCACCATGTACCATACACTACCATGTACTAGACACCACCATGTACCAGACACCACCATGTACCAGACACCAACATGTACTAGACACGACCAGGATCTTTAATCGCTGGGTTCACCTGAATTGGATTAGGTCCTGCTACATGTCCCTTGTGCTGTAAGCAGGTCAAACATCTGTCAGCATAATGTGCAATATCCTTAGCCATCTTTGGCCAAAAATACTTCAATTGGTCTTGCTGGAGTGTACGATCCTTTCCTGGATGGGCGTTTGCGGGACCATCATGGATAATTTTTAACACAGTTGGTACCAAGACAGCTGGAACAACTAACTGACAACATTTCCTTGGGGCTGTCTCTAGCTTTACTACTCTACACTGTAAATTGTCTAACATCACTAACTCTTTTAATGGTACTGGTGGTTTATGAATCGGGCGAGTGTCTTGCTTAGTCAAAAACTTAATGATGGGTGTCTATATGGGGGTCTTGTCTCTGTTCCGTCTCGACTACTTTAGCATCTAATGCTGGGTAATTTAACTTAATTGCAGCTACGTGTCGAGAAAACGCATCGGCTGCAACATTTTGCTTTCCTTGATTATAACCAAATGTGGGATTGAACTCCTGAATTGTGAGGAAATATCCAGCAAAACTTTCCAACTGGATTTATATTCTTGAACTAGGGAATTAATGGTAGGTGATCTGTAAGAACATTACGTGGATTCGAACCTACGTCCGAGATCGTAAGATCGAATCATTTGTTCATTTGATGCATCACACTATTGTGATTTCTGTGTGTAATGAAGTTAGAGTGAAGAGGGAGAACGGCCTATTGACATAGTTTGAGCGCATGGGGGAGTTGTGTAAAATCCTGGTTTGTTTATCAGAGAGGCTGCAGGATCCAGTAAGTTCTGTAGAACTTTGGTTTCAACTCTTTTACCATGTCGTAGCTCAGTCGATAAAGGTTAGCGTCTGGATGTAGGTTCGGATGTAGGTTCGAATCCTCATCACGAACCTTGTTGATTTTTTAATTTGATACATCACGCTATTGTGATTTCTGTGTGTAATCTGTAACCAACGTAAAAGGTTTAGAAAAATCTGGGTACCTATGGGCAGGTGACAAGATCAAGGCTGCCTTGAGTTTTTGGAATGACTGTTCCTGGGCTTCTTCCCATAACAAAGGGTTCATATTTCCTTTGCAACTTGTAAAGTAAAAAAAATTAAAGTGTAAATCCAGCAATAAACAAACAATAAAATCCTACAAGACCTGTGAACTGCCTTACGGCTTCTGCGGTATGAGGCGTTGAAAAATCAGGGGCAGCAATAATTTTTTATTCATTAAATATAATGCCTGAAGGTGTAACTGTATGACCTACGAAATTAATCTTCTCCTTGAAAAATGAACATTTTGCAAGTGTTATTTTTATATTAGCTTCTGCGGGCTTTGTGAATACTTCCTCAAGGTTCTGGAAATGAGTCTGAACATCTTGCGACATGATTATGAGATCATCAAGATAACTAGAAGAGTACTTCTTATCAATCTACGAAATACATTCGTTATGAGCAGTGAAAAGGTTATTGAACTGCAAACCAAATGGCATTCTTTTGAAATGAAAATGACCATTGGGAGTACTACAGGATGTCAACTATTTAGTTTCCTCATCAAGGGGGATTTGCCAGAATCCCTGCAACAAATCTAATGTTGAGAATACTTTGTTTCGACCAATACTTTGCAACAAATCATTTAGAACTGGAAGTGGGAAACGATCAGATATAGTTACTCTGTTAAGCTTCCGATAATTGGTCTCCAAGTACCATCTCGCTTTGGTACAAGAATCAATGAAGCGTTCCATTATGAATTACTCGACTCAATTGCATCACTCTGTAACATTTCCTCCATGAGTCTATCGGCTTCTGTTCTCTGAGAATGAGATAGACGGTAAGCTGGTACATAAATAGGCATAGTTCCTTGTTCAAGGAGAATTTTATGTGCAGTAAGAGGAGTAAGACCTAACTTTTCTCCTGGTAGGAGAACGGCAACAACGGCTCTATTTCTATTCAAAATTTCCAAAAGCTGAACCACAGAGTGAAGGAAATCGGTAGGACTGAGGTGATGCGCTTGCACCTCCGGCTCAGATCCATGTTCTCCAGGTGTGAGAGTACAAACAGTATCTTATATTCCAGACTGGAGATGGATGTCGGCAATACTAGTGTTTGCAATATACAATGTAACAGTACCATCCTGAACTGTGTGCCAGGAGGGTTCAACAAACGTACCATTCACTTTCCACAATGGCATCCGATTACTCAGGCACTCCCTGAACCTTACCTCTTATTCTGGTGAGAGAATGAGAGTGCAGCACAGTGTCAATAGCTATAGAACCACTGACTTCAGAGATGGAAGCTGCTAGGCGAGCAAGACAATGAGAATCCATTAGGGCGTCCCCCTCCAGAAAGTTCCGATACTCACTCTCGTTTAACAACTGCACAACTACGATGCTTCAATCGAGTGCCCGTTTTCTCGGGTATGCTACCACGACAAGGATCTGACAAACCTACACTACTAAGTCGGGTGTCGACAAAATTAATGTAGTCTGATTGAAGGTTGATCTCATGACCTTGATGATACATACTACACAACGGTATGACATGGTCTTTGATACTAATATTCCAACGATGGGGAAACAATGCAATATTTTCATCAATCTTGGTGTATAGACCTGGGAGAATGTCACCACGAAAATGGATATAGTCAACAACTAAACATGTTATAGACAATGTGACGTCATCTAAGTTGAGTGGAAGGTCAATTTCACCCTGAACTTTCACTGTATTTTCTAAAACACCACTTAAAAAAGGTATGGGTGACTTTCTTACTGTTGCAGGGTGCTTACTTGCAATATCACTAAGACCTGAGGGCTTGACAATATTAATTTTTGCACCTGAGTCAAGAAAATTTTTTAAAACTCTACTAAGTACAATGGCTGAGACAAGGGGCCATCACTTGAAACTGGACCAGTTACTACTTGTGACTTATGTTGCCTAGGATATCTGCGTCTCGTCTGGGTCAAATTCACTGTGGTTCCGTCAACATCTACAACTGGGCTAGAGTCAGTGTCCAGATCTATTTTGGATAGCTACTGAGTACAAAGGGAGGGCACTAGGACTGGCTAACCTGAATTGGTTAGCGGATGGCTTTGGAAGTTTCCCAAGAATGTTCACATGGAGTGAACATTCTGAGCTCCAGCATTCTGTGACTGAGTATTATAATTAGAAGTTGCATTATAGCTGTGCTGGGAGTTGTAATTATACGAGTTCTGATAATGTCTTGGACGCTGTGCGCCTCGCTAAGACTGACCGTGGGAGTTATAAGGTGGGGATATCCTTTGCTTAGCTCTATTATCTGCAGAGTGGTGACCAATTTGTTTATGGTACTTGCAATACAGGAGCCTATGGTTATTAGCCTAACGAGGGGGCCGAGAGAGTAGCCTAAGGGGTGATGATCTAGGAGCGGACCAACAGTCCCTTGCGAAGCGGTTAATCTTACCACAATGCCAACACGAGGGAGTGGATGGTTGTGGGCTATGGCGTCTTGACAACTTGTGAGGAGGCAAATTTGACTGCAGGCTACGACCATGGGTACAGTTCTGCAACCAAGAGTTTTGAGAGTTTGTGGGAGGATGCTGAGAGCTTGTTACTACATTCACAGTATCACAGTATGGCAACAGTTAAGAACTTTGGGGAGCCAGTTTGTCGGCTGCACTGTTAATTGCCTCAAACACTTTACCAATTTCATGTGTGACTCCAAAATTTTGTTGTTCGATGATGGGTTTAGTATGCTCCGGGGCAAAATGCATTAAAGTTCCAAATGCTATCATTTTGGCCATAGCCTCTGGAGACAGCATTTTGTCTTTATCCACCCATGAGGAATTAAGCATAGCAGTCACCAAGGCATACAGATACTGATCTAGACGGCTAGTAAACGCATTAACCGATTCACCAGGCTGCATGGTGGCATTGGCAATTTTCTTGACTAACCTATACGGGTCGAGGTCTCCTTTGTTAACAAAGTGTCGGCGAAATAAATCCTTAAATTCAGACGAAGACTGGAGGCTAACAATGGCTTTCTCATTAACTACAAAATGTGCATCACCCTTGGTTGTGTCAACAGCTGACCATGCAATTGCCAAGTATTCGGCATCAGTAGGCTCGGAAAAATGTGTGATGATTTTTGCTTCAACCTTTCTAAACCATGACTCTAATAAGCGGGATTCACAAGCAAAAAGTGGGATAACCATTTCCTTAGCTGATCTCAGGACATTAGGACAAGCAATTGTTCCAGTTGAGTCTGAAGAAGTTGCAACAGTGGTAGGCATTGTCACTACCGAGGAAGTGGCAGTTGAATGCAAATTTTAAATATGTGCACTAGGCATAAGAAATAGAGTACACACAAACAAATAAAACACTCAAAAAATATTAAACTAGGCTAAGGTAAGGAAATGGCAGAAATAAAATTATTAAATTGTACTAGGCAACAAATAATTAAAACAAGCAAAAATATGAATAAAATTTGCAATCTGGTAGGAATATGGCTGGAATTAGAGGAATGTTAATTAATTAAACCAGGCTAAGCACAGCAATTTAGAATAAAACTGGAAAATGCAATTGCAAAATTTAATTAAATGATTCAACACAACAAGTGGCAATGCAAGAAAAATGGGTTTAGCACAAACAAACTGGACATAGGTACATGCGTAAAATGCTGTGGTAAAATATTAAAATACAATGATGAAATTAAAATTTTCAAAGTTAGGTCTGGAGAAATAACAAAAATTTTCTGTGTTTTGTGGAAATCTCAAAAACAAATTTATATTGTGCAAAATAAACTGCTAAAACAATTATGTCCTACTTCTCTGAACTTTGAATTTACTAATAACACTAGTAACACAATTAATGAACAATAGAATTACTGTGAGAAGCAGGAAATGTTGAAATGACTCAGGAATATATGTAACCAACTCTAATATTTAACAAGTCACTGAATAGTTAATTCACAGGATATTATGGATATTATTATGTAAATCACTTTTAGAACTTGGCACAGAGGTCTCATCTATCAATTACTTATCTCGGGGGTGCAATTCATGAAAATCGCCAGTAGATAAATAGGAGAAACATCGTGAAGGAGTGAAGAGGCACATGCAGGGTATGTTTACATCTGGAGTGACATGCAGCGCTCCTAGCGGCAGTGGCACGAAGCTCGGGGGATACCACACTCGGAATGATGTTGAGAGTGTGACGATAATTATATCGATGATGGTGAAAGGAAGGTCAATTGCTATGCAGGTGTGTGCAGAAGTTCTCTTTAGAGCAGTGTAGCAGAGGTTGACGTGGTGGTGAGAGGAGGCGACGTGGCGACATGAGTGGGAGCTGGTGACACTAATCAGACGTTTGCAGTCCATCAATTGTTTCTCAATAAATTGCACACATCTGATGAACAGTTGAAACTTGTGAAGATGATTACAATAGCTGGAACAGTGCAGACATGTTGATGTGGGCTTGGGTGGTGGTGGTGGGTGGCGCAGGTTCCCAGGTGACGCGAAATTCAAAATGACTGGTGCGGGAATCTTCCTTTTCCCTCACAGATGAAATGGCGTTCTTACAGGAAAATATTGTGCCTTACTTTTGAGACGTTGACTTAGAGTAGTAATTGATGGTAGGACCCCGGACTGGTACACTATCATTGAATATTGATGCTTGGGTGGCAGGTGCCGGCTTGGCGGTGGTGGTAGGCATGATGATGTGGGCCCTTGAGATTTCATAGCTCAGGAAGTTACTTCTGAATCCCACAGCTTCTACCAGTATTCGTTACCTTCTTTGGATGTAATGTCGTTGCTGGATTGTAGATAATACACAGTAGATCACTTCAGTAGTTTATTGAGAAAGATAACAAGGTATATATGTGGCCTGCCAAAGTCCTACCTAACTCTGGTCTCGTGTAATACTGAGGCCGGCTTGGAGGGCGGCAAGTGCCGGCTGTGTGTGGAATGACGTCAGAGGCCTACTCGCCTGTGACTGGTTATGTCCCAACCGCATACAATTTGAGTATTAACACGTGTCCTACACACACCCGGGGCCATGTGCCACACAGACCTGGGGCCAGATGCGCTACACAGATCCGGGGCCACGTGCCCTACTCAGACCCGGGGCCACGTGCGCTACTCAGACCCAGGGCCACGTGCGCTACTCAGACCCGAGGCCACGTGCGCTACTCAGACCCGGGGCCACGTGCGCTACACAGACCCGGGGCCACGTGCGCTACTCAGACCCGGGGCCACGTGCGCTACACAGACCCGGGGCCACGTGCGCTACTCAGACCCGGGGCCACGTGCGCTACACAGACCCGGGGCCACGTGCGCTACTCAGACCCGGGGCCACGTGCGCTACTCAGACCCGGGGCCACGTGCGCTACTCAGACCCGGGGCCACGTGCGCTACTCAGACCCGGGGCCACGTGCGCTACACAGACCCGGGGCCACGTGCGCTACTCAGACCCGGGGCCACGTGCGCTACACAGACCCGGGGCCACGTGCGCTACTCAGACCCAGGGCCACGTGCGCTACTCAGACCCAGGGCCACGTGCGCTACTCAGACCCGGGGCCACGTGCGCTACTCAGACCCGGGGCCACGTGCGCTACTCAGACCCGGGGCCACGTGCGCTACACAGACCCGGGGCCACGTGCGCTACTCAGACCCAGGGCCACGTGCGCTACTCAGACCCAGGGCCACGTGCGCTACTCAGACCCGGGGCCACGTGCGCTACTCAGACCCGGGGCCACGTGCGCTACTCAGACCCGGGGCCACGTGCGCTACTCAGACCCGGGGCCACGTGCGCTACTCAGACCCGGGGCCACGTGCGCTACTCAGACCCAGGGCCACGTGCGCTACACACACCCAGGGCCACGTGCGCTACACACACCCAGGGCCACGTGCGCTCCACACACCCGGGACCACGTGTGCTACACATAACCTAGGCCACGTGCACTACACACACCTGGGGCTATGTGCGCTCCACACACCCGGGGCCACGTGCGCAACACACACCCAGGGCCACATGTGCGCAACACACCAAGGGCCACATGCACTGCACACACCTGGGGCTATGTGCGCTCCACACACCCGGGGCCCCGTGTGCAACACACACCCGGGGCCACGTAACTTTTCTTGACAAATTAGATTAGTCTCCAGTTAAGGTAGTGAGAAACTGTAGAACAACTTGCAAATCTGTTACTTAAAGGCTTGTGTACCTTGAGTTGTAATGAAAGATTTTATTGTAATATGCTTTCGTATTTCATTTGTTTTTAAAAACAAATGAAATCTGTTAGAGGAAAGAAGGAAGTTCAGTTTAAGTTGACAACGTTATATAAAGATTTTAATACCGGTAAATAACGAAATGTTTATTATTTTTTAGTTATTGGAAATGCTTAGAAAAACTGCATTACCATTCTTTAGTATTTGTTTCAAAGAAAAAGGATTAAAAAATTCGTAACCAGTACAATTAAATTTTCTACTATAATCAGTCGCAAGATACTAACTAAACATCAATCTACAAAAAATCGGTTAAGGTAACTTTATGCTTACGGTAAGTTTGCTCCTAACGCTCAATGTTCTTTCTGTAAACTTAAAGGAATTACTGCTATTTTTAGATTTGCTGGCCCAACGTTTTCAACTCTATTAGTTGTTTTCCAAGTATGGCAAGTGTAAAGTTGTTAATAAGTTTATTAAATGGACTCAAACTCCTAGCTTTAAGACTGAGTCACTACAATTCTAATAAATTTTGAGCAGCAATTATGCTGCTTAGCTTTTATTTCTAGCACTTGCTATGTTTTAAATACCATTCAACTAGTCATTTCATCAAATGGTAGAAGCTGTATGTATCGGGGGTTTAGTTTAGTTTTCTTAACAGCTCGAACACCTCTCTGCCACCTGCAGAAGGGGCACATGTTAGGCTCTATAACAACTAGTCTCATTACAGATGACTAGTATAATATTCCTAGCCGTATTGACGCCAGTTCATTACGATCAATAAATTCAATTCGCCAATAAATTGTTTTGATTCAATAAACAAAAAATGACAATAGTTACCCGGCCTGTAAATGATTACTCTTTACCTTCTAGATTATGTTTTTTCTCTCTCTCTACTGGTTAATGTATGATGTTGTAGATGCAGGACTTTATATAATTGAGATAACTTGTACCATAAGCTCCTTGGTGTCACAATAATCACACTACCGACAGTGGCGACAGACGCTCTATAAAGGAGATTAAATCTATAATCCCCCTTTTCACTTCCTGTAAACTGACGAATGTGCATACGTGATAAAAGGAAGTGAGAAATAATTTCTAGATTGTGCTTTTAATTGATATGTTCAAGAAATGTCCTTCCTTAAACTAGTGACCAATGGCACTAGTCGTGGCATACCGAATTTCAATATAGACGCAGGTCGGTAAGGACCAGCATCTGGGCTACAGAGTACTATTTTTCAGATTTTATAACTTTTTTGTTTCTTCTCCACTGCTGTAAAGACAAACTGGATGATTAGCGACTAGAATTACTCTTCTATTCGTTTAAAATATTGTGCCTATTGACTGTACGAAGAGTAGTTGTGAACTTTAACTGTTGACCTGTTGACGAAATTGAGCTGACCTGCCTAACGACCAGTTTCTCTCACGCAGAGATGGGTAGTTTCAGCCACAGTGAGCAGACGTGTCTTGTCACTTCTGCCAGCTGTGTTTCTGGTGTGCCCAACTAGCAGCTGGTTGTTGACGTGGTGGTTGAGTGCGGCCTTGTGCTGTGTGATGGGGGCCCCATTACCTCTGTGTTTCGGGCTCAGTCTGTTGGACTGGAGTTTTCCTGCAAGGTGGACTACCCTACAGTAGAGATGACGCTGTGTGATGTGTTGGGTCTGGATGGGGCTGCCGTTTGTGGATTGTAGCTATTAACTACCCATCGGGTGGTGGTGAAGTTTGCTACTGAAAAGGCTTACCGGGTGTTTCTGCATCAGTTTGAGGGGCGGACATTCCAATTGCCAGGGAACGCTGGTTCGGTTGATGTCTCTGACCGCAGTAGCATTTCGACGTACATCAGTGTTCATGGCGCTCCTATTGAATTTCCGGAGTGTTACTGCGGAGGTACTTTGGGCAGTTTAGGAAAGTTGTGCATGTGTGGATAAATGTCATTTCGACCAGTTATTTGCGGGGCGTTCAAAATGGCATCCTCACCCTTGAAATGTGGCTTCGGTCAGACATCCCATCATCTGACAAGATCATGGGGTTCTACATCCGTGTGAATTATGTCTGGTAGCCCTGGACGTGTTTTCTTTGTGGGATGTTGAGCCACCTGGCTGCTTGGTGCTCTGCGGGTGTCCTGGAGAGAGTGAATTTATTCCACGAGGAAGATTTTCTCTGCTATCTGTTGAAGAGGCTTCAGAGGATTGTGGCTGTGGACGTGTCTTTGAATGCTGTGGCTCTCCATGCATCGGGTGGGGCACCTGCTCCTGGGGGAGGTCAGGCGCCGAATGCTGTGCCGTCTTCGGATGTGTGTTCAGAGGCTGTTGTTTGTGCTGTCAATGCGGGTGTGGAGTGGCACGTCGGCCTCCCTCTGCTTCTCTCTTCCGTGACTGTTATGCCCTGTGCTCCTGGGGCTTCTGTCTCGGCGTACCTGCCGCTTCTGCCTGCATTGCTGGTGGAGTATGGGGAGTTGCGTCCTCTTGCTGTGCTTAGCCCGACCCTCCCCATGCCGTCACTGCCGCTGAGGTCCTTTGGCATGCCACGGATCGGCATCTCACGGGTCGTGGATTATGTGGTTGTGGAGAGTTCTGATGATCTAGGGTCGGATCCTAAGCGTTCGAGGCGTTCTTCATTAGGTTTGCCCTCAGAGTGTTCCAACTGGACGGACGTGGGTCAGTTTGCAAGTTGCGTGTCTTCTGACGGCGAGATGGGGGTACCTGGTGATGTTGTGGCGGATTCGGCGGTGGTGGTGATGGCGGAGGTCCATGCGGAGGATGTGGGTTCAGTTGTTGAGGGTTCTGTGTTGACTCCTGTGTGCTCTCCTGTGCCCCCTGCTGTGAACTCCCCAGAATAGAAGGTGGTGCCCCCTCCTGCGGTACTTGGAGAGGCCCTGACCTAGTGGTGGTTCTCAAGAAGGATGTGCACCGGGTGGGTACTGTGCCTGTGCCCCATGTCCCGCAGTCTGATGTGCAGCTGCAACGTGAGTTAATGATCCCGGCGGCTTCAGCCCCTGTACCGCAGCCTCTTGCGTATTTGTCAGTGCCGCTGGGTCCCGTGAACCCGCCGGCTGTGTGGGTGCAAAGTGTACAAAGTTTCATCTGTGATATTCCGGACTTTATGCAGCACCCTAAGCCACTGCCGAGTGGTCGCCTTACCCCGGGATGACCGGGCGGAGTGGGAGGCGTATTGTATAAGGTATCCTAGGGCTGATTTTTCAGACAAGATGTGTAGGCATTCTCATTTTATGTATATGTTGTGGGCCCTTCAGGCTTTTGTTTTATTGTAAATATATTGACTGTATAGTGTGGGTGATTTGGCATCCATTTCAGACTGCCTTGTGTATTGTCTTTCTCTATGTATTTGTTGCTATGTACTTATGGCTTTATGTGATACTCATGTGATTGTGTTGGTTTGGGGCTTCTTTTTCTGTTCCTTTGTACTTTGTTGTTGGTCTGTTTATTTGTCTTTTGTTTTTATTGTATTTATGTAGCATGCTTTTGCATGTAAATATCAAATTAATAAAAAAAAAAGTTTCTCTCACATTCGGACGCAAGCACATACACATTGTTGAAAGGTAGTGCTTCGTATAAAGAGCTTTCCACCCTTGGCCAGCACTCTACATAAACATATGAACTGGTAGGTGGCATTGTTCTATAGCTTTTACAGTTTTAAACTGAACGCATATAGTATATTGAAAACAAATCACTTGGACTGGCTTCCTACCTTGCCAAACAAGCTAGTATCCTTCAAATTAGGTTCCATTGCTTTCTATGTTGAGCTCTGGCCATAACCTGTCCTCCTACAAAGAGCGTCGCTTGGGTCTTCTGGTAGGTAAGGAGAGGACACTTAAAATTGACTGTTTTATTTTGGTTCACCAGACCACACACTAGAAGGTGAAGGGACGACGACGTTTCGGTCCTTCCTGGAACATTCTCAAGCCGATTGTGTGGTCTTGACCATTTTATTGATGTTGGCAAACCTTAGGAAGACGAACTGGTGGCAAGGTTAATCTTAGTCTCTCCCTGTTGATCTTTCCTCAGCCACTCCTTTGACCTTGCCAGTATTGTCACTAGAAGAATAGGTGATGGTTACAGCCGTACCTACTGTCCTGCTTCCCTTTACGAGATCCTCAGTAGTCTACTCAGTAGAGCGTGCATGGTCTCATCAACTGCACCCCATTGGTGACCTCCTTGATGGAAGAGAGAGGGGGAACGCTTGGGCACCTCCAGGGGCGCGCTCCCCCCACCCCCCCAGGGTCGATGCCCAAACGAATGTGCAGGATTGGTACCGAAATGAATGTGTTCCTTAATCCTTAATCTGTCCCCTTGTTCCTTAATCTGATGGTAAAGCCTACAGTGACTATGTTCCCATGGAGAAAAGATGGGGGAAATACGCCTGTTTGGTGGATTGGGTGTAACAAGAAGTTAAATGTGGCACATTTCAGTCAATCTACATACTTTAGCTTTTAGTTGAAATTGGGTCAAGTAGGCATTGCCGGGTTAATGAGACTCCCAATTGCCCCCCCCCCCCCCACTTTGGAGTTATAACATTAAATGGCGACTCGTGTATACAGTCGGTGACCCCTTGAGTTTGTGCCAGTTGGGCTCCATAGTTGGGGTTGTGCACGGTGTCGGAAATCCGACACACATATTAACATGAGTATCACCTTAAAGAAAAGACAGTGGGTGACTGTGACGTCACGTATTTACAATACTCATAATCTGTTTATACCACAGTCTAGTGTTTAAATTTAATAAAAAAGTGTTCACTAAGACTGAATATAATTTTCAATACTGGGAATATAGTTTAATACTCTATTCCTTAAACATAAATAGAACCATCAAACATTTGCGTTCGTCTCCCCCGGGGAGCGTCACGTACACACTGAGACAATAACATCAGGACACGCTGTAGAGTGGCTCTCCATATGAGCTGATTTAACTAGTTAGACTCCCAGACTACGTGTCAACACGCGAGCAACCAGCAAAACAGCCTCTCAACAACCACAGCAACACCAGTATCTGTCTTACCAAGTATTTTTGTTTAACAGTGGCCATAGTTATTCATAAATAGGTAGGCGGTTATAATGAATGTAAATCCCCCATTAACAAGTACTTTTACTCAGCTCAACACCCTCATATTCCATGTCTTACCTGTACTTATATGTTTAGAGAAACAGTATTTATTCTTTAAACTCGGCAGGTAATTGTGATTTGGAGTAACAAGAAGCTGAGCAGACAGTTGGCCCGTAATACAAATTTATTACCTAGCTGTACACCAGGCTTTGTAAGCCTCCAGACAGCCGCCATTACGAGGCACTCAGAGGCGCAGGGCCACATTCATCTTTGATGCTACAATCACACAGCCTTAACAGACCCCCATTAACAGGAACAGCTAAGCCCTCTTTTTTGTACAATAATGTAGACATAGTACTTATAATCATAATTCATTATTGCTATAATAATAGTAGATTAGACCACCATATGTGGTATGATTTATAATTTATATTTTGAAGATTAGGTAAACAATTTATGGTTTAAGAAGGAGCCATCTGAAAGTGGGTTAAGCTGCAAATTGTCCCCCCAATTATGTGAGATTAATTCAGGCAGCTGAATCAGTACATACAGTTCACTCACTTACTTACTTACTTACTTAATTATTCACTTGCTTAATTA
The DNA here is from genome assembly GCF_040958095.1 of Procambarus clarkii. Lineage (NCBI taxonomy): Eukaryota > Metazoa > Arthropoda > Malacostraca > Decapoda > Cambaridae > Procambarus > Procambarus clarkii. Next base: position 28,937,513 of record NC_091164.1, on the reverse strand, counting down.
ACTAACTTATTACTAACTAAGAAAATTAATCAGAAAAAAATGATCATATTAAAGTCAGTTAAGAAATATTTAGTATTTACAGAATTTAAAAAAAAAATTAAGCTGCTAGGATTTTTCCACAAATTTATGGTCCAGAACGAACCGGATTCAAGATCCTGAATAGGATCTAAATATATAACATTAGCACAATATTTACATACATTAATTATAGCAGGAAGACATTGCTATACATTTTACATTTTTCTAGCCTAACTTTTTCAATCTCGGCAGATAGCAAACAGAACTTACAACAAGCACTATTATTGTTCCTAGGCCTGTACCAAAAGAACAATTGTGCTTTTTCATTACAAGAGGTTGATAAGAGGCTAATTTACTCATAAATGTATATGCTTTTTATAATTTTAAGTGGTTATATAAACATTAGTTTTTAATATTGCACCAATACTGTAACAATTACTGCATGCCACATTATTTACAACTAATTCTTGCACAAGGGTAGGACATTTTAGGCTGGTGTTGTACAGCAACATAGTCTAATTTATTGTGCTAACCTGGTGTAAGGGTAAAAATTTTACACTAGTCTAGAGTTGAACATATATTACAACCTAGTAAGCACATATTTTTATGCAGTACTCATGACAACCCGAATTGTGTTGTCTACATAATATTACCTTAACTATAGTATTAATTTAACTATAATCATTTCACCTTTGAGTGTTAATCTGTGTTTCTGTACCAACCAAGAGTGATAATGAAGGGCTAACTTGAGGAAATTCTAGCATTGATGCAGGCTTACCTCTCAAATTATAGTGTGTATGATTATATAGTGTATTTTCTTAAATGATTAGCAGCTCTAGTTTGGAAACTAGTGGCTCTACTAACTCAAGTACCAGAAACAGTTCAAATCACAGTCCAACAAGGCTAGTAAATACAGCCTTGATGTCTACTGCCAAAAATGTAAAAGCGACCCTCACTGGTATGAAGGGCCACTTAACCCGACAGATCAAAAAATGTGAGGATTTAAGTAATCAAACTCCAGTTAATTATGTAGAACTGGAAGGCTACTATACGGTTGCACAGACCAAATATCAACATGTGCTCAAACAAATAGCGAAATATCAGGATATCCTCGCAACCACCAATATCAATGAAGAGGCAATGGACATTGTAATACAAGAAAATGCAGATTACGAAGATGCAATGCATACAAAGTTAAAACACTTTGACAAATTAATAACCATTCATAAGGCCAATACAAATATTGCAGCCACAGATTCCCAAAACCAGTCACAACCAGAAGTCAAATTACCATCACTCAGTATCACAACTTTCTCTGGTACAGAGGACGAGAGTTGGGACAACTTCTGGAACAAATTTGTCGATTCTGTGGATTCTAATGCCAATGTAGCAAAGACAACAAAATTTACATATTTGCAAGGTGTCATAAAGAATGAATCATTACAGGTGGTCTGTAATCTGACATACACTGATGACGGTTATGACAATGCCGTACAGCTGCTTAAGGATAATTATGCTAAGCCAGAAAGGACTATCAGACTTCTAACCCAGAAGCTGTTGGATATTAACCCTCCAAATAGTACAGCTGACTTACTCCAAGCCTTTAGATTGGAGCTTAAGTCCTTGCTCAAGACACTTAAGAATAAAGTCAACTTGGACGATTCCGATTGGATAATCCAAGTCCATATGAAACGCAAATTACCCAGTGACATACTGGATAAGTTGTTTGTCTTATATAACAAATATTTTCTGACAGTAAAGGAGATTTCAGAAGGTTTGCATTTCATCATAGAAAGACAAAGAGATAACCCAGATGGAAAAGCGACATCTAAACCTTCATATACCACTAATAGTAAACAACAGAGTACAAACAGTATTCCAAACAAATCTAAAACAACTTCCCCCTCCCCTAAGTGAAAACAAGGCAGTGTAGGCACATATGCAGTTGGTCCCTCCGAACCTACAGTTAATGCGTCGCTCAAGTTGGTGACTCCCCAAGATGCTGTTAACGTCTGGAAACCATGTGTGTTCTGTGAACAACCACATTCCATATTCTATTACAAAGCTTACCCCGATCGTGCTATACGCATAAAACGATTCAAGGAGTTAAGTAAATGTACCAAGTGTATAAGGGCACATAATCCAGACACCTGTACAACTCAAATACGCACCTGCAATAGGTGCCATAAAGGTCAACACCATACAGCACTTTGTGGGGACTCAAGTACAAAGTCTGCCAAACCACAGGAGGAGGAAGGAACTACCACTTCAGTACAGCTTTGTACTGTGTTACCTGACATAAGTGTCTTCTCAACAAGGTCTGATCATAAATCAGCTCTACCCACTGCTCAATTGATCATTAAAAATGGGGAGTCCAAAGCTACCGTACATGGATTATTTGACCAAGAATCCCAAATGACTTTTATCTCAAAGGAGTTGGTAGATGCCCTGAAACTCACACCTGTAAGAGAGACACGAATAGACATAGCAGGATTCTTGACTAACACAGGAGCCCGAGTCTTCAAGGTAGTTCAACCTAAAGTACGTTTAGGAGGTTATGTCTGAACGATACAAGCTCTGGTAGTAGATAGATTCCCAACAGACCTGTATGTATATGGTCTAGGGACAACAGCCAAATTCCTGAGAGAAAAGATAATCCATTTGGCTGATAAAATCACATCAGACAACCTTTCCAATATTGGAATCCTTATGGGATCAGATGTCTACCAGAAGTTTATCAAAGGAAAGGAAGAAAAACAAGGAATGAACTTGTTACCATCTGCAGGTGGCTATTTGCTAACAGGCCCAGTATTACAACTGAAACAACCCGCACCTGTAGACCACCAACATGCCAACCCAGTAATGGTTGCATGACTAGGAGAACAGTCACACTGCAACTCAGAGACATGTCCGAGGATGAGCTTGATCCACCTGTACATAAGCTATGGGACCTGGCAACTCTCGGCATTGTCCCTGAACAACCTAGCCTAGATGACGGCTGGACTTACTAACAATACCTGGACTCAGTTATCTACAGAGATAATCAATACTGGGTCAGGTTACCATGGAAGCTGAATCACCCTCAGCTACCCATCAACAATTTTATGGCACAAAACCAATTAAGATCACAGGTGTTGGGCTTACAAAGACAGCCTGAGAACTTAAAGTTGTACCATGAAATAATAGAGAAGCAACTCGATGACAAATTTATCGAAGTTGTCACAAATGATAACCCAAAGGAAGGACACTACCTGCCATACCATCCTGTACTGAAAAATTCTGCTACTACCCCACTACGGATAGTATTTAATTGTAGCCCTAAGACAAGACAGAGTAGTGTTTCATTGAATGACTGCCTTCAAACTGGCCCTAGCCTGACACAAAGGCTATATGACGTGCTGTTAAAGTTCCGTATTGGGACTTACACATATACGGCCGACATCAGCATGGCTTTGCTTAGGGTAGGTCTCCAAGAAGAAGACCGAAACTACACAAAGTTCCTATGGATCAAGGATCCTATCGATCCAAACAGTGAATTAATCACTTACAGGTTTGTGTCTGTTTTGTTTGGGGCCACTTCTTCACCGTTTCTGCTTCAAGCTACCTTAGATACGCACTTGAAGTCCAATAGCCCAAACAAAACAGAAATTAGTAAAAACTTGTATGTGGATAATTTTCAAAGAACAACCAGCAGTGAGAGTAAACTGTTGAACATATACCATGAGGCCTATCGAGAATTATTGGGAGCCAATATGCCTCTCCAGTCGTGTGTCTCCAATAATGCCATATTAAATAAACTGATCGCAACTGAATTTCCCGACTACCAGGTCCCCAAGAGGACAAAACTACTAGGCATCGAATGGAATACGACAACGGATCAGTTGACAATCAAGTCGGTGGAGCCAGATACCACTAACTTAACAATGATAAAATTAGTCTCACAAGTCAGCAAACCCTTCGACCCATTACGACTATTAAGTACAATCTTAATTAATGGAAAATTGATAATGCAGGAATATTGGCAACAAAAGATAGGTTGGGATGATCTTCTAACACCTGCCCTACAAGAAAAATGGCAAGGGCTAGTGAAAGATTTAAGTATTCTAGAGTCTGTCAAGTTCCCTCGGAACACAGTAGTAAATGCAAAAGAACCTATTAAGCTACATGTATTTTGTGATGCCTCAGGAAAGGCTTATGGAACAGTAACTTACCTGATCTCAAATGGGCAAGCCAATTTGCTCACATCAAAGGCTAGAGTGGCACCTTTAAAGAAAAGATCACTGCCACAATTGGAATTAACAGCCTTACTGCTAGGTGTAAGATTGGCTCATTATCTGATCAAGGCCTTAAGCAGCATCCACTTTGAAGAAACAGTGGTATGGTCAGATAATGAGGCAGTGCTACTGTGAGTTAAAAATAATTATAGTAAGAATCCTTGAGTGAGTAACCGAGTTAAGGAAATACGAGAGTTGCCAGCAGGGTATAAACTAAGGTATGAACCCACCAAAGAGAATCCAGCTGACTATCTCTCCCGAGGCCTGACCTTACGGCAATTAACAAAGGACGAGACGTGGTTCAATGGACCTCAGTGGCTAATCAGCGACCAGTGGCCTAAACAAAAGCCACAAGTCATTGTGACCAATGTCACTGTTTCTACTGAGAACCCAGAACTACCTCGAACTTTGGTAATTGATCCTACTCGGTTCTCTGAACTGAACACACTACTAGGTGTCACCTAAGTAGTGTTTGATTTTCTAAAGAAAATAGGAATCGAGCCTAAATTCCCTAGTGCCCTAAGGTACTGGGTCAAAAGAGCTCAGACAGACACATTCGGGACAGAATTTGACAATGTTCATAAGAAGCTACAACATGATCTGAGTCTCTGGTTAGACACCGACAATTATAACATAATCAGATGTGGAAGCCACTTACAGCATGCTGACATAGATCTGGAAGCAAAAAATCCAATATTGCTTCCTCGTCACCACATAGTAAGCAAACTAATTGTGTTACACATACACAAATACAGCACTGCATGGTGGGGTGTTAGATACTCTTACAGACTTAAGACAACAGTACTGGCTACCCCAAGGTAGGCAGACAGTAAAATCAATAATTAAATCCTGTGTTATTTGCCGGAGATACGATGCCAGAGTGTGTCCATATCCTGGCCCTCCTCCACTTCCGAAGGAACAAGTTGTACTTATTCGTCCCTTTAAGACTACAGGAGTAGATTTCACAGGAGCACTAACACTAACAGGCACCAAGGACCAAAAACCAATAAAGGCCTATATCTGTCTTTTTACTTGTGCCACAACTAGGGCAGTCCATCTAGAAGTGACTCCCGATATGAGTGCCGAAGCATTCTTACAGGCTTTCCACAGGTTTGCTTCATGTAGATCCTGTCCTAAGTTAATGATCTCAGACAATGGGTCCAACTTAGTGGCAAGAGAAGCATGTCTGAGGAAAATCTGGACACACTCAAAGGTACGCACGGTCCTTAATCAAGGGCAGTGCCACTGGAAATTCATACCTCCCAGAGCACCATGGCATGGAGGCTTCTATGAACGCATGATTGGTACAGTGAAACGTTCTCTACGGAAAACCTTACACCGCCAAAAGATTGACCTACAGGAGCTCCAAACCGTAGCTATAGAGATAGAAGCACGAGTTAAAGACCGACCACTTACCTACCTCTCTGATGATGCTTTGCAGCGTGAACCATTAAGTCCAGCTCATCTGATGTATGGGAGACAAACACCGCATCCATGTGTCCCTTACGGACGAGGAACCAGAGGATCCTTCATATGTCCGAGAGAGTGATTTGGTTCAAAGTTTCAAACATCTATCAGGGGTGATAAGTCGGTAGAATGACGTATGGACTCGAGAATACCTTTCTGCTCTGAGTGAGTATCATTACGGGGCAAACAATCCCTACAACAGAATTAACTTGAACCCTGGTGACATAGTTCTGGTGGACAGCAATGGGCCACACTCAGAGTGGCCTATAGTCCAAATAGTCTCTGTTCATCCAGACAGCCAGGGCATCTTGAGAATAGTGAAAGTAAAATGCCGAGGCAACACTACTCTCAAATCATTACAGAAATTGGTTCCTTTAGAACTGGCAGGAAAAGAAGACGTTTAATGATTTCCAGCACCCAAATCGCCAGTATGGGACGTACATCCCCAAAGGACTGCAGCACAACAATGTAAATTCAAATTAAAGCAGCACTATAATTCTGAAGGAGAAGAATAAAGTGATTGCAGTCTTTACTGGGACTTCGACCTGGGTGCTTCCCCCCCCCCCCCGAATTATGTCGGAAATCCGACACATATAGTAACATGAGTATCCCCTTAAAGAAAAGAGAGTGGGTGATTCCGTGACGTCATCGACGTCACATATTTAAGTAACTCATAATCTGTTTATACCACAGTCTAGTGTTTAAATTTAATAAAAAAGTGTTCACTAAGACTGAATATAATTTTCAACACTGGGAATATAGCTTAATACTCTATTCCTTAAACATAAATAGAACCATCAAACATTTCCGTTCGTCTCCCCCGGGGAGCGTCACGTACACACTGAGACAATAACATCAGGACATGCTGTAGAGTGGCTCTCCATATGAGCTGTTTTAACTCGTTAGACACACAAACTATGGGTCAACAAGCGAGCAACTTGCAAAACAGCCTCTCAACAACCACAGCAACACCAGTATCCGTCTTACCAAGTATTTTTGTTTAACAGTGGCCATAGTTATTCATAAATAGGTAGGCGGTTATAATGAATGAAAATCCCCCATTAACAAGTACTTTTACTCAGCTCAACACCCTCATATTCCATGTCTTACCTGTACTTATATGTTGAGAGAAACAGTATTAATTCTTTAAACTCGGCAGGTAATTGTGATTTGCAGTGACAAGAAGCTGAGCAGACAGTTGGCCCGTTTTACAAATTTATTACCTAGCTGTACACCAAGCTTTGTAAGCCTCCAGACAGCCGCCATTACGAGGCACTCAGAGGCGCAGGGCCACATTCATCTTTGATGCTACAATCACACAGCCTTAACAGACCCCCATTAACAGGAACAGCTAAGCCCTCTTTTTTGTACAATAATGTAGACATAGTACTTATAATCATAATTCATTATTGCTATAATAATAGTAGATTAGACCACCATATGTGGTATGATTTATAATTTATATTTTGAAGATTAAGTAAATAATTTGTGGTTTAAGAAGGAACCATCTCAAAGTGGTTTAAGCTGCAAATTGCCCCCCCCCCCAATTATGTGAAATAAATTCAGGCAGCTGAATCAGTACATACAGTCTACTCAATTAATTCACTTGCTTAATTAACTAACTTATTTCTAACTAAGAAAATTAATCAGATAAAAAATTATCATATTAAAGTTAATTAAGAAATATTTAGTATTTACTGAAATTAAAAAATAATTAAGCTGCTAGGATTTTTCCACACAGGGATGTGAAGTCCAATGTTTGTTTACTTTTGTCCTCCCAATACATCCTACACAATACACCCTACACCATCTGTTCCTCACGGGTCTAGGGACAGTAACCATCCCACACAATGACCACAGTTGTGCCTCAGGGTCTTGGGACAGTAACCATCCCACACAATGACCATAGCTGTGCCTCACGGGTCTAGGGACAGTAACCATCCCACACAATGACCATAGCTGTGCCTCACGGGTCTAGGGACAGTAACCATCCCACACAATGACCACAGTTGTGCCTCAGGGTCTTGGGACAGTAACCATCCCACACAATGACCATAGCTGTACCTCAGGGTCTTGGGACAGTAACCATCCCACACAATGACCACTCCCACGATTCTTAGCTTTGTTATTCTTCGCTTCACCCTAATGCATAAAATAATTACTTTAAATTGGATGTTCAACTTTAATTGTAAATATGCGACAAACGCTGTTCAGACTTTAAATGTTTAATTCACGTACAATAAATTCTAACGAAAGGAATTTTTCACCCGTGTTTACATGAGTAACTCGCTCTACAACTGAAAAAAAGATTAAGTTAGAAATGTTAGTTTCACCATAGGCAAGCGCTCCTCACGAACAATATGGTTATATGTATGTTATATATGTTAATGATAAGTATGTAAATATATTAAGTGTTAACGTACAAATGTTCTGCCTGGGAAGTGAGAGACCTTTACAAGTTACTGCCGGTGAAGTGAGAGACCTTTACAAGTTACTGCTGGTGAAGTGAGAGACCTTTACAAGTTACTGCTGGTGAAGTGAGAGACCTTTACAAGTTACTGCTGGTGAAGTGAGAGACCTTTACAAGTTACTGCTGGTGAAGTGAGAGACCTTTACAAGTTACTGCTGGTGAAGTGAGAGACCTTTACAAGTTACTGCTGGTGAAGTGAGAGACCTTTACAAGTTACTGCTGGTGAAGTGAGAGACCTTTACAAGTTACTGCTGGTGAAGTGAGAGACCTTTACAAGTTACTGCTGGTGAAGTGAGAGACCTTTACAAGTTACTGCTGGTGAAGTGAGAGACCTTTACAAGTTACTGCTGGTGAAGTGAGAGACCTTTACAAGTTACTGCTGGTGAAGTGAGAGACCTTTACAAGTTACTGCTGGTGAAGTGAGAGACCTTTACAAGTTACTGCTGGTGAAGTGAGAGACCTTTACAAGTTACTGCTGGTGAAGTGAGAGACCTTTACAAGTTACTGCTGGTGAAGTGAGAGACCTTTACAAGTTACTGCTGGTGAAGTGAGAGACCTTTACAAGTTACTGCTGGTGAAGTGAGAGACCTTTACAAGTTACTGCTGGTGAAGTGAGAGACCTTTACAAGTTACTGCTGGTGAAGTGAGAGACCTTTACAAGTTACTGCCGGTGAAGTGAGAGACCTTTACAAGTTACTGCTGGTGAAGTGAGAGACCTTTACAAGTTACTGCTGGTGAAGTGAAGAACTTTTACAAGTTACTGCCGGTGAAGTGAGAGACCTTTACAAGTTACTGCTGGTGAAGTGAGAGACCTTTACAAGTTACTGCCGGTGAAGTGAAGAACTTTTACAAGTTACTGCCGGTGAAGTGAGAGACCTTTACAAGTTACTGCCGGTGAAGTGAGAGACCTTTACAAGTTACTGCCGGTGAAGTGAAGAACTTTTACAAGTTACTGCCGGTGAAGTGAGAGACCTTTACAAGTTACTGCTGGTGAAGTGAGAGACCTTTACAAGTTACTGCTGGTGAAGTGAAGAACTTTTACAAGTTACTGCCGGTGAAGTGAGAGACCTTTACAAGTTACTGCTGGTGAAGTGAGAGACCTTTACAAGTTACTGCCGGTGAAGTGAGAGACCTTTACAAGTTACTGCTGGTGAAGTGAGAGACCTTTACAAGTTACTGCTGGTGAAGTGAGAGACCTTTACAAGTTAATGCCTGTGAAGTGAGAGACCTTTACAAGTTACTGCCGGTGAAGTGAAGAACTTTTCAAGGTACTTCCGGTGAAGTGAGAGACCTTTACAAGATGATCAAGGGCTGAGAAGACCTTGACCAACCAGCTCAAGGCCTCCTCAGTAAATATCGGTATACATGGAGACTATACTCAGATATATCTGTGTGGTCGATATACAAGGGGACCATACCGAGGTACATAGGTGTGTGGAGACTGTATACTGAGGTATGTTTGTGTGGAGACATATAAAGACTACATGGAGGTATATTGTGAGTGGAGGCAGTATCCAAGAAGACTATTGTGAGGTATGTCCAGATTTTTAGACTTTATACATTTAAAGCATAATCTGGTGTTTCCATATGAGGGGACGGTTTACTTGGAGACTATACTGAAGTATATCCATGTGTGGAGATGGTATACATGTATACTGTACTGAGCTATTCCTGTGTTTATACAGACATTGTATTTGGAGACTATATTACTGTATATACGTGGGTGGAGACAATATACATGGAGACTATACACAGGTATAACCTATGTTGTTGAATACGACCGAAAAGATAAAATTAATAATTCTAACACGAAATTTCTCAATATTTCTTATGTTTTTCTTCACTGTCGGTGGTAATAGAAATAACAATTCTCCGAAATTCACTTTTTAATTGTCTGACGCCTGAACGCGTTCCGTAATTCGTATTACATTTTCAAAGACTTAATTTACACACAAGTTCTTCGTACTTATACTCTATTGGATGAGGTGATATGGTACAAAAGTTTTGGGTGAGGTAACAAACACAATACAGAACACGAAGCAATGGGTATAAAATGGATAAGTGAACATATGAATGGAAGTAACTGCAGAATGCCTATTGACCCATACTTCCTCTTGCTGCTTCCATATTGGTTCGGGGTCTTGAAGTGGGTAGAATATAGTTGTGAATTAATTGGCTGTTGATTGCTGGTGTTGACTTTTTAATGTGAAGTGTCTCGCTGATGTCAAGCCTCCTGCTATCGCTGTACCTATCGAGAATTTCTGTGTGGTTTGTTAAGATTTCTCTGGTGATGGTCTGGTTGTGAGAAGAGATTATATGTTCCTTGATGGCTCCCTGTTGCTTATGCATTGTTAGTCACCTGGAAAGAGACGTTGTTGTCTTGCCTATATACTGAGTTCTTTGGGGCTTACAGTCCCCAAGTGGGCATTTAAAGACATAGACGACGTTGGTCTCCTTCAGAGCGTTCTGCTTGGTGTCTGGCGAGTTTTTCATGAGTTGATTGGCCGTTTTTTGGGTTTTATAATAAATTATCAATTGCATTTTCTGATTTTTGTCTGTAGGGAAGACGCTCCAAGCCTGCAATAAATAGGCACCCTTCGAGAGCCCACATGGGCACATGTATAAGCAAGTAGATGGGATTGCCATGCGTTCTCCCCTAGGTGTCCTGTTTGCGAACTTCTACATGGGTACCATAGGGCAGAGGGTCTTAGTTGACATGGACTTGAGACCCGCCTTATACTGCAGGTATGTTGACGACATTTTTACACACGTACCTGATGCCAGATGTCTGCAGCAGCTGAAGGAGGCATTTGAGCAGAATTCTGTGTTGAGTTTCACGTACGAGATGGAGAATAATGGGAAGTGGCCCTTTCTGGATGTAATAGTCACGGAAAGGAGCGGAGGCTTTCATACTGCAGTCTACACCAAAGAAACAAACATAGGAATGTGACTCAATGCCAATAGTGACTGCCCAGACAGGTACAAGAGGAGTGTTGTCAACGCTTACATCGACCTTGCTCTCATCCACAGCTCAGGATGGAAAGAAATCGATGAAGAACTCTGTAGGGTAAGGCAAGTCCTAGTCAACAACGGCTTCTCTAACGGTTTCGTTGAAGACATCATAAAAAGATAGGTAAAACGCCATGCAACTTCTGAAGAGTCCACCAACAAAACACTTGTGCCTCCAATTAGACTATTTTACAAGAACTTCTTTTCGACGGCTCATAAAACGGAGGAAAGGGTCCTGAAAGATATTGTTAATAGGAACGTCATCCCTACAGACAAAAATCAGAAAATACAATTGATAATTTATTATAAAACCCAAAAAACGGCCAATCAACTCATGAAAAACTCCACAGACACCAAGCAGAACGCTGTGAAGGAGACCAACGTCGTCTATGCCTTCAAATGCCCACTTGGAGACTGTAAGCCCCAAAGAACTCAGTATATAGGCAAGACAACAACGTCTCTTTCCAGTCGACGAACAATGCATAAGCAACAGGGAGCCATCAAGGAACATATAATCTCTTCTCACACCCAGACCATCACCAGAGAAATCTTAACAAACAACACAGAAATCATCGATAGGTAGAGCGATAGCAGGCGGCTTGACATCTGCGAGGCACTACACATCAAAAAGTCAACACCAGCAATCAACAGCCAATAAATGCACAACTATATTCTACCCACTTCAAGACCCCGAACCAATATGGAAGCAGCAAGAGGAAGTATGGGTCAATAGGCCTTCTGCAGTTACTTCCATTCATATGTTCACTTATCCATTTTATACCCATTGCTTCGTGTTCTGTATTGTGTTTGTTACCTCACCCAAAACTTTTGTACCATATCACCTCATCCAATAGAGTATAAGTACGAAGAATTTGTGTGTAAATTAAGTCTTTGAAAATGTAATACAAATTACGAAACGCGTTCAGGCGTCAGACAATTAAAAAATGAATTTCGAAGAATTGTTATTTTTATTACCACCGACAGTGAAGAAAAACATAAGAAATATTGAGAAAATTCGTGTTAGAATTATTTATGTTACCTTTCGGTCATATTCAACAACATATGTTTACAAGAAAGACTGCTGCCAAAATATACTAACAGGTATAACCCTATATGGAGAAAGTATGCATGAGATTATTCTTGGATATATCTTGAAGACCTTACCGAGGTATACCCGTGTGTGGAGATGGTGTACATGGAGACTGTTTAAGTATATATGTGAGAGGAGACAGTATACATGAAAATTATTCCACGTATATCCCTGGCGAGATGGTGTACATTAGACTCTGCTGATGTATATCCGAGTGAGCAGACAGTATGCGCTCAGAATATACTGAGGTATAACCGTGTGTGGTGATGTTATACGTGGAGGTTATTGTTGTTTATTCTTGTATAGAGACAGTATACAATAAGAATACAGTGAGGTATATCTATATGTGGAGACGGGGATATGTATGGACACCATTCCGAAATATATCCATGCATATAGACGGTATACCGGTGATTGGATGCAGGTATATCCGTGTGTGACGAGATATACGTGGCACAATAAGCCATGTTAACTCCTGTTCACGTAGTCATAGTTGTAGTAAACACCTGCATTAAAGTGAACAATACAACCAGTAGGTCAGAGGTGCGGTCAATGTCACAATTCTCGCAAGAACACACATCTTACACCTATGTTTCTGACAAATTAGTGTACAAATATTGAGAGCTAAACCTACTTAAACTAAAATACCATATGTGGAATAGTTATATGGGTAACACATTTGTCCTCAAGGCACTAGACTCACACTGCCACTTCAACATGCACCTGGTTGAAAGACCCGACCACAAAAAAGTGCACAGCACCGTGCTAGAAGGCGTCTGAGTAATGAAATGTAACCCCCGAAATCTTCCATTACGGAAGGATGAAAAACAATAGGTGGTGGTGACAGGAAACGCGTGACCAGAAGCGCTCATTCTAAAAGTTGGCGCCAGAGACGACGAGGAACACAAAAATCAGCGACATGTCTCAGAAAATGGTTTAGTGAGCCGGAAGAAAACTCGACTACACGGAGTAAAGTGAAGGTAATTGAATTCACTGACAGCAAATAACAAGTAATTTCTCTTTGAAGAAGAAACAAGAACGTGAAAGTATGTGAAGAACATTCTTAGTGAAATTTAGGTTCTTAACATCAAGAACGCTAGAAGTTAACTGTTGAAGTGTCATGGCTGGAACATATTCTGTACTCTCAACCATCAATCAACAAGTGTACAGGTTCCTGAGCCTATTGGGCTCTTTCATATCTACCCTTCAAACTGTGTAGGGATTCTGCCTCCACCACATCACTTCCTAATGAATTCCGTTTATTGACTACTCTGAAACTAAAAAAATCTTTCTAGGGTCTTTATAGCTCATTTGGGCACTCAATTTCCACCTGTGTCTCCCTGTGCGTGTGCCCCTTGTGTCAAATAAACTGTCTTTGTCAACCCTATAAATTCCTTTGAGAATCATTGTATGTGGTGATCATATCTCCCCTATCTCTCCAGTCTTCCAGCGATGTGAGGTTAAATTCCCGTAGTCTCTCCTCATTGCTCATACCCCTCAGTTCGGGCACTAGTCTAGTGGCAAACCTCTGAGCCTTATCCAGTTTAGTTGTATGCTTGATGAGATATTGACTCCATGCTGAAGCTACATACTCCAGGATTGGTCTGACATACGAGGTTCTGAGTGATTCCTTACACAAGTTTCAAAAGGCCGTTTTTATGTTGGCTAGCCTGGCGTATGCCGCTGAGGTTATCCTCTTGATGTGGGCTTCGAGGTACAGGTCTGGCGTTATATAAACCCCCAGGTCTTTCTCTCTCTCTCTGATTCTTAAAGGATTTCTTATCCCAAATGAAAATTTTGGCATCATCAGCGAACATTGAGAGGAATGAGTCTATACCCTTTGGAAGATCATTTACGCATATCAGAAACAGGATAGGTACGAGTATAGAACCCTGTGGGACTCCGCTTGAAACTTCACGCCAATCTGAGGTCTCACCCCTCACAATAACTCTCTGATTCCTTTTGCTTAGGTACTCCCTTATCTACTGGAGCACCCTACCAGTTACTCTTGCCTGTTTCTCCAAAATATGCACCAGCATCTTATGGGGGACTGTTTCAAAGGCTTTCTGGCAGTCCAAGAAGATGCAGTCTGCTCAACCTTCTCTTTCTTGCTTAATCTTTGTCACCTGATCGTACAATTCAATTAAACCTGTGAGGCAAGATTTCCCATCCCAGAACCCATGTTGGTAGTGTGTCATGAAGTCCCTTCCATCCAGATGTGCTACTAGGCTCTTTCTCACGATCTTTTCCATTACCTTGCATGGAATGAATGTTAAAGACACTGGCCTGTAGTTCAGTGCTTCTTGTCTGTCTCCCTTTTTGTATATTTTCACTACTTTAGCTGTCTTCCATATTTCTTGTAAGTCTCCTGTCTCCAGTGACCTCCTATACACCATGGAGAGTGGCAAGCAGAGTACTTCTGCACATTCTTTCAGGACCCATTCCGGTTTCTTTATCTCATCTTTGGTACTTTCAAAGTTTTCCATGGCCTCCTGGTTTACTGCCACCTCTCCCAGCTCAAGGACTTCATCTCGTTCTAATATGAAGACCTCCTGGAATCTATTGTTAAGTTCTTCACAAACGTCTTTGTCATTTTCTGTGTACCTGTCCTCGCCCATTTAAAGTCTCATCAGTTGCTCTTTCATTGTTGTTTTCCTCCGGATGTGGCTGTGGAGCAGTTTTTGTTCGGTTTTGGCTTTATTTGCTATATAATTTTCATACTGTCTCTCTGTTTCTCTTACACTGACATACTCATTCCTTGGTTTCTGGCATATCTCTCTCTCTCTGCTTTCTGCTGTTCTGTTATTTTGGAAGTTCCTCTATGCCCTTTTATTCCATTCCTTTTGCTTCCATACTTGCCCTATTCAACCTATAGATTCTTCTTTGCTTCTCATTTTTTTTGGGCCGGGATAAACCTATGTACTGCCTTCTGACTCTTTTGAGAGACATAGTCCATTATGTATTGTACTGTTTTAGTTCTGGGTTCAGTGTCCCACGGTATTTCTCTTAGGAATTTTCTCATTTCCTCATAATTTCCTCTTGCGATATCCAGCTCCTTATTTTTAGCTCTTTTGGGGGGAAGATTACCCCCAGTTCTACCAGATACTCAAATATTAGTACACTGTAATCATTCATTCCCAAGGGGGCTTCCATCTTAACTTCCCTTACATCCCACTCATTTAGGGTAAATATCAGATCAAGCATGACTGGTTCATCCTCCCTTCTCATTTTTGTCAGTCCCTTGATGTGTTGGCTTAGAAAGTTTCTTGTTGTCACATCCAGCAGCTTAGCTCTCCATGTGTCTGGTTCTCCATGTGGGTCTCTGTTCTCCCAATATATCTTCCCGTGGTTAAACTCCCCCACGATGAGCAGTCTGGATCTATTCCTGCTATCGAGAGAA